>NW_022589743.1:8998403-8999542 GCF_004348235.1 Phoca vitulina | reverse complement strand
TTTTTTTTTTTTTTCTTAACATATATTGCATTATTTGCTTCAGAGGTACAGATCTGTGATTCAACAGTCTTGCACAATTCACAGCACTCACCATAACACATACCCTCCCCAGTGTCTATCACCCAGCCACCCCATCCCTCCCACCCCACCCCCCACTCCAACAACCCTCAGTTTGTTTCCTGAGATTAAGAATTCCTCATATCAGTGAGGTCATATGATACATGTCTTTCTCTGATTGACTTATTTCAGTCAGCATAACACCCTCCAGTTCTATCCATGTCGTTGCAAATGGCAAGATCTCATTCCTTTTGATGGCTGCATAATATTCCACTGTATATATATACCACCTCTTCTTTATCCATTCATCTGTCGATGGACATCCTGGCTCTTTCCACAGTTTGGCTATTGTGGACATTGCTGCTATAAACGTCGGGGTGCACATACCCCTTCGGATCCCTACTTTTGTATCTTTGGGGTAAATACCCAGTAGTGCAATTGCTGGATCATATGGTAGCTCTATTTTCAACTTTTTGAGGAACCTCCATACTGTTTTACAGAGTGGTTGCACCAGCTTGCATTCCCACCAACAGTGTAGGAGGGTTCTCCTTTCTCCGCGTCCCCACCAACATCTGTCGTTTCCTCACTTGTTAATTTTAGCCTTTCTGACTGGTGTGAGGTGATAGCTCATTGAGGTTTTGATTTGGATTTCCCTGATGCCGAGCGATGTTGAGCACTTCTTCATGTGTCTGTTGGCCATTTGGATGTCTTCTTTGGAAAAATGTCTGTTCACGTCTTCTGCCCATTTCTTGACTGGATTCTTTGTTCTTTGGGTGTTGAGTTTGATGAGTTCTTTATAGATTTTGGATACTAGCCCTTTATCCGGTATGTCATTTGCAAATCTCTTCTCCCATTCTGTTGGTTGTCTTTTGGTTTTGTTGACAGTTTCTTTTGCTGTGCAAAAGCTTTTTATCTTGATGAAGTCCCAATAGTTCATTTTTGCCCTTGCTTCCCTTGCCTTTGGCGATGTTTCTAGGAAGAAGTTGCTGCGGCTGAGGTCGAAGAGGTTGCTGCCTGTGTTCTCCTTTAGGATTTTGATGGACTCCTGTCTCACATTGAGGTCTTTCAACCATTTGGAGTCT
>NW_022589743.1:8975326-8998003 GCF_004348235.1 Phoca vitulina | reverse complement strand
TCTGAATATGTCTGTGAAGTCCATTTGGTCCAGTGTGTCATTTAAAGCCTTTATTTCCTTGTTGATCTTTTGCTTAGACGATCTGTCCATTTCAGTGAAGGGGGGTGTTAACGTCCCCCACTATTATTGTATTGTTGTCAATGTGTTTCTTTGCTTTTGTTATTAATTGCCTTATATAATTGGCTGCTCCCATGTTAGGGGCATAGATATTTACAATTGTTAGATCTTCTTGTTGGATAGACCCTTTAAGTAGGATATAGTGTCCTTCCTCATGATATATTTGTCCTTTTGTAATAATTTGTTCATAGAGAGATTTTTTTCCATTAGACAGTGAATGCCTATGAGCAAAAATAGTGCCTTATTTTTTAACAACTTTATTGAGATATAATTCACATACTACACAATTCACCTAATTAAGTATACAATTCAATGGCTTGAGCATAATACATGATTAATTTTTTTAAACTGTGGTTAAATATATATAAATAAAATTTACCATTTTATCCATTTTAAGTGTACAATTCAGTAGCATTAATTACACTCACAAGGTTGTGCAACCATCACCACTATGTATTTCCAAAACTTTCATCACCCCAAACAAAAACTCTGTAACCATTAAGCAATAACCTCCCATTTCCCCCTGCTCCCCACCCCTGATAATCTCTAACCTACTGTCTCTATGAATTTGCCTAGAATAGTGTCTTACTCATCTTTTTCCTCATTACTTTGAACAGATGCTGAACACATAGTAAATGGTCAATAAATATTTGTTGAACAAATCAATTAATAGAATGAAGATAGGTTATCCTGGTTTCTCTGACTAAATAACTGTAATTCTCTAAAAGGCCTCCTCCTTCTTCACCAGCATGCCTCCTCAATACCAACTTCATTTAAAACCCAGTTTATACACCCATCTTCTCTAGGCAACTATTCCCTTTCCATGCCCTTATGCCATATCACCCAGAACCATATGACATAATGCTTCAGTTGCACAGAGGTCACTGAACTGGGAAACAGCCAAGGATATTGAGATGAATGCAAAAGGCTTCCACACCATCAAAAGAATTAGTATGTCCAAGGGCATCTCATACGGACATAGATGATTAAGCAGCAAGTCCTGGACCGTTTATCACCTGCAGAAATGCTTAATGTGTTTGCAGTAAGTCTCTACACCATGAGAAAGATTTTCAAGACAGACCCATCCTGAATGCCACTGTCTCTCAACAAATGCCATGGAGGTACCCAACAACCCCTACTTTCTAAAGCACGGAACAGAGAAAAGCAAGATAGGGAGGGAGCATATTCAACAGAAAGGAAACACAAGAAGAGAGACATTGTTTCTGAAGTAATTTGTGGGTGACAAGTAGAGGCAGATGAACATAAAAAGAAGACAGGAGCTGACGTTTTTAAACTGTAAAAAAAAAAAAAAAAACAGCTGCAGCTGGCATTTTGCTGACTATTTTGAAGGTGAGATCTTCCTCTAGAATTCCAGATTTTGGCATCCGACTAGTAGCTAAAACTACAGAAATACTGTTGACACACAAAATCTGTACTTTTAGCAATTGTACACAGATAGATTGAGAATCTTCTGCATTTTATATAAAGTCACTGAAAGGAGGAAATAGTAACATACAGATCAAAAAATTAAGATGAAGAACAAGATCAGTGGGCTATTCAAAACCTGAACGAGACCAGAGAGAGAAAGAACCTAGAGTAGACCAAGTCAGAGGCATTTTCCTGACCTACAACTGAGTAAGAGTTTCACCAATTTCTTAATGAGGAAGTACAAATTAATACTGAAACAACACTATATACTCCTTTTATATGTATACTATACGTATCTATTTATGCTTAGGTTAACAACTTAGTAAAGTGTACAGTGTTTATTCCATATCATGGGCTAAATAGAGAAAATCAACAAAACCATAAGTTGGTTCTTTAAAAGATCAATAAAATTGACAAACCTTTAGCTGGATGGACTAAGAAAAAAGAAGATTCAAATGACTAAAGTCAGAAATAAAAGTGGGGACGTTACTCCTGATTCCATAGTAATAAAAAGGATTAAAAGAGTACCATGAACAGTTATACACCAGCAAATGGGATAACCTAAATAAAAGGGACAAATTCCTAGAAACATAAAACCTACCAAAACTAAATCATGAAGAAATAGAAAATATGAATAGCTCTATAATTAGTAAGATTGAATCAGTAATCAAAAATCTCCCAACAAAGAAAAGCCCAGGACTGATAACTAGTAAATTCTGCCAAACATTTAAAGAACTAATACTAGCCTTTCTCAAACTTTTCCAAAGAACTGGAGAGAACATTTTCTAACTCATTCTCTGATTCCAGAATTACCCTGATACCTGGCTCAGTTGGTTAAGCATCTGACTCTTGGTTTCAGCTCAGATCATGATCTCATGGTCCTGGGATTGAGCCCCATGTCAGGCTCCTTGCTCAGTGGGGAGTCTGCTTTCCTCATCTCCCTCCCCCTGCTCATGCAAGCACTCTCTCTCTCTCTAAAATAAATAAATAAATAAATACTTAAAAAAAGACACTACAGTAAAGGAAAATTACAGACCAATAACCCTTATGAACATTGATACAAAAATCCTCAACAAAATACTAACAAACCAACTCAGCAGTATAATGAAAGGATGATAACCATGACCAAGTGGAATTTATTCCTGGAAAGCAAGAATGGTTCAACATTCAAAAATCAATCAATATAAAATACATTAACTAAATGAAGGAAGAAAAACCACATGATCATCTCATTGATGCAGAAAAAACATTTGCCACAATTCAACACTCTCATCATAAAAACACTGAAAAGAAGTAGTAATAGAAGAAAACCACCTTAACATAATAAAAGCTATATATGAAAAACACACTGCAAACATCACGTTAAGTAGTGAAAGCCTGAAAGATTTTCCTCTAAGTTCAAGAACAAGGCAAGGATGCCCATTCTCACTACTTTTATTTGACAAACTCTTGAATACTACTAGCTGGAGCAATTAGGCAAGAAAAAGAAATAAAAAACATCCAGACTGGAAAGGAAAAAATAAGATGATCTGTTTCCAGATAATATGATCTTATGTGTAAAAAGCCCTATAGATTCTACACACACACAAAAAAGGTATTAGAACTGATAAATGAGGGATGCCTGGATGGCTCAGTTGGTTAAGCGTCTGCCTTCAGCTCAGGTCATGATCTCAGGATCCTGGGATCGAGCCCCGCTTTGGGCTCTCTGCTCAGCAGGGAGTCTGCTTCTCCCTGTCCCTCTGTGCATGTGCGCGCTCTCTCTCACTCTCTCTCTCTCTCTCTCTCAAATAAATAAATAAAATCTTTTTTAAAAAAAAGAACTGATAAATGAGTTCAGCAAAGTAGCAGGATACAAAGTCAACAAACAAAAATCAGTTGCATTTCCACACACTAACAAACTACCTGAAGTTCCATTTATGATAGCATCAAAAAGAATAAAATACTTAGGAATTAACTTAGCCAAGGTGGTGAAAGACTTGTACAACGAAAACTACAAAACACTGCTAGAAGAATTTAAAGAAATGTATATCTATCTATCTATATCTATATTCCAATAATTCCACTTCTGGTTATATAACCAAAAGACTTGAAAGCAGTCTGGAAGAAATATTTGTATACTAATGCTCATAGCGTTATTATTTACAATAGCTAAGACGTGGAAGCAACCCAGTGTCTATCAAGAGATGAAAGTATAAGCTAAATGTAGTTAGTATACACATGCAATGGAATATTATTCGGCCTTAAAAAGAAAGAAATCTGACATGTGCTACAACACAGATGAACCTTGAGGATATTATGCTAAGTAAAACAAATCCAGTCACAAAAAGGACAAATATTGCATGATTCCACTTACATGAGGTAGCTAGAGTAATCAAATTCTTAGAGACAGAAAATAAGATGGTGTTTTGAAAGGGGGTGGGGAAGGGGAAATGGGGAGTTATTGTTTAATGGGTACAGAATTCCAGTTTTATAAGAAATGTTCTCAAGATGGATGGTGGTGATGACTGCACTTCATTATGAATGTATTTAATACCACTGAACTGTACACTTAAAGATGGTAAATTTTATGTTATGTATATTTTACCACAATAAAAAAAAGGAAAAAGTGCTGAAGACTGCTAAATTGCATATAAAACCAGTTAATTGCTATGGTATAATAAAGCCATAACATGAGTTATTTTTTAAGTTCTCACAATAACTAGCAAAGTATTTTTATTCCTAGTTTCAAGATTAGGACGCTGAACCCCACAGCGGTTAATCAGCTTGTCCAGTGACTCATATAGAGTGTTAGGAGGAAAAACCAAACCCAGATTCGCAAGGCCTGTACTCTTGTTCCACTAAATAGGCTGTTTCAGGTCACAGATTCAAAGCAGCAAATCAGAACTCAAGAGTTTATAGGTAGATGCTCAAAGAATTAAAAAAAAACAAAACCTTGAAACCACAATTTACCCTTAAAAGAGGATACAGGAAAACAACACAAATACAACAGAAGAATCACCGAGCAAAATTTAAATTAAGTTTAGTCTCTTATCTTTAGGGTACCAGCAGTTAAACTTATAAAAAAATTTAGTTAAGATTTCGAACAGGTCCTTAATATAAAAGAAGACTTGGTGCTGGAATAGATGTATTCATTGAACATACTGAGCATCTAATATGTTTAGTATCCTTAGAAAGTATTCTTGGCATTAGGGATACGATAGGAAATAACACAGATCAAAATCCCTGACCTAATAGAGCTTAAATTTCAATGGATAAGAATCTTTCATAAAATTTTTCTAAGTGTGAGATTGACTACTTTGTACCATGCTTTCACTATTAATTGGCAGTCCTCTGTACACTGGGTAAGTTTAAGCTAAACTATTTGTAAATCACAAAATGTGTCCTTCCTCTCCTGTTAGACCACAAATCATGTCTTCAATTCTTGCAAACAGCCATCCCAGGACTCAGCTCATCGTAGGGCCCCTGGATACAATCTGAACTCGATGTTGTTGTGCTGGGCTCCATGACAATTAAAAGTAAAGGAGAGATCATGTTCCACTAAGTTGCTTCCAAGACTAGGAAACCCAGAGCCCATTTGGATCAAGAGAGGGAAGCCCATAGAGGGACCAGTGCCCAGATTCAGTCTCTGGCTAACATGCTGGACAGTTGCATAACTGACTTATTTTCTTCATTTCCCCAACTAGGCTTTAGTTGAAGTGTCAAATGATCATCCTCGCCTTTGCACAGCTATCTGCACTCTGGGGTTGCCCCTACTGCTGCTCACAGGCGTAAAGGAAAACTCTGGGTTAACTCCTCCAGGTCCATTGATCTCAAAGCTTGGAATCAAGGTCCCACTTTCTTCTTAGAGATCTGCTCCTTCCCTTTTCCAGCTGCCAAAAAAACAGAGTGCTCCTGCCAGGTTTCAGAAACTGCAGTCTTTTGATGATGCAAGAAGTCAGACTGTGTTTTGGTACAAGCTTTGGAAAGCTCTGGGGATCTTGCTTAGAAGGAGATCAGCCAAAACAAAGGGTGAGGAGGGAGTGGGAGGAATAAGCTGTTTGATCCAATGTCAAATCCCACCACTGACTCCTTTGAACAAGGCTATCAGATGAAGCCCTCTCATAGTGAGCTGTGTGAAATCGGAGATTCCACTTACCTTCTGCCTCTCAGAATCAGACACACAGCAAGAGGATGAATGGCAAGTATGTGGACAGTTCTCTCTGAGCTGGGTGATTTAGGGAAGTAGCCATGGGAAGCATAGAGGAGTGGTGAGGGAGGTTTGGAAGGTGGGGTGGGCCAAGCAAGGAGACTTTCCACTCCTGAACTGTAGTGCTAATAGGAGCAACATTTGGGGGAGGTGGAGGAAGAAGGGCTCACTCTTAAAGGCTTTGCACTCTTTGCCATAGAGCCAGTGGGGAGCCTTTGAAGAAGGGGAAGGACTTGGACATATACAATGATCTGGAAACAGTCAAAATCCAGTTGCTGTTTGACTCTCTGCTTCCAGGGAACTGTGAGCTGTCTGTTTTTGATTACTTCACTCTTATCACATCAGGCTGTTCTTTATTGGAAGCAGTTTCATTTCTAAGAAACCTGCTTTGCTTCTCTTCCTTTGCACTCTTCTGGGTCCTTGCCTCCCCCTCCCCCAGCCCCTGCCTCAGCCCTAACCCCATCTCCTCCACATCAACTCCTTCCTGTCTAGGAAAAAAGTTGCTACATGATCCTAGCTCATAAGAGACCTAGAAAATAAAAGGATTAAAGTTTGGTCGGTGACTGCAGCAGATGGCAAAATAGGACTCCCCAACCTTTGCCTTTTCTAGGTTACTACCTTCCTGCCTGTGTGGTTGAAAGGACTACGGACCCCCATCCATTTTGTGGTTGTAAGTCAGCAACTTGGCAGAAGTGGCCAGTGTGTTTGCAAGCAGGACTCCTTGTGAGATGCCTGGTGGCCCACGGTTCGAAAGGCAGGATAAAGCTGGATGAGGCCACTGCCACACTGCATTGCCATCGCCCCCAGAACTCGTGGATGTGTGTGGAACGCACTGAACATCCTCTACTGTTTTGCAAGTTCCATGAGGACCCAGGAATGTTCTTAGATAATGAGCACTGGCTTCTCCTTCAGGTGTCCCTCAGTGAGACCTCAGGGATCCGCATGGGCCTCTCTAGGAGTTCCTATCACAGGCTTGTATTTTGTATTGTATGTATTGTATTTTTGCTTCTATCTTTCTATCTCCCTCACATTTCCTCCCCACCCCCACCTTATTTTCTCCTAGAGTCTCACTTATAAAATCTGTGGTTGAAGGGTATACTAATTCCCACCTCGTCTGTGTGAGAAATCATTTTACCCAGAGTCCTCTGAGGTCTCTGTGCTCATTTTTAGAGAAGAGAGCCTTAAGTCTCCTCTCTCTTATGCCCTGCCCTGTGAAATTCCAAAATCCTCCTCAAATTTTCTGAGAACTTCTCAAGAAGTGGATCCTTTTAGTCAACCCTGACTCTCAACTCCTGCTCCACTGGAGTTCATGTGGGTTGTCAATCCTGTACCTGCTCTTCTTTTCTTTCTACACCAGAGTCACCCAGATAAGAACCTGGCACCTGGCGTGCCTGAGTGGCTCACTCAGTTAAGCATCTGCCTTCTGCTCAGGTTGATCCCCAGGGTCCTGGAATCGAGTCCCACATCGAGCCCCATATACCTCCCTGCTGAGGGAGCTTCTCCCTCTGCCTCTCTCTCTCTCAAATAAATAAATAAAGTTTAAAAAAAAAAAAAAAAGAACATGGCACCCTCCTCAGTTTAAAAAAATGAAAGTGTTCATCAGGGATGTGTGTATGAGTGGATAGAGAGGTTTATATTAGAGCCACATACACACAACTTCAAATTACATATAGATTCCCCTTTTAGTGAAATAGTCAAACCATGCTTGGGAGATTTTTCATAGACCTCATGACCCCATGAAGCCCCAGCCTCATCCCCTTTCACTGGCCCCTTTTCCTCCCTCCTCCTTGTTGGATCAGTCTTTTGTCATTCCCAAGGGTACATCTGTTTTTAATAGACCCACCTTCCTCAGAAGCAGTTATGAAATTTGAAAGTGTTTAATTACAAAATATTTCAAACATTTAGGAAAGTCCAGAAAGTAATATCACTGATAATATTTTAAGATTTAGATGTTGAAATGTTGCCATTTTTGTTTCAGCCTACTCACTGGCTTGGGCTCTCTTTTTCTCTTTCTCCTTCCCTCTCTTTTTCTCTCTGAAAAAAAAATTCTTCTAACACAGCTAAAGCGAAGCCCATCCCTTTCCTTCCCTCCCACCCTCCCTAAGGTTAACTGATATCTAAGAGTTGTAGATCATTCCCATGCATGTTCTGTGCTTTTATTATATATGAATGTTTCCACAAATGATATGCAGTTGTATTGGGGGTGTTTAAAAAGTTCTGCTTAAGTGGCACATTGGATTGGATGGTGAGAATGAGTTTTATGAGCAGGAATAACATTATCTTACTCCAGTTTCTATTTCTCATAATCTCAGCCCCAAGCCCAGTGGTCCAGCCTCTTGTAGGTACTCAACAAATATCTTCTGAATAAATTGCACAAGAAAATAATATCATCCAAATCATCAATAATCAAAGCATGCCATGTTAAGACTACAAATAACTCTTCCAGTACAGGTACATTCTTTCCTAGACAAAGGGGGCTTCATAAATGACTCATGAAGGAGCCTTCCAACACTAGGGCTCAATATGTGTCTCCTTTCACATGACTCAGCCATGACTGATTTCAATGGGATCCCCTGGGACTGAAGTTCTTACACCATATCCTCCCATTCCCAAAACTTCTGACTTCATGGATGAGTACAGACTCTCCTCTTCTATCATCCTGAGTTCATCCCCTCAAATGCCAAGAAGAACACCTGACATCATTGTCTCTGGAGCAGCCAAGAACACCAGCAGTCATTTGGTTTAATGGATAGAGTCCACATCCCTAAGACATTATTTAGTGTGCCAGGTTATGAAGGAATAGAACTGGAGAAGCCTAGTGGTCTGGACTCTTAGCTGCAACTCCTTGTAGGGCGGAAATCTCACCCAAAGTGATGGTACTGGGAACTGTTCCAACCTCCTTGGCTAGCTTGACCTTCAGTAGAGTGGCCATATAATTTATCATCCAAACTCTTACAACTTGAGAATGAAAAATGGAACTATTAATAATTATACCAGGTGAATAGGCACAAACAAATACCACTCTTGGCAAACCAGGTTGTAGGTTACCCTAAATCAGTAACACTACGTAAAAGCCAACACTGTATGCCCTTTTGTAAGGTGCTTCAAATGACATATTATCCAGAGGCTCAGGGAATTATCCCCTTGATCCTTCTCCCAGGGTAGGTCTAAGGTTGAATGAGTCCATTCTCTTACAACAGAATGTGACCTAACCTTCATATAATTAAGTTAGGGGAGAAGAACTTTTTAGCAGAGAATAATTTGACTCAACTTCTATTTCTTCTTTCTCCACTGGGATGAAATGAGGGCTAACTCTTCCCCCACCATCTTTTGAAAGTTTGCAGGGAAATGACAATATACATCACACCAGTATAAATCAGAGGAAAAAGAAAATGTCACCAGTTGTTCAAAACTGTGGCTCGCTGGGGCCCCTGGGTGGCTCAGTCATTAAGCATCTGCCTTCGGCTCAGGTCATGATCCCAGGACGAGCCCCGCATCAGGCTTCTGGCTCCCTGCTCAGCGGGAAGCCTGCTTCTCCCTCTTACAGTCCCCTTGCTTGTGTTCCCTCTCTGGCTATCTCTCTCTCTGTCAAATAAATAAATAAAATCTTTAATTTAAAAAAAAAAATAAAAACTGTGGCTCTGAAGCAGAGTCCATTTGGCAACAGTAGTGGTGTTTGCTAGGTGACCATAAAGTTCCATGAATAACAACATGGTTTTAATATTAGACAACCTTGGGTTTGAGTCTCAACTTTATCACTACTCTCCATGTGACCTTAGACAAATTGCTTCCCTAGTCTTCAATATATCCATCTATAAAATGGGGACTTGGGGTGGTAAGGATAATATGAATCTCACAGGTTAACTGGAAGTTTTCAGTGAGGTGATGAATTTAAAGCCACGAGGACAGTGCTTGGCACATAGTAAGTACCTAGGAAACATTAGCGATAATTATTACTCATACTATTCAAATCTTCGCTCTATTCTTTCCACATCACCTCTCTCTCTACTTTCACATGTATCCTCTCTGCCCAAATTAATTGGCTGCTTAACTTTTCCAAAAAATGTCTTGTCTCTCTCTGTCACCTCTATGTTTTTGCTACTATTCTGCCTGCCACCTGGAATGCTTGCCTCTTTCCTTTCTGTTCTTATCCTCTTGGCTCAGCATGGACATATCGTTCCTTTTCCAAGGTCCACTTCACCTGCTACATCCTTCAAGGAGTCGTCTTAAAGGTAAATTCTCCATCCCTGAGTCGACTGTCTACCATGCATTGTAGGGGATTAGTATTTTCCTAGTAAACTATGACATCTTCAACCATGAATCAGTAATATGTCTGATTAAGATTTCTCTCCCTCACAGTGTTTAGCATATAACCTTGCAAATTGTGCTCAAGAAATATTTCTTGGCTATCATTAAGTTTAGAACACAGTGGTTAACAGCTGGAGTCAGGTGCCTGGGGCTCAGTCATAACTTATTAACTGTGGGCTCCAAAGCAAAATTTTTAACCTCTTCAAATCGTGTTCTCCTCTGCACAATGGACATAATGCAGCACAGGCAGGTTTAACAATCCTTGCTGTAGACTTAAGCCACTGGTGAACATTCCGGAGATGATAACCTTCTGCTGGAGTTATTAGTTTAGTCACAACTGCAATCAAATTTAGTTATCTTCAGTAATACACTTAAAAGGATGCATAACTCTCCCCGCGTATATGAAAAGGTCTACCTGTGAAAAGGTCTATCCTACATCCTCCACTCAAGGTTAATTCTAACTTTCCACATGCCCTCCTTTGCAATGGCTCCAATACTCTTGTGTTTCCATGTGTTTTTCATGATGGGCAGTATGGACCATTAATCTCGCCCATTGTGGCAGTTCTTACAGTCAAGAACCCTTAGAGATGTTCTTTTATCTGTCACAGCATATATAAAAACTGAAGGCTGATCTTGGCCATTCATAATATCTTCCTTCTGGGTCCTTACTATGAGTCACCATTTTTTAGTCTACCACTTGGTTTATTTTTCCTCCCCTGATTGCTGGCTCCTATGCAAAACTTGCTCATTTCCACCTCTAAGTCTTGGCATGGGCCATTTATCCACCTCTCCCACCCAAATGTGTGTGTAGTGAAGAGGATGGGCTCTGGAGTCTAAGAGAAGCAGATTCTGTTTCTGGCAGTATCAGTGACTGACTGGAAATGTTGGATAATATGATTATCCTTCATGAGCTTTAATTTCCTCATCTGTAAAATGCAAATGACTAGATAAGAGTGACTTCTACTAATATGATCAACTGAACTAATGTGGAAAGGCTGCCCTCCCACATCAAACACATGGAAACACTGGAGAAAAATATAACAAAAAGAAAAAAATTTAACTATATGACCAAACATATACATAATAAGAGAAAAATTCCTAGGTCCCAGAAACAGAGTAGGAACTCAAAGCCAGAGTAGAGAGGATGGTGGACAAAGCCAAGGAACTCCCAGAAGAATCAGAAATGGACAAAGGGCTTGGGGAAAGGAGGCAACACCTCAAATCTCTGCAAGACAAGGTGAAGAGCTCAAATTCCCTACTTAAACCTGGTGCAATGTATATGACAGATAATTGATTAGCATAAAACATGTATAAGTAACCAAGATGCTTGTCTAAGTGGGGCATCTCAAGTCACAAGGTAGAAATATGAAACTGTTTTATTGTTCTAGTAATTACAGACTGTACTCTCACTGAGTAGTGGGCTTCCCTTACAAGTTCTCAGTGTGACTGGGAGGGATTGGTGATCAGACCATTATTCGGTGTGGAGGCTTGGGCAGACTCCAGATGATATGTCCCCACGGACTCTTCATCCTGAGCTATTGGATGAAGCAGTGAGGGGCCTTCTAAAGCACAAAATCTCTGAGCCCTGAATGTCCAGATGAAAGGGTGATAGTGCTATAAGCCTTGAGCAAACGCTCTTTCCTTTCTCTTTTCATTTCTTCAGAAGCAACAATATTTATGCAGTGGAAATATATATATAAAGTGCTGTCTCTTGAGAAAGTAGAGTGGTGGTTGCCAGGGGCTAGAGAGAGGGAAGAAAGAGAGGTATTATTTAATGGATATGGAGTTTCAGTTGGGGAAGATGAAAAAGTTCTGGAGATGGATGATGGTGACGATTGCACAGTACTGTGAATGTACTTAATGTCACTGAACTGTACACTTAAAAATGGTTAAAATGGTAACTTTTATGTTATGTATATTTGACCACAATAAAGAAAAAAAGAAAAAGAAAATTATCTTTCTGAAATTCACACCAAAAGAGCATTTGAATGTAGAAGACTTAATCAACAGAGATTTTCCTCAAAGCAGAATCATCTTTATATTAGAAATAATATAATAAAATATATATTTAAATTTTGATTTTTTTAAAATGCTGTCTCCTGATTGAATTGTACAGGGAAAGATCTGGTAAAAGAAGCAGAAAAAATAGGCAATGCACCTTGCAGAGATGCGGAAGGAGACTGAGATCCAGAGGGACTCAGTGCCACAGGTTTGATGTTTGCTGTGGTGAACATGGAGCTATACCACCCAGATCTCCCTTCAAGCAAGCACTTGCTGCCCAGCTGTGGGGAGTGAGGGCAGCAGACAACTTCCAGTGGTCCGCACTACAGGGTCTGCCTCAGCAACAGAGAGCCCTCTGACTTAGCTCTCCCCTAAGGTCAGGCTCTCCCCAGGGCAGCTCACATCCAGTGTGGTAAGATCGATACCTTCATAAATGCCCAGCCATTTTGACACAATGCAGGACAACTCAGTTGGGCAGTACCTGCTCTAGTTCCCAGTGAGTTAGCCAAAATTCTATCAGGCCTGCTTCCTGCTTCTGCTCCTCCCTCTGACCAATCTTGTTCGCTTTCCCTCTTCCTTTCACAACTATTGATTCCCTATATTACTCAGGGTTTTTCAGAGAAACTAAAACCAATAGGATTTATTTAGAAAGACATTTATTATGAGGGATAGGCTCATGTGGTTATGGAGGCTGAGAAATCCCACAATCTGTCATCTGCAAGTTAGAGGCCCAGGAAAGCTGGTGGTATAGTTCTAGTCCAAACCTGAAAGCCCAAGACCCAGGAGTGCCAATATCCAAAGACAGGAGAAAATGGATGTCCAGCTCAAGCAGAGAGCAAATTCACCCTTCCTCCACCTTTTTGTTCTATTCAGGCCCTCAGTGTATTGGATGATGCCTACCCACATCGGTGGGGCAATCTTCCTTACTCAGTCTTCCAATTCAAATGTTAACCTCTTCTGGAAACACCTTCATACACACATCCACAAATACTATTTTAAGTTATGGGCAACACTAAACCCGGTCAAGTTGACACATAAAATTAACTATTGCAATCTCTAGTGAGCATCTTACAGCCCAAATTCCATCTCAGCCTTTCATTCTAGAGAAGCCAACCTGTCTTGGCTGCTATTCACAAAGTCTCACCTTAGTTCACCATGACTGTATAAGACTTCAGCCCTTCTTCCTCTTGCCAGGCCCCTTTCCAGTAATGGGAGCAAAGAGAAGAGTCACTTTCATTCAGACTAGGAGAGAAGCTTTCGGTACATTCTCTGTATGCACTGTTGGCTACTTTACTTTGGAGTACTAAACAACTCCATCCATTGCTATTGTGTTCCCATAACCAGAAAGGCTGATTCACTCAAGACACATGACCTCAGATCTCAGATGCAACACTATCCAATATCCCTACTATTTTTATGCCTGCCTCAAAGCTTACCTCTGTGCTATCCCCTGCACACCCATATGATGCCACAGCAGCTCTGTGAGCCCATCTCTAACTTCACACAAAGTTCCTGACCTATGGGTCATATTCACATCAGCAAATGGGCAAATCTAACTGTATCCTTCATCTTCTGCCAGTTACCACCCAGTATCCCTTCTCATCTCAAAAGCCAATTTCTCAATAAGTGCACTGGGTCTTATCCCCTCAAAGACTTTTCATCATTTGGTCTTTTTCTCCCTCTCCTGGATCATAAGTCACTCCCTTTTATTGAAGGGAGTGACTTCAAGGATTGTTCCCTTCAATTCATACAAACCAACTCTAGTGTCTCCATTTTTCTGTACTTTTTCTTTTGTTTAAGGGTTGCCTACAAATACCTTGTCCACTTATTCATTTTCACTTACTCTTTATTCACTGCAATCTGGGTTTCATCCCCACCACTACACAGAAATTGCTCTTGTCTAAGCCAACAGTAATTTCCTTCTTTTTTTTTTTTTTTTAATTTATTTGAGAGAGAGAGAATGAGAGAGAGCAAGCACATGAGAGGGGGGAGGGTCAGAGGGAGAAGCAGACTCCCCGCCGAACAGGGAGCCCGATGCGGGACTCGATCCAGGGACTCCAGGATCATGACCTGAGCCGAAGGCAGTCGCTTAACTAACTGAGCCACCCAGGCACCCAACAGTAATTTCCTTCTTGCCAGATCCACATTTCTTCCTCATCTCAGTTGATTTCACAGTAGCGTTTAACACAGTCAACTGTTCCTACCTTTTATATCAGCTTTTATGACACTCTGAAGTCCTGGTTTTCATTATATCCCATTGACTCCTCCTTGCCTGTCTCCTCTGCTCACTTTGCTCCTCTCCTTTGCTTTTTTCTACCAAGTCTTTAAAAGTTGGCACTCCTCAAACCCCAGCTGCTACATTCTTACCTTCTTTCTCGGGCCTCTCTCCCTGTTTAACTTAGTGGCTCTTGACAGGCAATGATTTTTCTCCTAGGGGATATTAATCAATTACTAAGGACACTTTTGATTTTCATGAGTGGGAGGATATTACTGGCCTCTGGAGGGTAGAGGATGGAGATGCTGCTAAACACTGGTGGGGAATGCATAATCCTACAATGCACAGCTTCCCACAACCAAGAATTATCTGGTCCAAAATGTCAATAGTACCCACATTGAGAAGCCCTGCACATCCAGTCCCTTGGCTTTATATACTGTGTCTATGGCAGAAAATACATATTATCTTCTGGTATCTATTCTCCTTTCTAGTTAGTAGTGGAATTGACACCTCACCAGGAGGCACATGGTCAGTTTCTAAACTGTATGTTATAGACTCTCTTGCAACTAGTAATATGTGAACATTTTGGGTCAATTTCAACCACACAGAGAAGAATAATATTCAAAGGGATGACAAATCAGTAAGATAAAGGCAAACTGAAGCCCTGAATGACTTTGTGGAATGGAGCTCTCTACCAATTCTAGACCTCCTACCTAGCTCTGAACAATTACATGAATGAGAAGCAAACTTGTATCTTATTTAATCCACAGTATTTAGGGCTTCATTTTTAAGATCTTATTTGGTACCTCAACTGACACACCATCTATATACATACCATGGAGCTGTCGTTTGTAATCATAGCCTTGAGTTGTCCTCCAAACTCCATATTTATAAATTTAATCACTTGTTTGATTTGTACTCTTGGATTTCTCCCAGACATCTCAAACTTAACATTTTCAAAACTGAACTCTTGATTTAGCCACCAAACCCACTTCTCTCCCACTTTCCCTCTTCTCAGTAAGTGGTTAGAAATTGTAAGCCACACTTAATTACTCTCTCTCAACCCCAAATCCATTCCTTTACTCCTGCTTCCAAAATGAACATGATACACACCTATTATTATTATTTTATTTTATCTTATTTTATTTTGCTATTGCTACCAACCTGGTTTAAACCACTGCCATCTCTCCCCTGGACCACTACGATAGTCTCCATACTGGGCTTCCTACATTCTTCCTTGATCCTACAATCCATATTCTACACATAAGCCAGAGTGAAT
Organism: Phoca vitulina; assembly: GCF_004348235.1. Taxonomy (NCBI): domain Eukaryota; kingdom Metazoa; phylum Chordata; class Mammalia; order Carnivora; family Phocidae; genus Phoca; species Phoca vitulina. The sequence continues at coordinate 8,982,469 of NW_022589743.1, read as the reverse complement.
CTTTCTAAAATAAAAAATAATCTCATGCCCTTTCTCAATACCTCTCAATGTATTCCCAATGCACTCAAAATAGAACTCATACTTCTTACCCAGAGTCCACAGAGACCAACATGATCTAACCTCTCATTCCCATTTACTTACAAAATTCCATCTTCAGCCACTCTTTCTCTTTATGCTTGGTCTCCTTGCAGTTCCTAACACACACCAAAAAAAACTCTTTTCTGTCTCAGGACCTTCACTCATGCTGTTCCCTCTGTCTTAAGTGCATATCCTTCTGCTCTTTGCATGACTGACTTGTCTCATCCTGAAAATTCATATCTTCAGAGATGCCCCCCAGAACCACGCTAAATAAGCATCTTTCCTTCTCCCTCTTGTTATTCTCTATTTTTGTACACTATTTTGTTTATGGAACTTAACATGATTTATTATTATACATGTACTTGTGCATACGTTTTTATCTCCCCCATGAGTGCGGGGATTCTGATTCCATTTTAATCACCCTATCAATATTGCCAGGCCCATAATAACCACTCAAGATTATGTGAGTGTGTGTATGTACGTTGTTTATTTATATTTAATTTAATAAAAGAATATCCCAATGAGCCAAGGTTTACCTTGCATATCTCCCCATTAATTCTAACCAGCTGAAATTAGATTACAGTGAACACTAAGGACAGCCTCAAAAAGGGAAAGAGGTTATACTCAGACACTGTGAAACTTAATGAGAGATGACTGGACACAGTGGAGGGTATGTGTGGGAGGGAGAAACATGATGCTGGCTTGTGAACATAGATCTCCACTCCATTCATCACTCAGCTGTAGTAATAGGAAAATGTAGAACAGGTCCAACTTGTAGAGGCTAATTGTTTAAGATGTAAGTTAGGAAGAAAGAAAACAAGGAGGGAAGGAAGAAGGGAAGGAAATAGGGAGGGAAGGAAGGAAGGAAAGATGGAAGGAAGGATGGAAGAATGGAAAGAGAAAGGAAAATAAGGTACAAGATGTTCTTGATATTTTTATTCCTATGCAGTCGAGAGCAATGTATCAACAGACAAGAGAGAAATCTAATGAAATACTTGGAAAACTCTATTACTGGAACTAAAGTGATTTATGCTGGTCTTTGAGAAAGATCTTGTTAAATAGCTGGCCACCAGTCCCAGTCCCTGATGACACACTGTGTATAAATTATTCATGTCTTTTTCAGCAAAAACTGGCCACACAACTTTCTTCTTTTCCTGAAGGTGACTTCTAAGAGTCCTTGCTTACCCACAGTCTTACCCAACATTGTTCAGGACCTCAAACCTGTGACTAATGTCAAACTTGCCAACATTGACCCTGGGTATGCCGGTGTCTGATGGGTTTCCCTGATTTTCTGCCAAAAGGCAGAAGCACCTTGAGGATGAGGGTCATTAGAAACTTAACATTTTTTCCCAGATCTGTATGTACCAGCTATTTTACGTGAATTAAGCCAGTCCATCCTTCAGAAAACCCAATTGTTTTTTTTTAAAAAGTATTATTATCCCCATTTTACATGGGAAGAAAGTAAGTCTAAAATGAATTATAGGGGTGCCTGGGTGGCTCACTCGGTTAAGCATCTGCCTTCGGCTCAGATCATGATCCCAGGGTCCTGGGACTGAACCCCATGTTGGGCTCCCTGCTCAGCGGGGAGCCTGCTTCTCCTTCTCCCTCTGCTATACCCCTTGCTTGTGCTCTCTCTCTTGCTCTCTCTCAAATAAATAAATACAATCTTAAAAAAATAAATAAAAGAAATTATAGGCTTTTGCTCTCACACAGCTAATAAGAGGTCATGTCTGATCTATCTGATTACAAAGCACATGATCTCTTCTCTATATACAGGAACTCTCAGCTACAAGGCAGGACAACTTTTGAGCTAAACAAAATGACCTCACCACAGCCAGAGTGATTGTTTTAAAAACATAGATCTAATCATGTGACTTTCTTGCTAAAAAAAAAACTTCCTGAAATAGCTCCTTCCCACCTGGAGGCTGCACAGACACACACACACACACCCCATTCAGAGTTTCATTTACATAACTACTTCTCTTCACCCTTCCCTATAACTCAAATTCAAGGTGTGTACAGGTTATTTGGAAAGGTTAAAATTTTTAATTGCCAAGCCTCACCCTCAGAAATTCAGTATCAGTGGATCTGGGGTCAGGGCGGGGCAGGGGTTGGGGTGTGGAATAAAAAATGTGAATGTTAAACAATCAGCGGACATGACTGAGGCAAGTGGTTGTAGTACCACATTCTAAGAAGTATACCAGATCATAGAACTTCATTACACCCTTGCCTTCCTCTTTCTAGCACTTTCATTCAGCACTCTTTCATCTGACAAGCATTTTTTTAAGTGCTCACTATATACCAGGCATTTTTCTAGACAATGGAGTATAGCAGTTAAAAAAAAAAAAAAAAAAAAAAAAGGTTTCTGCTCTCTTGGAGCTTATAATCTTACTGGAATAATACCAAAAATTAAACCAATGGACATATGGTATATCAGGTGCCAAAGGGCATTATACAGGAAAATAAATTAGGGTAAAGAAATAGTAGTAGGGAGCTATTGTATTATTATTATTTATTTAATGTTTTCTTTTAAAAAAGGGGCTTCATCTGTCTTCTTCACTTCTATATCCCAAGTATCAGGAACTTAGTATTCAACAAACATCTGTTGAGGTAGGAATAGGACAGCTTTACAGACTAGAAATAAGGACCCTTTGTAGCGGCTTTTATAATGATAGCATAATGCATAATGCTGCCACCTAGAGTGGCCTGTGTAAACATTCCAAAGTAGAACTGAGTGGTTCAGAGGCAAGAGACTGGATTTACACTTCCACGAAAAAAAAAAAGAATATGAATATGAAAATATATGTATATATCAATGGTTTTCAAGCACCAGATGTGGGGCAATGCAGGACAGAGATCCCTGGAAGACAGCAACTAAATATGAGAAGCACAACTATCCCAGTTTACTATCCAAAGAGATCTTCCACAGGGCACCTGGATGGCTTAGTCGGTTAAACGTCTGCCTTCGGCTCAGGTCATGATCCCGGAGTGCCAGGATCGAGCCCCACATCAGGCTCTCTGCTCAGCGGGGAGTCTGCTTCTCCCTTGCCCCTCACCCCGCTTGTGCGCTCTCTCTCGCTCTCCCTCTCAAATAAATAAATAAAATCTTTTTAAAAAGTCAAAAAACAAAAAACAAAGAGATCTTCCAGGCAGCAGTGCAGGGAGGTGGAGCAAAGGCATCTTCCTAAATAGAGGAGAAAGAGCTGGCTGTTCAAGGAGGTAAAGATGCCTAGAGTTTGCAAGACAAATCCCTTGAGAGACAATATCTGCACAGATATATTGAGTCCCAGACATATTCAAAGGATCCCACCCAAATCTTCAACTAAGTACTGACCAGCAAATGCATGTAAAAAAAAAAACCACATGAAGCTGTAGAAAGAACAAGGCAAAGAAGGTAACAACTGATGGGTTAACATGTCCAAGAAGAGCTGGTGTTTTCATGAGCCAGGGTGGAAAACCTTGTGATTCATGGTCTGTTAGCATTCAGAAAGAGACTACCTCAGTAACGGAAAAAAAATTAGATCAAACTACTTGCAAGTAATGTAACTCACTGTAGAACAAAACTAAAGATTATTTGTTACAATATAAAAATATCCAGTGCCCAACAATTATACCATGTCTGGTATCTAATAAAAAATTCCAGGCATGCAAAGAAGCAGGAAAATATAACCTGTACCGAGGAGAAAAATTAATCAAAAGAAACAGAACGAAAAAAGACAAAGATGATAAATTAGTCAACAACAAGATTAAAAGTTATTATTATTATATTCCATATGTTCAAGATGGTGGAAGTAAGACTAACCATGTGGAGATATGGAAGATATTTCTGAAAGACCCATTGATCTTCTAGAGATGGAAACTCTAATGTCTGAGATTAAAAATATACTGTATCGGGGTGCCTGGATGGCTCAGTTGTTAAGCGTCTGCCTTCGGCTCAGGTCATGATCCCAGGGTCCTGGAATCAAGCCCCCCCTCGGGCTCCCTGCTCCGCAGGAAGCCTGCTTCTCCCTCTCCCACTCCCCCTGCTTGTGTTTCCTCTCTCGCTGTGTCTCTCGGTCAAATAAATAAATAAAATCTTTAAAAATAAATAAAAATAAAAATATACTGTGTGGTATTAATAAAAGATTGCATACTGCAAATGAAAATACTACTGAACCCAAGGATATAACAATAGAAGCTATACAAAATAAAGCACAAAGAAGAAAAATAGACAAAAAATAAATAGAGCATTAGTGAGTTGTGGGACAACTTTGAGAAGCCTAATACCAGGGGCACCTTGGTGGCTCAGTCAAGTAAGCCTCTGATTCTTGATTTCAGCTCAGGTCATGATCTCAGGGTTGTGGGATCAAGCCCCACATCAGGCTCCGCCCTCAGTGTGGAGTCTGCTTGTTCCTCTCCCCCACACTCTCTCTCAAATAAATAAATAAAATCCTTAAAAAAAAAAAAGAAGCCTTAAAACATATAATTGGAGTCTTTGAAGGGAAGGGAAAGAGGACTAAGTAGAAAAAATATTTGAAGAAAAAATTGGCCAAATTTTTTTCCAAATATAATAATCACTATAAACCCTCAGATTCAAGAAGCTGAATGAACCCAATGCACAAGAAATATAAAGAAAAATAAACCAAGGTATATCTTAATCAAAATGCTTAAAACTAGTGATAAGAGAAAAATCATAAAAGCAACCAGAAAAAAAAAAGACACATTACATACAAGTGAATATAAATAAGAAAAATAGCAGACTTTTCTTCAGGAACAATGTAAGCCAGAATACAGTGGGACAACATTCTTAAAATAGTCAAAGAAAAAAAAAAAAACTACCACTTCAGAATTTTAAACCCAGAGAAAGTACCTTTCAGAAACAAATGTAAAAATTTTTTCAGACTTACAAAAGACATAATTAATGACCAGAAGATGGGGCGCCTGGGTGGCTCAGTCATTAAGCATCTGCCTTCAGCTCAGGTCATGATCTCAGGGTCCTGGGATCGAGCCCTGCATCGGGCTCCCTGCTCCACGGGAAGCCTGCTTCTCCCTCTCCCACTCCCCCTGCTTGTGTGCCCTCTCTCGCTGTGTCTCTCTCTGTCAAATAAATAAATAAAATCTTTAAAAAAAAGAAAAACAATGACCAGAAGATTGTTTTAAGTAAAAGTAATAGGAATATATTATGGGATTTATAACTTAGATATGAGTAAAATATATGGCCAAAGTAGCACAAAGGCCAGGAGAGGGGAAATGGAATTATACTATTGTGAGGTTCTTTTTTTTTTAAGATTTTATTTATTTATTTTGACAGAGAGAGACACAGTGAGAGAGGGAACACAAGCAGGGGGAGTGGGAGAGGGAGAAGCAGGCTTCCCGCAGAGCAGGGAGCCCGATGCGGGACTCGATCCCAGGACCCTGGGATCATGACCTGGGCCGAAGGCAGACGCTTAACAACTGAGCCACCCAGGCGCCCCAGTTGTGAGGTTCTTATATTATAATGTTACTTGAAGTTACTCCATAAGTTAAATGTATACTACACACTCTAAAGCCACAAACAAAAGAAAGATATGGCTAATAAGCCAACAAATGAAATGGAATATTTAAAATACTAACTTAATCCAAAGGAAGACAGAAGATGGGGGAAACAGAATAAAAAATTAGATGGTACAAATACCAAACAAAGAACAAGACAGATATTTAAAGTGAACCATAACAATAATCACATTAAATGTAAATGATTTAAATGTCCCAATTAAAAGTGGACAAAATTTCTCCTAATTTTGCATTTTTATGATTGTGACCTGCAAAGCAGACAAGAGGAAGTAGAAACAATTTTAATCCAAAAAGCAAGTTAATCAGTCTCAATAACTGCTTGATATTACATTGTGAGTATCAGATTAGCCTGACAAAATAAATTACTGAAATCAAAGGTCAAGGGTTGAGTCAAGTGATCAGTGTGTAAGGGTCAAATCCCAATTTCCCCAAACAATATATATGGGGGAGGAATATGCAGATTTATTTCTCTTCTCTCCCAAAATGTTCCAAAAAGGAAGGAAACAAAGTAATTGAATTGATATAAATTAAATTAAAATGGCACAAATACACAAGAGTAAAGAGAATGGGCAAGATGATAACAGCATAAAAAAGATGTTAGCAAAATAGTAGAATTTGAAAAGAGACTGATAAGTGGTGATTGAGTTAATGAATCTGATAAAGTCTAGGTTACAAAAAGGAAGGCCAACAAGGCATGAGCAATTCATTCTACTGAACTCAAAATAGATTACAAATATAAGATGTGAATCATATTAATGTTAGACTTCATTACACAAACACTTGAAGCTAGAAGACAAAGAAACAATGTCTTCATAATTCAAATAAATGAGTCTCCGCATAGAATATATACGCACAGACACACACACACACACAACTAACAATGTAAGAGAGTAGAATAAAAATGTTTTTGAATATGAAATACTGTCTCAAGAAAGTTAACTGTTATGCACCATTTCTCAACAAGCGTCTGAAAAATATACCCTACAAAATGATAAAGTAGCCCAAGGAAGAAGATCTAGGAAACAGAGGCTCCCACACAGGAATGGGAAGAAGTTTCCAGAATGAAGGTAAAGGGAAGTCCCAGGATGTCAGCTGGTCATCAAGACCAGAAATCTGTTAAAATTGGCACAAGAAGCTAGAAATTTCCCATCAGGGTGACTCCAGGAAAAAAAAATAGAACTTACAGACTATCTAAAACGCTTGTATTGAGACATGATATCCAGCAGAGAGTATTAGAATGAATTAGTGATAGACATGTGGAAAAACAGGCAAACCAAAATTAAGGCAATGATTAATGCTGGGAAAAAACAAAAGCTTATTCAAAAGAGAAACATGTCGGGCGCCTGGGTGGCTCAGTTGGTTAAGCGACTGCCTTCGGCTCAGGTCATGATCCCAGGATCCTGGGATCGAGTCCCACATCAGGCTCCCCCTGCTCTGCAGGGAGCCTGCTTCTCTCTCTGCCTCTGCCTGCCACTCCCCCTGCTCGTGCTCTCTCTCTCTCTCTCTCTGTCTAATAAATAAATAAAATCTTTA
>NW_022589743.1:8949766-8965326 GCF_004348235.1 Phoca vitulina | reverse complement strand
TGTTATGCACAAACAATGAATCATGGAACACTATATCTAAAACTAATGATGTAATGTATGGGGATTAACATAACAATAAAAAATAAAAAAAATTAAAAAAAAAGACCAGACTGTGCTCCAATCAGAGGTGAAACTGTTTATTTAGAAAAAATATACTAATCGTGTTGAACCTCATTGTGAATGCCCACCCTACCCCACCTCTGGCCATAGTCTCGAAGAATATGGAAAATTAGAAGTGACTCGCTCTACACAACTAAGTGAGGAGGACTTTTCATCCCAGCAGGCAACCCAGGCAGGATGATGTGAAGAGAAAAATAGAAGCTATGAGCTCCAAGAAGGAAGGCTAGTCCTGCACATGTAACCAACCACTAGGAGGGAATTTTAGGAGGACAGTATCTAATGTTTAGTTTTCGGTTGCTGCCTATCTGGTGCTATGCTGTAATCCCTTCAGTTCCCACAAAACTTCAATAAAAGAGAAAAAGAAAGTAACAGCAGAAACCAGGAGCACTGTTCAGGAAGCATACTGCGGCATGGACAAAGACAATTGAACTCCACAAAAATCCACAGGTGGGATTTTTTCCACAGCAGTATCTTATCTGGATTTTGAAATAAAGGGTGATGCCGGAAAATGAGGGGACTGGGACAAATGCACAGCCACCACTTGGGTTACATTTGAAGGATCTGTCCCTACACAGTGGAGAACTACTTCTGCCACGTGACGGCAAACATCCCTATCATCTCGTTGTCTCTAACATTATCGTACCATTGTCTGGTGCATTTAGCTCCAGCTTGGGTCCCATTCAGTACTACTGTGTTCTCTTCGTTTATTATTCAGGTTAACTTCCACTTCTTAGACGATTATGTCTACTACGGGGCCATGTTTCTGTAAAACGGTGACCGAGTCCTGATGTGCAATCAGAATAACATTCATCTATGCAAAATAGAGCTGAATTTCAAAGGAAAAGAGAATTTAAGTGTTTTTTCCTTCAGTATTTATTTCTCTCAGTAGGTAGCCAATTCAAACAACACTCCCTCTTCATTAAGACCAAAAGTTAAGTACCAAGAAATTCACTTATTCCATAAACATGGATTGTTCATCAGTCATATGACTGGCACTGGTAGGGACAGGGCCGTGAAGACAAATACTAAATGGTCACGATTTAGTTAGGGAAAGAGAAATGAAAACAGAAATAGAGGTCTGTGCGTACACAATGCTAGGAAAATACAAGAAGGTATAAAGGACTCAAGCTTGGAGAGATACAAAAACTTCCAAAGAAAATGACAACTGGAGCAAGTTTTTAAGAATTCATGTGGGTTCTCCAAAGCAAGAGCAGAGAGAGGGCATTCCGGGAGGGCAAGGGCACAAACCACCGCTTGAACAGGACTGAATTCCCTGTTATGTAGGGGAATCAGCAGGAGAAAAGGAAAGGAAAGGCAAGCAGTGTTGGGATTTTGAAGGTTCTTGCATGATTGAGAATGTTTGGCCTATAATCTATGAATGATGGAGATCCAGCAAAGGTTCACAGAGACTGGAGTGATTAAAAAGATATGCTGCTTTAGAAGAATAGGTTAGAAGGAGATAGTAATGGAATCTGGAAGTCCAAAAATCTGAACCACGGTAGCAACCATAGAGGGCCAAGAAAATTGCATTATTATTATTGGCTAGGCACCAATAGGATACCTCTGCTTTATCCCTTCCCCCTCAAACATGGTGGCTTAAATCTACTGTAAACTTGCCTAAGGGAAGACGATGAAAACAAACAACAGCAACAAAAAAAACCTCACTTTTTCTTTTTCCTTGGACAGTTCCCAAATGTGTTCTACATCCAAGCAATTCTTTCTGCTTTCCTGCATTTTTAATTACTTCCTGGAGCCATCTGCATTAATTAGCTCTACAACTTCTTAGATTTCCATCCCAGTTGCTAAGCAGAAGACTTTCTGCCTCCACTAAGACTTAACTGCCAAAGGAGAACCCCAGGGCTTGGTCTGTAAATGGCAGTGAAGGAATGAAGACAGCTCCATTCTGAGTTCAGAGAGCAACACTGTTTTCATAATCCCGAGCTAAATTCACTTGCAAACCTCATCTCCCCCCTCCCCACCTCACCACTACCGCTGAACTTCTGACCTTTACTGCCCCAAGCAATCTCTGGAAAGCCAAGCTGTCATTCCTGTCATCTATACAGGAATTCCATCCAAATGATCTTTTGCCAAATCCCAGTGGAGTTTAGAGATCCTTATGGGGGATTTGTAAAGCTTTGTTGTTTTTAGATCAAACTTCCTCATTTTGTTTCTCTTCTTTCACTTGGCCTTTGCGGGAGAGTTCAGCAGTTTGATGGTGAGTTACTGGTTAAATATCTCATCCTCAAAGGGCTCTCTTGGGGTCTCTCACGAATGCTAGAGATGTTGGAAACCACCTCTGTTGACTCAAGATGGCCAATGATGTACTCAATGAAGACTCATCTGCTATACCTGGACTGTATTCTACACAGGTTAACTTATTTAAGAGGAAAAGTTAGGTTTAAATATTGTATGAAATTTTTTTTATTTTTTATTATGTTAATCACCATACATTACATCATTAGTTTTTGATGTAGTGTTCCATGATTCATTGTGTATAACACCCAGTGCTCCATGCAGAACGTGCCCTCTTTAATACCCATCACCAGGCTAACCTATTCTCCCACCTCCCTCCCCTCTAGAACCCTCAGTTTGTTTTCCAGAGTCCATCATCTCTCATGGTTCGTCTCCCCCTCCGATTCCCCCCCTTCATTCTTCCCCTCCTGCTATCTTCTTCTTTTTTTTTTTTTAACATATATTGTATTATTTGTTTACAGAAAATTAGTTATCAGCTATTAGATAAAATTCAGCTTATTTTTTTTTTAAAGATTTTATTTATTTATTTGACAGAGAGAGACACAGCAAGAGAGGGAACACAAGCAGGGGGGTGGGAGAGGGAGAAGCAGGCTTTCCGCTGAGCAGGGAGCCAGAAGCCTGATGGGGGCTTGATCCCAGGACCCTGGGATCGTGACCTGAGCCAAAGGCAGACGCTTAACGACTGAGCCAGCCAGGCGCCCCTCAGCTAATTATTTTTTAAAACAACCAGCTTTTTTAGAAAAATTAACCGTGTTCTGTAGTTTAATGTCTGTGCGTAGATATTTCTTTTGTACCACAGGTACAGTTAGGAAAAGGATAGTTCTGACCAACGCTTCCTTTTTTTTCCTTTGAATAAATATCAATGCCTGTGAGTTCTACTTCATGAAATTTTAAATAGTTAGTGCCAGAAAGACCCAGGACAAACATCTGAAAGAATCTCCTAAAGGTACAAACGGGGCCACTAAAATCTAGAGAGGTTAAGTGACACCCAGGATCACACTGGGAGTATGTGGGAGAGCTCGAATTCTACCCAAATGTCCTAGTTTTTTGTCCAAAACTCTTTAGCTACATTTCTTCTTTATTTTTTTAAGATATTTTATTTATTTATTTGTTTGTTTATTTATTTATTTGAGAGAGAGAGAGATAACGAGAGAGAGCATGAGCAGGGAGGGGGCAGAGGGAGAAGCAGACTCCCCACTGAGCAGGGAGCAGGGCTCGATCCCAGGATCCTGGGATCATGACCCAAGCCAAAAGCAGACACTTGACTGACTGAGCCACCCAGGTGCCCTACATTTCTTCTTTAAAAAAAAAAAAAAAGTCTTTATTTATTTAGAGCAGCTGTAGATTTTCAACAAAATTGAAAGGAAGGTAAGAGATTGCCCATATGCTCCCTGCCCCCACAAATGCATAGCCTGGGCCATCATCAACATCGGTCACCAGAATGATACATTTTTTACTAAGGATGAAGCAACACTGACACATCATAATCACCTAAAGTCCATAGTTTACCTTAAGGTTCACTCTCGGTGTTGTACATTCATAGGTTTAGACAAATGTAAAATGTACCCATCATTAGATCATACAGAGTATTTTCCCTGCCCTAAAAATCCTCTGTTCTCTGTCTACTGATCTCCTCCCTGACCCCCCCACTCCTAGCAACCACTGATCGTTTTGCTGTCTCCATAGTTTTGCCTTTTCCAGAATGTCACATATAGTAGTCTCCCACCTTATCTGTGTTTTCGCTTTCTGTCATTTCAGTCACCCATGGTCAACCGCTATCTGGAAACAGACGATCGTCCTTCTGACATACGTTCAGAAGGCCCATAGCAGCCTAACGCTATGCCACATGCTTATGTCATTCACCCCATCACTAGGCATCTTATCCTCTCACACCCCCCATAAGAAGGGTGAGTACACTACAATAAGATATTTTGAGAAAGAGAGACCACATTCACTTAACTTTTATGACAGTATATTACTGTAATTGCTCTATTTTCTTATTAGTTACTATTGTCAATCTCTTACTGTGCCTAATTTATAAATTAAACGTCATCATAGTATATAGGCTGCTGCACTATCCGAGGTGTCAGGCATCCCCTGGGGGACTTGGAATGTCTCCCGAGGAAAAGGGCAGACCGCTGCAGATGGAATCATACAGAACGCAGCCTTTTCACGTGGGCTTTTTTCACTCAGTAATATGCATTTTCAAGTTTCTTCCCTGTCTTTTCATGGCTTGATAGCTCATTTCTTTTTAGTGCTGAATACTACTCCGGGAGCCACACTCAGCAGTGGGCGGGCCATAGTTCCCAGGTCACATGACACGCCCCGCCCCCGCCCGGGTTCCACAGGCGGAACTCGTGGGCCTGGATCCGCGTGCTGCGTGTAGCGAGCCCGCGGAGCCCTCCGCTTCTCCAGCACAGTGCCGCTCCCGGTGGCCCGGCCCTGCAGGCTCCCCGGCCATTCCCATGGGGTGAGACTGGCGTGAGCTGGGGGAGCTGGAGGTCCCCCGGCGCTCCGGGCCCCCCTGGAGGAAGCGCACGCCCAGGGAGACCTGGGGGCGCTGTGCCCGCCTGCCGGAGGGGCAGAGCGGCCAGCCTCTTACCTGCCAAGGCCAGCTGTCTTGGCGTCCGTGGGGCAGGGGGTGCTTGAGCCTCACCCCCACGCCGGGGTTGTTGCCTTTTCTCCGCCGTGTCTGGTTCACCAATAGTTGTTAGTTGTTTTTCTTGGGAGGAGGAGCCAAGTCCGCACCGACCTGTGGTGCCATCTTGGTGACGTCACTCCTGAATACTCCGCTGTGGGGCTGGGCCACAGCTCGCTTACCCTTTGCCGACTGAGGGACATCTTGGTTGCTTTCAAGGTTGGGTGATCGTGAATAAAACTGCATAAACATCCGTGAGCAGATTTTCGTGTGGACATGTTTTCAACTCCTTTGGGTAAATACCAAGGAGCACAATTACCCGATCATATGGTGAGAGTACATTTAGTTTCAAGAGACTGCCAAACAGTCTTCCAAAGTGGCTGTACCATTTTGCATTCCCAAAGGCAATGAACAAGAGTTCCTGTTCTCCACCTTCTCGCCAGCATTTGGCGTTGTCGGTTTTCCAGATTTTCGTCATTCTGCTTGGTGTAGAGAGGTATCACATTGTTGTTTTAATTTGCATTTCCCTGATGACGTATGATGCGGAGTACTTTTCATATGCTTATTTGCCATTTGTATATCTCCTTTGGGGAGGTGTCTCTTAAGGTCTTTGACCCATTTTTTAGTCAGCTTGTTTGTTTTCTTAATGTTGAGTTTTAAGAGTTCTTTGTATATTTTGGATAACGGTTTCTTTATCATGTGTCTTTTGCCTACATCTCTGTACGCACAAAGTATATTTTCTTTGAAGTCCTTAGCAGAAAAAGCAAAAACAATTAAGCGATCGGTTTAAGACTTCCTCAAATAATCCTACCCATCTGTGATAATATCCTAGTTACTAAACAGTTGTGAGTAATTGTATGGATTTGTGTGTTTCTATGTGCAGCCAACCCTTTCTTTGTGTTGATTATGTGCCTTGCACAAGGCTGGGCCCTTGAGATGACACAATCCAAGCTCTTAAAGTTTCACAGTCCAGACAGTAAGACACATTAAAATAATGGATAACTCATGCTCTAATCCTGGGACGGGAGAAGTTCTGGGATACAGAGAAGAGAAGGCAGAAAAGTGAAGGGAACAGTTTAGGACTTTGGCTTATGGCTAGGAGTTTTCCAGAAGAGAAAGAAAAGGCATTTCAGGCAGAAGCCAATGTGAGCCACAGAAAAGCTACAGATGTAGACTCAGGAAGAAATGGATATTAGTCTTCCGGAAAGTAAACTGAACTTGGTTCCTGCCACCCCTACTGAGCTGCATGCTTTCTGAGGGTAGTTACTACTAAATTAGCTGTGCCCATCTCCAGTGACCTATTCAGGGCTGGCCTATTTTTTGGACTATAAAATGATCTAAAGGAGAGAATTCCTGCTCAGAGGGTGCCCTCTCTTGGTAAGAGGTCACAAAGGACATTTCTCTCCCAGAAAGAAATCTATATATTCCTTTTTAGAATTGCCTACCTTCATTTTCAGGCAAACCTAAGAAAATGCAATTTCCCTGACAGGTGGTTTCAGTTAACAATCAGAGTAGGTGTAGGAGAAAGAGCCACATACTGAGAAAAATTAAGGTCCAACAGGCTGAGTGACCTTAGGCCTCTGAGATTCTGTTGATAAAATCAGTGCACCACACTAGATAATTTTCATCCGCCCTTGCTCTGACATTCCCTGACTTCTAGAAAATATGACTTATTGTATCTTGACTGAATATAAAATGCTTGTTAGTTAGACCATATCTGCAGGAGTTAATGGCTCTGAATAAACTGGAGAGTCCCTACCAGGAGAAAAACGTTGTTTCTGGCGGCGGCTGCTTTGGTCTCTGAATTTTCCACAGCAGCCAGAGACAACTGGCCCGAACAATTTTCCCCTTCTCTTCTCACGTTTTTGGCAGTAAAAAGTCTATCTGAGATGGCAAATAATGTAAATGCAGCAGAATCACCAGGCATTCCTGAAACACGCCCCCACCACCATTTTAAAGTATAAATCTGCCAAACAGCACATCCACCAAAAGTCACCTTTTGAGTGCGTTATGGGATTCAGAGGATATCTTCTTCCTAAATGATTTCATTTTTCAGGCTTCCAATAAAATGAGCTCACTTGTGCTGAGGGCCAGCCAAATGACGTGAGCCGAGAAGAGATCCTTGAAACTTGTGGGATCTTGGGATTTGGGCATTCCCCACAGATAATTCTAGCAAGTGCATTATAGGGAAAACCAGTTCCTGGGAATGGAGAAGAGACTTGAGAGTACAGAGAAGGGGAGAAGTGAGACCCATGTAATGTGCGGGGGGAAATTAGTTTATTTTTTCCGTTGTTGCCAAAAGAATGTCACTGGTGATATAAAGAAGTGGAAAATGAGAAAACTCCACTATCATCCAAAAACCACTTGTCCATTTCCTGCTCTGCCTGGGAAGGAAAATTGGACCGCAAACCTCAGATTTAACACGGGGTTGCGGTCTTCTGGTGCCCCCTACTGTCGGGGAGGAAGACTGCAGCTGCCTCCACTGAGCGAAGAATGAGACCAACCCAGGATTTGGCTGCCCGCCTGAGACTCAACAACTAAGTGATAGGAAGGAAAGGACAGAAAGAGGGAGCAGGAGAGGGAGAGAGGGGACAGGACATTCTCAAGGTCCTTCCAAGGCTGGAACCAGGGTTGAGTCTCACCGAGCTGGAAGATTAAAGGGTGCAATGTCTTAAAAATTCCCAATGGTCCTGGCTGGTGGAGCGTGTGACTCTTGATCTCAGGGTTGTGAGTTCAAGCCCTGTACTAGGTGTAGATACTGCTTAAAAATAAAATCTTTTTAAAAATGCCTAATGGGAGGCGTCTGGGTGGCTCAGTTGGTTAAGTGTCAGCCTTCGGCTCAGGTCATGATTCCAGGGTCCTCGGATCGAATCCCATGTTGGGCTCCGTGCTCAGTGGGGAGCCTGCTTCTCCCCCTCCCTCTGCAGCTCCCCCTGCTTGTGCACTCGCCCGCGCTTTCTCTCTCTCTCTCTCTCAAATGAATAAATAAAATATTTTTTAAAAATGCCTAATGGAAGGCAGCTCTTGACATCAGACTGGCACTCAAAGAAATATGAATAAAAGAGGCCAAAAATAAGAGAGAGAGGTATCTTAACTGAGCAAACTGTGTGTCCCTCCAACCTGCCATCTTAACAGAAATGTCTTGTTTTGTCACTCATCTAAAAGTTTTCCATAAGTTATATCAACCCTCTGGATATTTTCAAAAGGCTAAGCTAAGAACTTATCCTTGGAGGCCAGAGACTAGCAAATCTAAATGTGCAGAGAAATCCTTCCATAGATAGGAGAAGATCTATAAAAGGGGGAAAGGTGCAGGAATTAAAAGAACAGGCTCCAGAACCACTGCTTAGATTCAAACCTGGGCTCTGCCACCTAAAACCTCTCACCTTGGGCAACTTTCTCACCCTCTGTGCCTCCACTTTCACGCCTGTAAAATGAGGTGATACACCTTCACAGAGCTACCGTAAGGAATGGCTGGCTTGGTGCACATAAGGCAGTCAGAAGAGAGCCTGGCACGGAGCAAACCCTCAGTCAGCAACAGTTACTATGGTGATGCCAGGGACAGTGGTCCCTGCCTCTTCAGGGTCCTTCATTATTTCAGGGTTGAAGTCCATCTAGCTTTATACTATCACTTCTAGTAACAGAACACCATTCTCTCTTGGTAATAATAAACTTTCTGGAATCACTGGACCCTTAGACACCTTTAATGGATTCATGTTTCCCATTTGACTTCATATAAATAGATCTAGGCACTTGAAAGACCAACTCAAAATATGATTTTCCCCTGAAACTAGGCGTATTAGTTTGTTAGGAGTGCATAACAAAATACCACAGAGTGGGTGTCTTCAACAACAACAAAACATGTTTCTCATGATTCTAGAGGCTAGCATTCCCAGATCAAGGTACTGGCAGGTTGGGTTTGTCCTGAGGTCTCTCTCTTTGCTTGTACATAGCCACCTCCTTGTCGTGTCTTCACATGGCCTTTCCTCTGTGTGTGCACATCCCTGGCGTCTCCCTATGTATCCAAATCTCCTCCTGTTCAAGGACCCCAATCAGATTGGATTAGGGCCACCCTAATGGCCTTGTTTTAGTTGAATCCCTTCTTTAAAGGCCCCATCTCCAAATACGGTCACGTTCTAAGGTACTGAGGACTAGGGCCTTCAACATATGAATTTGGGAGGGACACAATTCAGCCTATAGATGGATAGCCTATATCTGGATATTTTTAATATATTTAATATATTTACTTAATATATTTAATATATATTCCCTATATATGTTAGGTCCTTTCTCCTCATTATATTTTCTCCAATCCCCTGTCAAGGAGGTTTCTTCTCATGACCATCAATCCCATAATAAACAGTTTGAGACTTTATCAAGGCAGGATGTGTATTTGTGAATGGCTCACTCATCCAGATGCATACTCACTGCTTCCACTGGGCCGTGCTCTGGGCAGTCGGTCAGGATGCAGCGGTGCCTGAAACAAACTTCCTGCCCTTGTGAAACTTGCCTCCTAGTAGGGGGGTGACACATCTAACACTTAGGGTGTGTCAGATGGGAACATGGGCTGTGGAGAATAAAGAAGCCAAATAAGGAAGAAAGGGTGTGCTTTGGGCGGGGAGGAGGACTCCTTTATAAGGAGTGGTCACCGAAAGCCTCTCTGCTAAAGGCCAAGTTTTCGCAATGACCTGAGGAATTCAGGGAACAAGCTGTGCACGTAATTGGAGGAGGAACGTTTCAGGCAGATAGAACATCAAGTGCTAAGTTCCTGAGGTAGGAGTGGCTTGGAGGGTCCAAGGAACACGAAAGTGGCTGGCGTAGAGCAGGTGGGGGAAAAGAGGCTGGAAACGAGTGGAAGGAAGTACCTTAGGCCACCTTGCATGTTGGCTTTTGCTGGAGTGAAATGGGAAATCATTAGAAGGTTTTGAGCAAAGGAGTAAAATGATCTGACTCATGTTTTTAAAGGCTCACTCAGGTTATTGTGTTGGTAATAGACTGGGTGGGGCCCTGGAGAACCATGAGCAAGCAGACTAACGGCAATAGTCAAGTCAGAAGGTAACCGCAGCTTGATGCAAAGTGAAAGCAGTGAAGGTAGTAAGAAAGGTTTAGACTCTTGAAATATTTCGAATGTAGAACCACCAGGATTTTCTGTTATTCCATCTGGTGCTCATATTTCCCTCTCGGTTGCTATTGGCATCCTGACAATTAGCATTGTCAAAGTTTTCTTGCATCTGAGCATTATCTGTATCTTGGAGCCAAAAATACATCTTAAAACGATGCACGTCTTCCCAAGTCCAATGTACATATCAAAATAAATGAACATTAACATTACATAAACCCTACATAGGAAATTGGATAAAGTAGGCATCTTTAACCATCCATACCCTAATCACAGGTTATAAAAAGTCCCAAGCCAAAAGGAATGCAGAATGCATCCAGATGGTACAATATTCAGATAAGGAAATATAGAATGTCATCATGGGTGTGAAACATTTCTAACCAGAAAAGGGAAAGAGAGCAGAAGAAAAGAAGGCAGAGCAGGGAAGTGATAAAATTTGTTATCCCTAAAATGGGGTGACTACCATGGTGCAATTAGTTTTTCATAAGGTTCTTTTCAATACTTTAAAAAGCAAGCTACAAAATCCTTTTCTCTCTAATTGCTGAAGTTAAGAAGTGATATCTTTTGAATTTTTCTTATTTAAGATGAGTTTAGCATAGCTCTGCTCATCTTTTCCTTTCCTGATTTTTGTTCATATAGCCTGAGCTTTTAGATCAAGATCATTTTTATTAAGTAAAAATTATTATTACAATTACTATTACCAGTATTATTTTATTGAAAATGGACCATCCCTGAAGATATCGATTCCCCATCAGCCCCTTCAAACAAAAGCTGATTTTCTTTTTCCATACTCCGTGTGGTAGGCTTAAAAATGACCTTCCAAGAAGATAACCATATCCCAATCTTTGGAACCTGTGAATGTTAGCTCATATGTCAATTTTTGCAGACATCATTAAATTCAGGATCCTGAGATGAGGAGATTATCCTGGATTACCTGGATGGGCTCAAAATGCAATTGCATGTAAGGCAAAAAGAGATTTTACACACAGAGAGAAGGCAACACGAAGATAAAGCAGAGACAGAATTGACGATGCTAGCTTTAGAGATTGGAGTGATGTGACCACAAGCTAGGGAATGCCAGTAGTTTCCAAAAAGGTGAAAGAGACAACAGATTCTCCCCTAGGCTCTCTGGGCAGCCCTAGACTCTGGGCACAGCGCAGCCTTTCCAACACCTTGATTTTGGCTCAGTGATACTGACTTTGGACTTCTGACCTCTAGAGCTATAAGACAATAAATTTCTGTTGTTGCAAGCCACAAAGTTTGTGTTAATTTGTTACAACAGTCCCAGAAAACTAAATAGATAGGTGATTTGTTACCTTGAATTGCTACTTCTTAGCATATTTTTCCCCTTGCTCCATCAAAATCCTGAGTTGGTGGGCTTACACTTGTGAAGGGTATGTCATCAGACTTGACCACAAGACACCTCTTGCTTTTACCTGATCTAGCAACCACCTGACCACTCCTGTCTCATTGACGGGTCTGCTCACATCATTCTTTTCACTCTTAGTCTTTCATGCTTCTTGGCAATTTCAACAAAGTCTGTCTCTGCAGATTTTTGCCTACCCCAACTGAAAAGATATGCCCGTCCCTCATCTTTTGCTCTATACACTCTCATGATTCTCCCTAAATCTTGTCATCACCATCACTATGTCCCCTCCCAAATCTCAATTTCAATCATGCCCACCTTCAATCCTCCTAGTACACAACTCTCTACTCCAACTCTTTCGACTACAAAGGGACCATCACTGCACTGACCCTACCATTTATCACACACACACACACACACACACACACACACACACACACACCACATGTCCCCATTCCAGCTTGGAAGTTCTGATCTATTATTAGAACCATTTGCTTCCTAACACCCTATTGGCCTTACCCTGCGTTTTGTTCACTTGATTAAACCTCCAATCTGCCTAGCCAAACTATCTACCAACTTGGAGCCAAGTTTAAATTCACTTTAAATTCATGACAACAAATCTCAAAAGGGAAATCAATAGTGCCCGGCACTCCTACCTTACTTCTCTAGGATATCTGTTTTCTCTTTCCCCCAAATCAATATTTCAAAACTTCTCTTCATTTTTCATATACCACACAGTTCCCTCACTCAATCTCTGCTAATGACTTTGACTCATTCGTGCATGGAAACAAAAAACTGAAAACTAAAGAATCAGATAAAACAAACCTCCTTTTCCCCCCAGTAAGACCACTTTAAGCTCATTTAATTTTTCTCCTTTCTTGATATAATGGAAGAATTGTCCCTGCTCCTAGCTAGGACCCATCCTTCAGTGTTTACTCTGAATCTCATCCCTGCTCAAGAAAATTGCTCCTATAATTTTCCCTTTTCTCCTGTGTTATCAATTCCCCTTTCACAACTGGATTGTTCCCATTGGCCCCCCCCCACATGCTATAATATCACTCATATAAAAAACAAAAACACCTTGCCTTTTACTCTCATACTGCCCTCCAGCTACTTCCCATTTTTGTGCAATCTTTCACAGCCAAACTCTTCAAAATTATCTTTGCTTACACTCTCTACTTACTTACCTTCTATTCTTTTCTCAACCTACTTTTTTTGGATCTCATTCCTTACCCTACCTGCTCCATGAAAACTCCTTTAGTTTTCATCAAGGTCTCAAAACGAATGGCCAGTTCTCTATTCTCATGTTACCCATCCCTTAGCAGCATTTAACTCAGTTGGCCACTTTCTTTTTTATTTTTTTTATTTTTTATCTTATTTTATTTTAATTAATTAACATGTAGTACATCATTTCAGATGTAGAGTTCAGTTATTCATCAATTGCCTTTTTTATTCCCCCCTTTTTATTTTTTTATAATTTTTTATTATGTTATGTTAGTCACCATACAGTACATCATTAGTTTTTGATGTAGTGATCCATGATTCATTGTTTGCGTATAACACCCAGTGCTCCATGCAATATGTGCCCTCCTTAATACCCATCACTGGGCTCACCTACCACTTTCTTTTTAAAATCCACTTTTCCCTAGATTTCCTTGAGACCATCACTGCCACTCCTTGGTTTTCCTCACTGCCACTCCTTTTCCTCACTGCCACTCCTTTTCTGTCTCATTTCTTAGCTCCTTTTTTTCTGCTCAACCTCACAATGTTGGAATACTCTCTCATCCTCTTCTCTTCCCTATCTACGCTTTCACCCAATGTCATCTTGTCCAATTCCATGACTGTAATACTACCCATCTATCAACTCTAAAATCTGTATCTGCAACACCATTCTTCCACTAATCCAGACTCAGATATCTAGCCACGTCCTCAGATTTAGCTAATCCTAAGGAGAACCCAAGATCCAACCACTCATCCACGTCACTAAATGTACCCACTTGCTCACGTCCAAATCCCCTTTTTCTCTTATCCCTTACATCCAATCCTAAACAAGTACGATATATATTTCTCAAATCCAAGCCACTCCCTAGCATCTTCATCAACAGCCTTGTCCATGCCACCACATCTGACCTACAACATTGCAGTGGACCCTTTGACTGATCTCTCTGCTCCCACTCTTGTCTTTCTGTAATTCATTCCCTGCACATCAGTCATAGTTTCTTCAAGATTAAGTGTGATCACTGACACTCTATTTAAATTTCTCTAGAAGCTTCCTGTGGCAATTAGAATAAAATTCAAATTCTTTAACATAGCTTCCCAAGCCCTGTGTGATCTGATCCTGCATGCATTCATCTGGTACAGTTTTATTGATAAGATGGAATTTTCTCCTGCCCACTGTGCCTTCTTTTGGGGTTTCTCTTGTCTTTTTGCTCCCTTTATTTTTTTTTATTTAATTTAATTTTATTATATTATGTTAGTCACCATACAATACATCATTAGTTTTTGATGTAGTGATCCATGATTCATTGTTTTCATATAACACCCAGTGCTCCGTGCAGTATGTGTCCTCCTTAATACCCACCACTGGTGCTACCTTTATTTAAAAAAAATATTTTCTTGGGGCGCCTGGGTGGCTCAGTCATTAAGCATCTGCCTTTGGCTCAGGTCATGATCCCAGGGTCCTGGGATCAAGCCCCGCATCGGGCTCCCTGCTCCACGGGAAGCCTGCTTCTCCCTCTCCCGCTCCCCCTGCTTGTGTTCCCTCTCTTGCTGTATCTCTCTCTGTCAAATAAATAAATAAAATCTTTTTTTAAAAAATATTTTATTTTATTTTATTCTCCCCCCCCCAGCTTTATTGAGATATAACTGACATATAACATATATCAAATCATCACACTGGACACCTTTATCTTTTACTTGTGGGGAATAACTGCCCATATGTAAAGGCACCACCACCACTCCCCTTCCTTCTCTACTCACTTCTCTTGGATTGAAGATGCTGAGGATGGGGTGGAGATTGTGACTAGTCATAGGAGAATAGCAATGAAGTTATATGGATCCTCGGTCTATGATACAGAAGCGGATGGTAGAATTAGTTGGAGAAATGTCCAACTATCCTTAAATATTCTCTGTTTCATAATGTAAGCCCTAATTATGCCCTGCAGTGAAAACTGTTCAAATAGTTCTCAATCCAGTTCCATCTACCTTAGAGTCAACAGTCTTATCAAATTCTGGTATTAGGCTTTCAGCCTTATTTTAATGGCTGTATAACTTACAGGCATGACTCAAATATAAAATCCTATTTCCCTTCACTTCTCTATAACTAAAATACATTAGTTCAGAAGTCCCTGTGTCTTCCAATGGTGAAAATTCAATCTTGTCATTAAAAGCAAATCAACTATTTTCTTGTTTAAAGCTTCATTTTTTGGGAAGTAAATACTTTTTCAAATGCTAGGTTCTTCTTTTTCCCCTTCTTTCTGTTTTCTTCTTTCTGGGAATCATCTAAATTTGTGGGGTCTTAGGTCCCAGCTTTGGCGAAGGAACATGTCTCTACACATTATCATTTGTCTTCAGTGTTCCTCACTGAGATATGGCCTATCTCATCTGGCCTTGGGCATCAGACTCTGTACCAGCCATATCATTGCTCATGTCCAAATCTCCTTATCCTGCAATTGTCAGATCTGCTAAGTCTATGCCCTTGGTAGAAATATGAGCCCTTTTCAATCAGACATCTCTCAACTCTTCCATCTCAATCCCATTTTGGAGTCTCAGAAACTCTTGGCTATTTTCCTGTACCCTCTTGGCATGATTTCAGTTGTAAGGTGGCCCTGGTTCATCCAGTTAGCCACCGTTCTTGGAAATTATTCTCTACAATTCCAGCCCATTGCTGCTCAGTGTTATATAGGGCATGGGGCCTCTCCAAGAACCTGGCAATTTCCCAGAGATATACTCTGGAATCAAAGCCCAACACTTTTTTTTTTTAATTTTTTTATTGTTATGTTAATCCCCATACATTACATGATTAGTTTTAGATATAGTGTTCCATGATTCATTGTTTGTGCATAACA
>NW_022589743.1:8924368-8949756 GCF_004348235.1 Phoca vitulina | reverse complement strand
AGATTAAGAATTCCTCATATCAGTGAGGTCATATGATACATGTCTTTTCTTATAAGAACATCAGTCATTGGCTTGAAAGTCCAGCCCAATCCACTGTGACCTCATCTTAACTCAAGTCATTATATCTGCAAAGAGCCTATTTCCAAATAAGGTCACCTTCTGAGTTTCCAAGTGGATATGAATCTGGAGGGAGACTGTATTCAACCCAGTACAGGTGGAAAAATAGATCTGGAAGTTTCTCTGTGACAAAATGTGGGAGCATTTCTCCAGAGGCTCCCAGATGAGCCGTTCAGTAGGTTCCAACTGGGAAGTTGAGAAGGGTGCTTATGAGTACGGTTATGTTTTGTTAGTGTAAATGTTTTTTGTTTTGTTTTGTTTGGGTTTTTTTGCTTTGGGGGGGTTTTAAGATTTTATTTATTTATTTGACAGAGAGAGTGAGAGAGCACAAGCAGGGGGAGTGGGAGAGGGAGAGGGAGAAGCAGGCTCCCCACTGAGCAGAGAACCCAGGACCCTGGGATCACAACCTGAGCCAAAGGCAGACACTTAACCGACTGAGCCACCCAGGCACCCTGTGTGCAAATGGTTAGGTTAAGTAGAATTTTCACAATATAGAGGGCTGCACTTTGGTTCATTATTGTTGTCATTCTCACTTTTCTAGCATCTGTGGCATCTAGATCTCTGTCATTCCCACTCCATCCAGTCAAGAGCTTCAGTGGACAAAAGCACTAGATTAGAATTCAAAGAACTTGGTTTCGAGTCTTATTTCCAGCATTTACCATCTGGCCTTAAGCACGTCACTTCCCTGAGCCTCAACATCCTCAACAGTAACATAATTAAACTCCCAATGACTTTTTTTTAATAAGTGTGTGACATTTTTACCTCCAAAGCTATTAAAACTTAAAACTGCACTGAGACTTTTGGGATGCTGCATTTTATTGAGGAAGCAATACACTGTGTGATATCAGAAATAAATTCCTATCCAGAATAGTTAAAATACCCAAATATTTTGGTGTTTTATGGAATAAGCTATAGTTGCCTGGAAATGCGTTTACACATATTTATCTGCAATTATTTTTTAAAGATTTATTTATTTATTTATTTATTTTTGAGAGAGAGAGAGATCACAGAGAGAGAGGGAGAAGCAAACCTGCCACTGAGTGGAGAGCCTGATGCGGGGCTCCATCCCACGACCCTGACATCATGACCTGAGCAGAAGGCAGACGCTTGACCGACTGAACCACACAGCTGCCCCTATCTGGCATTATTAAGTGATGTTCCAGGTCAGCAGACAAAATGGACTATCCTGTAAATAAATGTGTACACAACTGAGAACCCATGGAATCCCTATCTGGTTGGCTTTCAAATGCCCCATGGCACATAGCATGGGGTATTCTATATACAAACTTGATTTATATTTTAGGCAGTAGGAAAGAAAGGCAGAAGGATGAGAAGAAGAAAGAGAATGAACTTGTTAGAATTCCCTCGCCTCTTTCCTCGCTCCTAAAATGGAGTTGATAATTCCTCTTTTCTTTTCTTTAGGGTTCTCTAACATTGGTCATGTAGTGTCCTTTCAATATTGATCACATTACCAAGCTCCAAAGCACCTAGCACCCAGCCAGCACATGGTAAGTGCACAATAGATATTTGTAAATGAACAAAGGAATAAGTATGTCCTGACGACCTCAAGGAATTTTTCTGAAATGTAACTTGATATCATTACCTATGTCACCCTCTCCTGATGATTAGAAATATCTGTCCCAGTTTGCTTTTTGCCAACTTTCTACTTTCATTAGCAGCCTCTGCCTTGGCCACTAGATGGCACAAGAGGAAAGTTCCTTAAAGATCAGAACAGATGCTCCAAAGACGCCGGCTGCAGTGTGAATAAAGCCACCATCCCTGGGGTTAATTAAGCAAAACAGGGAGCCAGCATTTCACCCAACACATTGGAAGGAAGCAAAACCTCCACAACTCTGGACTTGAAATGAACTTTAAGCACTGATAAATACAAAGACAAAAAAAAAAAAAAACACCCAACTCTCTGCAGATAGTAATAAGATACCGAACCAAAAACAATAGCCTTGAACCAAATATTCTGGGACACCACGGAGGGAATCAGCAGAACTGGGACAAGGCAAGAAGAGAGGAGGCCAGATTGAATCAACCACCATAGTTAAGGGTTATCATTGTTGCACAGAGAGATCTGGAGCGGATCTGAAAAACGCCATTCGATACAACCGTTGCCCCATGTTTCAGTGTAATTTAATGTGGACCAAAACGTATGTCGTTCTCATTTCAGAGTCAATGTTAGGAAATCTTTGTGTCTTCTATTTAAAATCATCAAAGAACTCCCTAAATATTGTTATAGGAAAGAACCTGTGCTGTACAGACATCCGCTTACTATAGAAGTCAAGAATCTAGAGTTCAGAGTGGACAGAAAAATGAATTCAGGAGTACACAATGCTACCTTTTAAAATCTGGCTGTGGTTGGGGATCACCGCGTGTGACTTACAGGTGCACCGGACAGCTCCCCTTGCTGAGATTCTGTGCTCACCAAGAAACTTCCTGATTATAAATGGACTCTGTAGATCTGGGGAGAAAAAGCTATGGTGGTTCCAGCACAAGCCCTTCCATCCTTGTGACAGTTGTATTTTTCACTGTGCCTTAATAAATTGGTATTCTGTTTTATTTTTTTTATTTTTATTTTTTTTTTTAAAGATTTTATTTATTTGACAGAGAGAGAGATAGCAAGAGCAGGAACACGAGCAAGGGGAGTGGGAGAGAGAGAAGCAGGCTTCCCGCAAAGCAGGGAGCCCGATGCGGGGCTCAATCCCAGGCCTCTGGGATCATGACCTGAGCCGAAGGCAGACGCTGAACAACTGAGCCACCCAGGCGCCCCAGTATTCTGTTTTAAACAGCAGTCTCCTATGAGCTTGGTAAATGTAAATTGCCATGAGGAAAGGGACTTCCTCTTAACAAAAGAAATTCTCTGAGCCTATGAGACTCAACCTCACATGGTGTTAAAGTCTCTGTTGAAAATCTCCTGTAACATCTCTTGGCAGACAACCAAGGCTTGGGTGACCTTGCTTTCACACTCCTAGGGCCAAGATTCTCCATCCTGGTTGCATATCAAAATTATCGAAATTATGAAGATGTTTAACTAATGCAGATTCCCAGACTCCAGCCCCAGAGATTCTAATTCAGTAGATCTGGGGCTGACCCAGGAATCCATATTCCTAAGGAACCCAACTGATTCTAACCTATGGTGTTTGAGGACTATTCCTCAGCTTAAGTATAATTTCACAGGTTAGTCCACAACCACAGAATCATGGACTATTTTACTTTAAAAGGGTCTCCAGAGCAATAAGAACTCCTTTTTACAGCATCCCTGAACCCTCAGCTTTCCGTGGAAGCTGGGCATAAAGAGGCCAGACAGGAAGCTGCTAGGCCATTAAAACTTAACAACAGTGAGAAACCGCAGACCTCTGGGAGCTTTGGCCTTTAGCTAGGAGTATCAAAGCGTCCCATTAGCTCCTGGAGAAGTGGTCCTGTCTGGCCAAAACTGTATATATGAGATCAAAGCCAGATACATAATTTATGAGCCCAATCCAAAATAAATGATAATAAAGAACTTCAAGATGGTGACAGCAGAGTATTAAACAGGTATGGGGCCCTTCTGAGCATGGGGTCCCATATGATGACACAGGATGCACACCCATGAGGTTGGCCCTATACAGGGCTACTAGGGCAGGATGATGATTTATAAATCAAGAGAGATCTGCATTCTTATCTGATATTCCTTCCAATCTGCTTGCTTTTCTCCACATAGCAGCCAAGGCAATCTTTTTAAAATGCACCTCTGGTCCTGTCACTTCCCTGCATCCTGTTGCTCTAGGATCAAGTCTCAAGCCTGGCCCACAAGTCCCCTGCCACTTGACCCCTACCTACCTCTCTTCCCTTATGTTCCCCATTCTCTCTGGACTCTAGTCACGCTGCCCTTGTTTTAGTTCCTCCCATTTTCCATGCTTCTTCCTGCTCAGATCTTTCACAGTGCTGTTCTCTGTGGCTAGAAGAATCTCCCCTACCCATCCTAACCTAGCCAGAAAGTATTTTTGAATGAATGAGTGCAAAACAACAACAAATGAAGAATTGGTGAAAATGTCAGGTGCTGAATGTGGCCCTCTTATTAAAGAAACATGTCTATTCCAAACCCCACTGACCTGATCACACTCATCACTCCCTATATGGATACTTGGCATTTAAACCTCCTTACATAAAGGGTAACCATACTTCCCAATGTTTCCAGGACCATCCCATTTTTTAACAGGGTGCTTATTAACAACACTTACTTTTGCTCACCAAACCACCTGTTTGGGTGATGAATTAGATGGACACTCTGCTTATATACCACACTTTAATAACCTTTGAACCATCTCTTTCCTTCTCTCTCTGCAGAGGTAAATTGACAAGAGATAGCTTCTGTGTTTTGGTGGCTGTGGTATTAACAGCAAGAGCTTAAGTTATTAAACCGAGCAGCTCTAATCTGTGAGGTCTCCTGGAGCAATGGGGATTATTGTATTTTTACTCCAGAGCCCGTGTAGCTATTCCAGTGGGCTAGGGTTTGCTCTCTGCAATCCCCACACTGGCCCCGTTGCCTTTCTCTAGACCCACTTCCTAACCGTGAGAGATGTGATGGAGTTTTACTTGGAGATTGACCCTGTCACCTTGAACCTGATCATCCTAGTAGCCAGCTACGTTATCTTGCTCCTGGTGTTCCTCATCTCCTGCGTGCTGTATGACTGCCGAGGCAAGGACCCCAGTAAGGAGTATGCTCCCGAGACCACCCTTGATGCCCAGCCCTCCATCCGCTTGGTGGTGATGCAGCAGAGCACTTCGGGGGATCCCTGGGCAAGGAGGCCCAGCCTTCATTTTGGGGATCCTGCTCCATTAGGGAAGAAAAGCACAATGGTGTGAGGCTGGCTAAGGGTGACTGGGGAGAGAGCACTAGACATTCTGGACAAACTGTTCTCCATGTGGCTGCGATTCTCTCGGCGTACCACCAGTCCTACTTGGCTATGTAAGTGGGAGCTCTGCCTTACCTTCTACTTTCTCGTCACCCTCTTTGTGAATGAAGCAACCGTTTAAGGTAAGAAGACCAAGGTGGCCTTTGGTCAAGTTCTCCAGATGCAAAATCTCATTAATACTATAGTATAGTGAAGTTGTTGGGCCCTTCCTGGTGATGTTGTCCTTGCCATTTCTAGGAGAGATTGGTATTTGAGTAAGGTGCAGGGGTAGAAAACTCTTTCCTTCTTCCCTTCTCGGTTCTTTGGCTGGTCCAATAATTACATTGACATAAAACAGATGAACGGGAGAAAAACAAATTTAATTTTTATCTATGGAAGCCCCATAAAAAATATGAGCTCAAAGAAGTGACCAGAACAGGCAGATTTTATCTCCTTTAGACAAAAAAAAGAAGAAGAAGAAGAAGAAGAAGAAGATAAATTTGTGAAGAATTGACAAGGCAAAGAAGTTTGGGTTTGGGGTAGTAAATTAGTGAGGAAGTAACAAGGTTTGTTTATATAGCTTTCTTGGCCCTGAATTCCCTATTTCTGGTGCCAAGAACACCTTCTGCACTCTTGGTACAGGTAGCTTTCATATGGGAGATTTATTTCCTGCTTTCAGGGGGGACAAAGGAGGGTCAGAGTGTTCCTTCTTGCCCCAGCTCTTTTTCAAGTAACTTTAATTCAAAATAATTAGTAGGCAAAATGTCATATTTTGGGGTAGCATCTTCGACTCCCCTTCAAAGGGTTTAAAAAACAAAAGACAATTGTGTGTGTGTGTGTTTATTTGTATGTCTGTATAAAGACGAATGAGACTAGCTTGCATCTACCCTATACTTAGCAGATTCTCTCTCCGAGGCAACCATTGAACTTTTCCAGACTTGAGATTATTATTCTCTCTGTACACACCAGCTCCTCACATTCTATTCCCCTGTGGGTCAGTATGGGGAACACAGCAATCATAGAGCATAGGGGCTAACCCCAAAGCTTGGAGCCTGGGTTCAAACCCTATCTCCTCCACTCACTAGGTGTGTGACCAGAGCCATCGCTTTGTGCCCCAAGGCTAGTGGCAGGACCTATAGGCTGTATGGGGTATTCAAATGAGTTATTTCACTGAAAGCACTCAAGACAGTGCTTGGCACCTAGGGTTCGCTAATTTTTTTTTTTTTTTAAAGATTTTATTTATTTATTTGACAGAGAGATAGAGAGAGAACAAGTAGGCAGAGAGGCAGGCAAAGGGAGAGGGAGAAGCAGGCTCCCCACTGAGCAGGGAGCCCGATGCAGGGCTCGATCCCAGGACCCTGGGATCATGACCTGAGCCGAAGGCAGCCGCTTAACCGACTGAGCCACCCAGGCGTCCCAGGGTTAGCTAATTATTAATGATTATTAATATTATTAATGTTATTTCCTTTCATACTTCTCATCAAGAAGCTCAAACTCCAATCCTGTTCCAATACAAGATTCCTGAAGACTCACCACAAAATGTTGACATCCTATAGCTTTGGTATTTCGCCCCCCTAAGCACTGCCTACTCTCATCTCTCTCCCTTTCATTGTTGCTATTAACTAATACATTTGTTTCCCTGCTCGCTCATCTATTTCTACGATGTTGAATTATTACTTCTTTGTATGTTTTTATGAATCCTCCTTTCCCTGGGCTCAGAGTGACTTGCATATTCACTTAGTGATTTATGAAACCCCTTCTTCCAATCAAGCCCTGTGTGGAAATAACAAAGAAATTGTGTCATGACTGCGGCCCTCCCATCTTTGCTGCCTGATAGAGAGAGACGAAGTCAGGCATGACCTCCCCAATGAAGGACAAGAAAGCATGGCATTGTGAGGACTCCACACAGAGTGCAGGAGACCGTAGATACATAAGTGCCTACCACACAGAAGGGGCTCAGGAAACATTTAAATAATGTTCGATGGCCAATTTCATCTTGGACTCAGGCATCACAGATAAGATTATGCATCCTGAAAAAATGAGGAGCTATTTTCTAGAAGGACTAAAGGATGTTGGGGGCTTGAAGGGTAAGACAGGAAATGGCATTTTAGACAGAAGGAAAGGCATAAATAGAGCTGGGATGCAGAAATTATAGAGTTCACTGACTATGAAAGTCTGACGGTTTCCAAACCTGTCAAGAAAAAGTGAGAAATTCCATCTCAATTTATCCTATAGAAAACTGAAGAGGAGGGACTAGCCCATCCTACTCTGCCAATTTCAGCGATGGGCACTGTTTTGCCTTTGGATTGTTAAGTAGCCATAACACAAGTAAAGATAACCCCAGTTATTTTGTTTTCAGATTTTCTAAGATTTATTTCAAATTTTGTTCACATTTTAGCAGAAAGTCATATTTTCTCTTCAATATGTGATTTTAAAATTATATTGAAAATCCCGCAGAGGGTTTTTTTTTCTTTTATGGTCAAGAAATCATCTTCACTTTAATAACGAAAATATAAAATGAATAGGAAAATCAGTAAATTCATAAGCAGCTTCTAAGAACCTGCCCTTTCCCTAACCTGAGCTTCACCTGGGCTAGCCTTCTTATTTCTTTTCCCTGTCATGGGAACATATGTATCAGTGGACACAAAAATGTATCAGTGGAGAAAAAAAAAGGCAGTCAACCATAAAAAAGTGATAATAATAGTTAATTTAGCCTTTTGAGGAAGAGAAATATAAAATGTTTGATTCTTCTAATTTTAAAGTTAAGAATATAAAGTAAACATCCATTCAACATGCTTTTAAATGGACATATTTTCCTCTCCTGCTACATTCTTCTTCTTCTTTTTTTCTTTCTTAACATATATTGCATTATTTGTTTCAGAGGTACAGATCTGAGATTCAACAGTCTTGCACAATTCACAGCGCTTACCAGAACACATACCCTCCCCAGTGTCCATCACCCAGCCACCCCATCCCTCCCACCCCACCCCCCACTCCAGCAACCCTCAGTTTGTTTCCTGAGATTAAGAATTCCTCATATCAGTGAGGTCATATGATACATGTCTTTCTCTGATTGACTTATTTCGCTCAGCATAACACCCTCCAGTTCCATCCACGTCATTGCAAATGGCAAGATCTCATTTTTTATTTTTTAAATAAAGCTTTATTTCCCAGTGGAATGATTCATGGCACAGCTGTGAAGTTGTAACTAATGTTTTCAAAGCTGGTGGAATGGATTGCTGGCTAGAACCAGACGTCCCTTTAACATTCAAATAAGGCCTTATTTTTTGTTTCCTTATGGGATTAAGATGTCCTTAGTCCACCTCCTTTGAATACATTATTCTCCCATCACACACAATTTTTATGAAAGCAAATGCAATATTGTGGCCCAATCCGGATGATAGCTGTAGGAAGGACACAAAGAAAATGCTTTCAAGGCAAGAGAAGGGAGGGAGAGCATGGAGATGTATCACAAATCTGCTACATACCAGATACTGTTTATTCATATCTCTTTCAATCCTCCTCCTCCCCTATGAGATGGACACAATGAAAACCAGTTAAAGATAAGGAAATGGAGGCTGAGGGAAGCCCTAGAGCTTGTCCAAGGCCACACAGCTGGTACACGTGGAAGGCAGGATTTGAACTCAGTTCTAAATACGTGGTTTTCTGCCACCTGTTTTTTCCCAGCCGTTCCAGAACAATAAGTAGCCAGCCCATGTTCGCTCCACACTGCCTCTCTCCCGTGCTAGAACTGCATACCCGGGAAGCTGCTATAAATGTCCATTAAATAATCTAATGGCCCTTCAGATTTTCTCCTCTGAATAAGATGACCATAGTTTCCATCAGAGGAAAAATAAATTATTGTAATTTGGCCAGAACATTATCTTCTGGTGTTCCAGAAGTTGCCAGGATGGAGTGGTCTAAGATGGGCTTTGTACCAGAAATGGCCAAACTCAAGTCCCACTGTCACTATGTGCTGTTGAGCCATTTGGGCATCAGTTAACTTCCTAAGCCTTTTTCCTCACCTTAAAAATGAGTGTAATCCTAATGCCACTGAGGCTTAAAATAATATATATAAAGTATCTGGCATAGGTAGGATTTCAACAAAATGAAGGCCATCATTATTATACTGGCAGATATAGTGAAAATAAGTAGGAGGACCTCATCACTTGAAAGCTCAGATAGCACAGGCAGGTCCAGGCGCATTTATGGGAGCGTTGAGAAGCAGGAGTGTGGGGTTGAGAGTTGCCACATGCTTTAGAAATTTGGAAATAGGGGAAAGGGTCTGTGATGTGCTGAATTGTGCCCACCCCCAAATCCATACATTGAAGTCTTTACCTCAGTACTTCAGAATGCGATCTTATTTTGAAATAGGATCATTACTGGTGTAATTAGTTAATACAAGGTCCTGCTAGAGTAGGGTGGACACCTAATCCAATATAACGGGTATCCTTATAATAAAGGGAAATCTGGACACTGACCTGCACGCAAGGAGAACACCGTGTGAAGATGGGAGTCATGTGACCACTTGCTGAGAAACTACCAGCAGGTAAAGAGAGGAGATCCTTCCCTGGTGCCTTTGGAGGGAACAGGGCCCTGCAGACACCTTGACCTGAGACCTGTAGCCTCCAGAACTGTGAGACAATACATTTCTGTTGCTTAAGCCCCTCAGTTTGTGATGTTTTGTTAGGACAGCCCTCGCAGACTAATACCATGTCTAAAGGGAATGTTTAGTACACGTGATGGGATGCTTACCATTTCAAGGCCCTTTAGGGTCAGTGACGTTATTCCTTTGGATGTGACAGCATGCTGAGTTGGGCCTTGGACAGAAGCTAGAAGGCCAGGCTTTGTCAGAGTTACCTAGGAAATAGACCCTGCGTAAGCAGAGTAATCATTTGTTGTATTTTTAAGGAGGGTAGAATACACAAAAAATGTCTCTAGGAAGAAAATGTGCTGTGGTTTTGCTAGATAAAATGTGAAGGATAATTGTTAAGAGTGAGGAACTCTCAGTTCTATAAAGAGGACCAAGGAACAAGTGACAAAGAAAAGATGCTATGGAGTCCAAGTGCAAATCAACTGGGTTAAAGGAAAAAAAAAAAATCAAAACTAGCCCTAAAGAATCCAAGTCTCTCCAGACTATAGGACCTATAGGTTATAGGTCTATAGTGTCCCATAGATACTTTAAAAGCCACTTAGTGAGTGCCTGGCTCATTATTTAAGATTAAATGAAAATTCGTAGGGGGGAGGAACAATTGTTCTTATTTTAGAGACGAGGGAGTTTCAGATTGTCTTGCATAAACCTTTCAACTAACAGAATAGGATTAACAGAACCCACGGATTCTGACTCAGTCCTGAGTTTGCCCTATAATTCCATAGCTGCCCAGAATCTATGCAGAGTAATGGAGTGATTCACCAAGCTGGATGCAGGAAGTCCACACTTTCGTGAATGTCTCCCACTGCCTTTACTTCTGCGGAAGCACCGAATAACACAGTCCTTCCTTTTTTTTTAAAGATTGTATTTATTTATTTGAGAGAGAGCGTGCACATGAGCAGGGGAGGGGGTTGGGGGGAGCAGGCAGAGGGAGCAGCAGATTCCCCGCTGAGCAGGGAGCCCCACACAGGGCTCGATTCCAGGACCCTGGGATCATGACCTTAGCCGAAAGCAGACGCTTAACTGAATGAACCACCCAAGCGCCCCAACAATCCTCTTGATTAGGGCAAAAGTCCCCAAGACCTAGAGGATAGATGAAGTCCAGTTCAGCTCAATAGTATCGAGGACAGCCTTTTTCTCATAACTTCATCCTCCCTGAGAACACTTGTGGTTAAACTATAGAAACTCAGAGTACATGTATTATCTACCTCTGTTGTAACAGTTCATTTGGACTTTAACCTTCTTGGGCTGTCAGTGTTTTAGATAAGGGCTTTGTGACACTGGGATTGAGAAAGATCTTAGCTATTTCACATCCTCCCAAGATAATGAGAAGTTGTCCGCACATATTTATTTTGTGTTCAAGGCTTCTGTAGACTCAGCTGTTATTTAACTAAACACCAGGATCTGCTGGTTCTCTGACACATCTACAGCCTGGTGGCCTTGGCTGCAGTCTAAAGCTGACAGAAGTGCAAGGCTCAGGAAATACTAGAAAGGCGAGGACATGGTTTGGAAGGATGAAGGGGGCCAAGGGAGAGAAAAGCGTGCTGCTGCAAAGGAGGACTTGAAATTGCCCGAGAGTGGCTCAGCAGAACTGTGGCTATGGAATTTGGAATCTGAACTGAATTGTCAGAATTGATGAAGACATTTTTTTTTAAAGATTTTATTTATTTATTCATGAGAGACAGAGAGCGAGAGAGGCAGAGGCAGAGGGAGAAGCAGGCTCCCCGTGGAGCCGGGAGCCCAATGCGGGACTCGATTCCAGGATCCTGGGATCATGACCTGAGCCGAAGGCAGACGCTTAACCGACTGAGCCACCCTGGTGTCCTCATGAAGACATTTTTAACATAGCAATTAATCAGTGAAAAACTGCTTGCCATTAGGGGCAGGAGGAAAGCTAATATTATAATAGAATGTTGGAGAAAAACTAATGTGTGACAGTCATTATATACCTACTCAGGACAAAAAGCAGATCCAGACAAGGACAACTGGTTTTGTCAATGTCAACAAGACTGAATTTGACAACTCTTGCCATCAAAAAAGTTTCCCGTTATTTAACCTACATCTCTTCTGTTCTTATACTTTACATTCATTTTCTCTCACTCTCTAACTATCCCCACGTTGGTGCGTCTTCAAGTCGAAGTCTGTTTTGCACTCTTCGTAAGGAGCATAAACCATGACAAATGGCCTCAGCTTAGGCATATGGTGATGCACTGGTTTCCTAGTTTTCTGGGATGTATTAGCAAACTTATTGTCCCCAAATGTAAAAATAATGAACTTATCACCATGCATGGAATGTTGACAATGTGAAACAGATCAGATTTATGGAAGCCTCAGAGACAATCCTTAATTTTTAGTAGAACATTGCCTTTTATTTCCGTCCTGAGTGAATTTCAATCACCTTCCCCCTAAAACCTTGTTTTAAGATGGTCATGGTGGTTAAGAATTAAAAAGTTGTTCTTTTTTTTTTTTCTTAAGTGTGTGTATTAGTTAGAATTTGTATTTGGTTATGATTAACAAAGATATAAGATACAATGGCTAAAACACGATGGGAACTTTGTTCTCTCTCCTGCATCCTGAGGTTGGGAGGGAAATGGTTCAGCCTTGGTACAGTGGTTCCAAGACATCCCCAATGTTCCAGGTACCTTCATTTCTGATCCACCAGCTTTACTTCATGATTTCCACCCATGGGGTTGTCTTCGCATTACAAGATGGCTACTGCAGCTCCAAACCTTATGTCTGAGTTCCAGGCAGGGAGAGGAATAGAGGGGAAGGGCAAATGGGCACATACCAGTCAGCTGAGACACCTACTTAACACCTTCTACTTATATTTCATTGGCTAGAACTTCATCAACTATCTGTTCCTTTTTGCAAGGGAAGGTGGAAGATGCAGATTTCTCCTGGCTACATTGACATTGCCCCCCTAAATCAGGGTTCTTAGAAAGGAAGAGGGAGAGAATGAATCTGGGATAGGGTATTGTCCTAGTGGGGTTACTTATCCTTCTAAAATGAATACATGTTTGTTAAGGTAAGCCTGAAAACTATGGAAAAGGAAAGGAAAGAGATGATGATGATGTTAACCACCCAAAATGACCTCCAGCAGCATTTAGTGTAACTGTATGCTTGTTTTTTATTAATAATTATAATTATTTTTTCTGATTATAAAAAAATGCCTGTTCATTGGGGAAACTTTGAGCAAAGTATAGAGAAGAAAATAGGAATCATCCATAATCCCATTACCCAGAGATAATCACTATGCTATTTTGTTGCATTTTCTGCTATATATATATATATATATATATATATATACTACATATTAATAATCACAGCATGTGTATGGTGATTAACATAACATAATTAAAAAAAATAATCACAGCATGTGTATAACTTGGTAACTTTTTTCATTTTCTAAATAATACAAGTGACTTTACATATGACCCTAGCTACTGTATCTTTACACCCTTGTAACAGAGCATTCCAAATGGTGGTTGCAGAGCTATTTGGAAAATTCTTTAAGTCAGAGAGCATGAATAGCGTAGATACCGTAGACCCATTGTCTCCTGCCCTGCTTCTGGGAGACCATCCGGCAGATCTGGCTACTGTACTCTCATTTTCAGACTATATCATATGATCTTCTTTCTGCATTTTTTCACCTTAAAAAGTGGCAAGTACACATGCCGAGAATTAAAATGATTCTTTGGGGAACATGACCTGTCACCCATTCTTACCATATGGCTCACAGAGGTGGATTTTGCTCTGGCTTGTAAATTCATAGGACCTCCAAGCTAGGTAGGACCCTCCTGGCTCATCAATCCAAACCTCTAATGTGACAACGAAGGGAAGCAGAAAGGAAAAGTGCCCTGCTGAGGGTCACAGATGGCATGGTCAGTACCCGGGTACCTTTCTGATAATCTTCCATCTACTTTTTTTTTTTTTTTTAAAGATTTTATTTATTTATTTGACAGAGAGATAGAGAGCACAAGTAGGCAGAGCGGCAGGCAGAGGGAGAGGGAGAAGCAGACTCCCCGCGGAGCAGGGAGCCCGACGTGGGGCTCGATCCCAGGACCCCGAGATCATGACCTGAGCTGAAGGCAGACGCCTAACTGACTGAGCCACCCAGGCGCCCCAATCTTCCATCTACTTGAGATGCTTTGGATGATGAACTAATTCATAAACTTCAAAGATGTCATGACTCCCACAAAAATACACAACCAACTGCAGTCAGTTGCTAAAGGCATCAAATGAAGCCTAAGGATTGATAACATCCATAGGGTGGCATTTCTCAGATGGGCAATTCCATTTAATATACCCAGATATTTGGAGAAAATATACCATCTACAGAAAACTATTTTTCTATTCCATGCTCACTTACTATGAGCTCAGACCTTGCTGAATGCCATAGAGTCATGTTATATAGACTTACAGAACTTGCAGCCTGGTTGGGGAGACGAGAGGGACATATGAGCCAATATGGTACATTCGTACAATGAAATGTCATGCAACCATAAAAGGGAATGAGGTAAATCTGCACAAACTGCCATGGAAAGATGACCATAATATGTTATTAGAAGAAAAATGCTGATCAACAGGAGTTTGATGTACATGTAGTAAGATCTCTTCTGTGTTTTAAAACAAAATACAGGGCGCCTGGGTGGCTCAGTTGGTTAAGCGACTGCCTTCGGCTCAGGTCATGATCCTGGAGTCCCTGGATCGAGTCCCGCATCGGGCTCCCTGCTCGGCAGGGAGTCTGCTTCTCCCTCTGACCCTCCCCCCTCTCATGTGCTTGCTCTCTCATTCTCTCTCTCTCAAATAAATAAATAAATAAATCTTTAAAAAAAAAAAAAAAAACAAAATACATTCACACACTTACATGTTTTTCTATGCATAGAAAATATCTAGACAAATAGGCACAAACTTTTAACAGTGGCTATTGAATGGAGTGGGATTTTAAGGTGGGGGAAATTATATTTCTTTTTACTTTTTTCATTCACATACTTCTGGTTTTTTAAACATAATCAGTTTCTCCATCATACATTTTGAATCATCACAGTACTACGGAGGAGTTGTGACAATTAAATGAGTTGCTATGAATAAAATGCTTAGACTTTTGCCAGGTCCATTGGAAGAGCTCAATAAACATTAGCTGTGTTGATGATTATGATGTTGATGATGACGACAACGATGAAAGGTGGGTGCTCACATGCTGTTGCTGAGCATATACATCCACACGAGTTATTTATAGAACAAAGTGATCAGATATATATGCCAAAAGCCTTTGAAATGTAAAAGCATTTTGACCCAGCAGTTCTATTTTCAGAAATTTCTTCTATGGAAAAAAAAACAACTGAATAAGTATATAAGAAGTACGTACAAAGATGAATAAAGAGCAAAATGTTGGCAACAAGCTGAATGTTCAAAACCAGGAATGGCTTAATAAATTATGGTGCATCTTTACAACGGAATAGTATGCATTCATTGTAGCAATGAATTCATTAATGTGGTAACATGGTAATGAAATAATATTAATGAAAAAGGCAAATTGCTGAAGGGTATATACTTATGATTTCATTACAGTACAAAAAATGTAATATACGTAAGTATCTCTAAAAGCACATGCACTTAAGTATTAGTAGTACTGAGCCCTCAGCAATTGTGAAAATTATCTTCTTTTTATTTAGGTGCAGTTTCCAATTTTTCTGTAGTACTTGTGCAAATATTTAAAACAAAGTGAAAGGACCTTTGGGGGAGCATTTCATAATGCAGCCTCCATGCCAACGCACTGGCATCGGGATGCCTCTGCCTGGGGGCCAGAGGAGATGTGAGTGCCTGCAGGGATCACATGGCAAGTGTGTTCAGTTTCTAGAACAGACTCAGCGGACATGGAACTAGTGTCCTAATCCGACTCAGGAGACAGACTTTGGGATGTTTATTGAAGGCCAAAAGAAGGAAATAAGTGAGCAAATTTGGGCCATGTCATTGCAATCAGCAAACCCAAAAATACATACCAAATTCTTACAATGACCATTCCTCCTGTTTTGCATAGAACAGTCCCAGTCTGTCTTTTGACCCAGCATGATTTTGAATAATACCCTTTTCATTCTTTGTCACCCTACCCATTTGGGGTTTGCTCATTTGTTTCATCATTCTCTTTAATTTGTTCTTCTAGCTGCTGTATTTCCTGTACACTGAAGTTAGTTAAAGGCTTGATTCAGGTTCAACTTCTTTTTTGGCAAGAATTCTTCATAGATGTCCCTGCTTGCTTGGGACATCTTACGCAAGGAGTTACGCAATGTCTGATTGTCCCACTTTTAGTGATACTCAAATTGACGAGTAGATTCAGGTGGTGGCAGCATGATCAGGCCATTGTAAAGCTCTTCATCAACCTTTCCTCTCACGGTTTAACCCATTGTTGATTATCACCTGCGTTATTGCATTAGAGGTTAGAAAATAGTCCTAGCTCTATCATTCCTTCCACATTTACCACCTGGAATTCTTTTGTAAAGGAGAATGTCCCTCGGGGCACCTGGGTGGCTCAGTCAGTGGGGCGTCCGACTCCTGATTTCAGCTCAGGTCATGATCTCAGGGTTGTGAGACCAAGCCCTGCTTCTAGCTCCATGCCGGGCATAGGGCCTGCTTAAGATTCTCTCTCTCCATGGGATCTCTGGGTTGCTCACTTGGTTAAGCTTCTGCCTTCAGCTCAGGGTTGATCCCAGGGTCCTGGGATCGAGTCCCACATCGGACTCCTTGCTCAGTGAGGAGCCTGCTACTCCCCCTGCTTGTGCTCTCTCTCTCTGACAAATAAATAAAAATCTTTAAAAAAAAAAAACTCTCTCCCTCTCCCCCTGCCCCCCCCCCCCCCCCCCCCCCCAAAGAAAAAGAAGAAGAATTTCCCTCATAAATTAGGACTCTCCAGTACAGTTTATATGGGAAGGACAGAATAAATGCTTGTCTCTTTCCTTTTAATGGCCAATTTTCAGAGCAAGAAGTTGAAAGCCTAGTTACTTCCAATGGTATCCAGGGTTTTTTTGTGTTTTTTGAAGTTTTTTACTTGTTTGCTTATTTTTTGATGGGGAGATTTCTTTTTTTTTCCTTTCTTTTTAAAAAAGTTTGGTATCATTATGAATTCATCAAGTTCTTGTACATTAAATTTAAATACATTTATAAAACAAATTATCCTCATCAATTAGCTGTCTTTATTAGTCGGGGTTCTCCAGGGAAGCAGAGCCAGTAGAATGTGTATGCACAGAGAGAGAGAGAGAGAGAGAGGTTTATTTTAAGGAATTTTCTCACACAATTGGGGACTGACAAGTCCAAAATCTGTTTGGCAAGCAGGCTGGCTGGTGAGGTGGAGAACAGTTGATGTTGTAACCCAAGTCCAAAGGCTTCTTGGGGCAGGATACCCTCTTCCTTGAGAGACCTCCATCTTTTTCTCTTAAGGCCTTCAATAGATGGGATGAAGCCCACCCACATTAGGGAGGGTAATCTGCTTTACACAAAGCCTACTGATTTAAATGTTAATCTCATCTGAAAAAAATACCTTCACAGTAATATCTAGACTGATGATTGATCAAATATCTGGGTACCATGGCCTAGACAAATTGACACATAAAATTAATCATCACCTTATTTCTATTTTTTAAAAATCCTAACAATACAAATGCAAAATGAACGGTAGAATCAATGCTTACCATGGGTGTTCAAGATGCAAAAGGACACTTGAACTGAACCAAACAAGAAAGATTTGAATTAGTAATTTCTGTGTGTTTTACTGGCTTAGGTGCTAGACAGAGAGCTGGCAAAAATGACCCTGGTTCTGCCTCTTCTCATGTAACTTTGTGTAATTTATGTTAGTTCACTGAGTTTCAGAATCTTCATCTGAAAAGCAAGAATAATAACATCTGTCCTACCTGCTGTTATACTTTGTTATGACAGCCAAAAGAAATTGGGTATATTAAAGCATTTTGCAACCCGCATGTTACACCAGTATAAGGTGTTATTAGACTGCTTTTTGTTAAGGATCAACAAACTGCAGGGGCGCCTGGGTGGCTCAGTCAGTTAAGCATCTGACTCTTGATTTCAGCTCAGGTCATAATCTCAGGGTCATGAGATGGAGCCCTGCATTGGGCTCCATGCTCAGCAGGGAGTCTGCTTGAGATTCTCTCTCCTTCTCCCTCTGTCACTCCCCCGCTTGTGCTCTCTCTCTCTCTCTCTCTAAATGAAAGAGAAAGAAAGAAAGAAAGAAAGAAAGAAAGAAAGAAAGAAAGAAAGAAAGAAAGAAAGAAAGAAGGAAAGAGTCAACAAGCTGCAGAATGTCGAGCAAATGTGCTTTGAAGCTCCAGCCCTAAGTACAGTGCCACATGATGATATTCCATGGCTTTCTCTTCATTTGTGAGAGGCCATCTCTTTTGGGTCCCACATTTTAAGAAGAGGGGAAATTGTTACTCCACTAAAGGAAAAAGAATCAGAGTGTTAATTTTTCATATGAGTGTCTCAGTTTGTAAATTCCTATATCCCCCAGAGTCCCCAATTCTCTGTGTCAACAAGGTAGCATTGACCAATGCAAAGGATAAATAACTGGCTTATTTCATTCACTTATCTATTCAATAAGCATTTGTCAAACACCCATTACATATGAGACACTATGCCAGGTGCTTTTGGAAACACAAAAGTGAATCAAATCCAGACTCTGTCCTCAAGCAATTTACAGGTTAAGAGGAAGAAGCCAGGGGAACCTGGGTGGCTCAGTCGGTTAAGTGTCTGCCTTCAGCTCAGGTCATGATCTCTGGATCCTGGGATGGAGACCAGGGTCGGGCTCCCTGCTCAGCAGGGAGTCTGCTTCTCCTTCTGCCTCTGTCCCTCCCCTACACTTGTGCTCTCTCTCTCTCTCAAATAAATAAATAATCTTTAAAAAAGAGAAAGAAGCCATAATTAAAAAAAAAAAAAAAACTTATAATATAATATAGAAGAGAGAGATCAGTAACATCCGTGAAAGTTCAGAGGAAAAACCAGGTTTTCTTTTTTTTAAAGATTTTCTTTATTTGAGAGAGAGAGAGAGCACAAGTGGAGGGGAAGGGGGAGGTGCAGGGGGAGAGGCAGAAGCAGACTCCCTGCCAAGCAGGGAGCCTGACGCAGGGCTTGATCCCAGGATCCTGAGATCATGACCTGAGTTGAAGACAGATACTTAACCGACTGAGCCACCCAGGGGCCCCTCAAAGGAGAGACCAGTTTCAACTGAAGGTTCCAGACAGCTTCTTGGAAGAGGTGGCACTTAGCCAGACTGAAGAATAGGAATAGATGTGGGCCTGTGTGGTGGGGCAGGGCGAAGCAGATGGAATGGGGAGGGGATGTGTAGATGTGGCGGAGAATATAAGGTACTTGAAGAGAAGCAGTAGGAAGGGTGTTTGGACGTGTGCTATTTGTAGCAATTGACAAATTCTTTCCTCTTCCTCTAGCTTCTTCTCTACAATTTTAGAAAGGATAAAAAGACTTCCTTTGTCTAGCTCACCAACTACAATTAATGGGTAGCAAGAGGTTACATCCAGTTGGTCAGCTCAATGGAAAGGGTTATCGTCAAATACCTACCTACTCGATAAGTTATAATTCTATTAAGATTATGATGCTCTCCAACTTTAAAATTCTATGATTCTCAGAAGCCAAATCTTGCCTAAAAGTTTTAAACATTTTAGATATAAATCTTTCTTAGCTAGAGTTCCCATGTCCACGCTTCCTAAACAGAAAATATAGAACTTAATTTAGCCACCTTGATGACTCAGAGTCATCTTCAAAAACAGAAAGGATCAGGCTATGCTATATCACAGCATTGCCAGGATCCATGGAGGCACAAAGTATTATTTATCCCTACACCGAGGGGCTCCAGATTGCTCTGTTACAATTTTTTTCTTTTTCTTTCTTTCTTTCTTTCTTTTTTTTTTTTTTTTTTCTGCCTTGTTGCTGGGCATTCCACACTCAGATTTTGATGCTTTCTGTGTATCTACCTACTTTATCCCATTTTTGTTCTGTTTGCTCCTTCTCTTCTACATGAGGTTTGGAAGTTAGATAAGCAAGTTCTGTTAGAATTATATGGAAAATAAGAGCCTATTGCTAAGCTCTGAGTAAGGGTCTAAGAGGATTGCTTATATGTAAAGTATCTTGAGACTTAGTGCCATCTGATTTGGCTGTTTAATTAAAGGTATGTGTGTAAGAGAGAGAGAGAAAGAAAAAGGGGGCAATAGAGACAGAGAGAGGGAAGGAGAGGGGGAGAGAGAGATTGTGCGTCTGCATGTGTGTGCACATATAAATGTACCTTTCCCTTATGGTTTTTTTACTGTGAGTGTGGGACAGCTAAGTTCAAGATAAGTACAAGATGACAGTCTATAATTTGCCTAGAGAAATTGGGAAGCACAGAAAAATCCAAGATAAGAAGAAATTTTGTAACATTGCATATAAGAGATAATCATGGTTGCTCCTGCTATTATATAGACCCTGTGATGACCATAAGGTAGTGTAAGGAGCAACCATTATCTCTGAGAAACAGCAGTTATGCGATTAGTCCAAATTCCTATGGGGAAATTGAAAGAAAATAATGATTAGACTTGAGGTCTCCTGATTCCAGACCACACTTCCTTCAACTACTATAAAATACTACCCACATGATAATTATTATTAGAAATCAGAAGAAATCCTGCATCTCTGTGCTTCTACACTACATTGGGAGGGCATTTAAGCAAGAGATGTGGGTTTGGAGTAAATCAATGTATCTCAAAAAACAACCCATAAGCATGCTAAACACAATCACCTGGAGAATCTGTTTAAAAATACAGATGCTCAGGCTCCATTATCAAGAGTCTATTTTAGCAGATCTGGGATGTTTGGGAAAGATTTCACCCTTAAGTACTTAAGCATACAACTCCTTCATAACTACGATACCATTATTGCACTAGCTTTTGATTTTATGAGAAACCCAAATTGTGTTTGTGCATCCAACCATTTCGTATTTAGGCCTGGGGCTTTAGGTAGCCAGAAGGTCATTGCTTTTTTTTCAGAGCACGCCCTTCTTCCTGCCCCTGCCTTTCCTGTTCAGCTCACAGTGTACTTCTCAGCCCCCTTCACCCATGCCTGTGCCAAAATAACAAAATATCTAGGCATGCGTGAGATCCCACCCCATTTGCTTCTGTTCTACCTCTCTCTGCTTGCGGTGCTCAGCTGGAAGTGGTGATGAGGTTACTATCGGACATCCTAACCAGCCAGGCCATGCCTCATGGGAAAGTAAAGGCTTTTTCAGCAACGACCATGTTTCTGAAGGAAGAGTCAGATGGTCGAAAGTAATGTTAATGGAAAAAACAGTGGTGGTGATCCAGCTAGGAACTCAGTGCATTCTACAGGGTTGAATGCATTGTACACCTGCCAGATTCTACACCTGCAACGACAGGGATGCTTACTGAGAATACACAAAGAGTGATATATCCATGGAAATACACTTCTCTCTCATGGCTTGCCATACA
The DNA here is from genome assembly GCF_004348235.1 of Phoca vitulina. Taxonomy (NCBI): domain Eukaryota; kingdom Metazoa; phylum Chordata; class Mammalia; order Carnivora; family Phocidae; genus Phoca; species Phoca vitulina. The sequence continues at coordinate 8,928,607 of NW_022589743.1, read as the reverse complement.
CCTGGCAACTAGTATCCCCCCCCCTTTTTTTTTTAAGATTTTATTTATTTATTTGAGAGAGAGAATGAGATAGAGAGAGAGAGCATGAGAAGGGGGAGGGTCAGAGGGAGAAGCAGACTCCCCGCTGAGCAGGGAGTCCGATGTGGGACTCGATCCCGGGACTCCAGGATCATGACCTGAGCCGAAGGCAGTGGCTTAACCAACTGAGCCACCCAGGCGCCCACTAGTATCCCCTTTTATCCTCACAGCAAACCTGTAAGGTAATGAATCCTATAGTCCTGATTTGAGAGATGAGGAAACAGAGGCCCAGCCAGAGAAGTAAATAACTTGGTCGAGATCATGCCCGGTAAATGATAAGGTCAACATTTGAACCCAGATCTGTAAGACGCCTGCTATGGGTTGAATTGCACCCCCCACCCCAGTACCTCCAAATGAGATCTTCTTTGGAAATAGGGTCACTCCATAGGCAATTAGTCGAGCCCTAATCAAACAGGACCGATGTCCTTATACAAAGGGGAAATTTGGGCACGGGACAGACACGCAGAGGGAAGATGGTACGGAAACACATAGGAGAAAGATAGCCATGTGAGGGGAGCGGGCCTGGGAATGCCACAGATGGATGGGAGATAGCAGAAACTAGCAGGGGTAAGGAAGGAATCTCCCGTAGAGCTGTCAGAGGGAGCATGGCCCTGCTCCCACCCTGGCTTCAGACTTCTGGCCTCCAGAACTATGAGACAATACATTTCTATTGTTTGAAGCTACCCAGTCTCTAGTACTTTGTTACGGCGGCCCTAGGAAACTGATACATCTCTCAGACTCTGGAACCCATTATTATAGTGCCTCCCTGAAAAGCTGCGAATTTACCTAGGTTTGGCTGGGAATGTTACTGGAATAGCAGAGACCATCCTAGAAAATAGCAGTTATCTGCACAAAGGCACAAAGAGGCCAAGTGAATCACATGTTGCTGCAGATGGAGAGCCACGTTGCAGTGGAGCAAAACACAAACTCAGTCTACACTTAATCAATCTCAAAGTAGGATCAACCTTAGATGCTTCACACTCAAGGCCCCCAACACTCGGCAAGGTTGGGGTCTCTATCCTCCTGTGGGTGACGGAACTGACTGACCCTCAGTCCCACAGGAGAGTGAGAAGGGAGCCTTTATACCTGGGTAGCTTCCGACCAGATCCACTGTTCTTTCTGTCTGCTGTGATTTCTTCCCACAGGAAACCCTCCTTAGGGACATTGCTTCAGGATGTGGGCAGATATTAGAAGGAACATTGTGTAAGTACAGTATTTGCCTCCTGTTTTGCACTTCTATGTGTCCTTGGCTCTTTGAGGATTCAGGAGTAGGTTTTGGTTTTAGATTTTTCTTTAAAGACTTAAATTGGTCAGTGTGATCAGTTGCAGTTCCTCTATTTGCTGTCTCAGGACACGGATTGTTATCTCCCTAATGACCTCATTTCCCCCTTCTGTTGTTGTGCATTCTGCAGTAGAGCTAATAATTGCAACTAATTAGCTTAAGAATTGCCTTGAGATAAGAACAAAAGCACTTACATTAAAGAATTCAGTCCATTGGACTTAGGCCGAAGAACTTATCCCTTAAGAGGAAAATTAAACTTTGCCTTCCAGCCTGAGGCACCTCTGATGTCATCAAGACTGTGATTTTGAGACTTGCTTTTCAGTGGAGCCGACCCAAGGGTGCTTCCTCTATTACCTGGGAGGACTACTAAATGAAAGCCCTCCTTGTCTTTCCACGTGGATAGAAGGGCACATCCCGGTCATGGACCAATCACTGTGCATTGTCTAACTAAGAGCAGCTGTGGAATGAAGACAATGGAAGGTGATGATTTAAGATACAGGTGACAAAAAAAAAAAAAGATACAGGTGACAAGATGGTGAACTCCAAGAGGGAAGGAATATTGTGTCTGGCATTGCTGTTATTCATCATTTAACTCGCCCTTCCAGAATGAGAAATTTTGTTTCTACCTTTGTACTAAGTTTATCATGGAACCCTGAGTGATCACCTGCAAATTCCCCTACCCAGTATTGAAAGCTCTTCACACTGCTGGCCCTAAATTCTTTCCAACCAAACGCCTAAACCCTCTTCTACTTGACACCTCTATTTTAACTGAATGACTCCAAAATATGCTCGGCACTTTCTTATCTTCATGTCTCCTGCTCCTAGTACCTCCCACCAGAATTCCTTCATAGTTGCCTATAGGTGAAAGGGGACCATCAATTACCTATGCAGGGACTGGCTTTATCAGCACCCCCTAAAGTGCTTATTAGAGATTCCTGAGGTCTACTCCCAGATGATTCTGATGCACAGCTAAATTTGGGAACCCTTAAGGGCCCAAACTCACTCACCCAGTGCAGGATGCCCCTCTCTATCACCCTAAGACATGGAAATTAGCATCTGCTTGAACACTCTTTGTGGTCTTGAATTCCATTTTTAAACAATGATTGCCAAAATTTCTGCCACATGTGGAGGCAATATTATCTCCTCTGCAAATCCTACTATTTGACCTAAATCTGTCATTTGAATCTACCCACAAGTAGTCCAATACCCGTTCCCAACAGCAGGTTTTCAATGATCTAGATAGACATAACTTTGCACTCACTTCCCTTATTCCCCCAACTCTTAAGGCTCCAGAGTTTCTGGCTAAACACCTCTAACTCCTTCAAATATAAATCACAATTTATCATCATCATCATAATCCTTGCCAGAACTCCATGAGATAGGTAGTGTTAATTAGTTCCATTGTATAGATGAGGAAAGGAAACTGTGGAAGGTTAAGTAACTTCCCTAAGTTCACACGATACATGTCAGAGTTTAGACCCAAACAAGTCCATCTGACTCCAAAGTGGGAGCCCTTAACCGCTTTGCTATACTGCCACCAGTTTGTTCATTCTTTGGATCATCTCCAATTTTAATATCCTCACTAAACGTGATATCCAGAATGGGGCACAATGTTCATGAGCTTGCCTGACCAGCACAGAGTCCAGAGTCCTCTTATTGCTCCCTACACACTTCTATTAACACAGCCCACGGTGATCTTGGTGTTTCCTGGCGACTCCATCACGTGGCTAGCTGATATCACTTAAAACTCCTGGTCTGTTTTCACATGGACTCCTTGCAGGAATTATTTCTCTTTTATTAATTGCCTGTAATGTGCAAATCAAAGAACTATGGGCTAGGGATACAGGCATGGATACAATGATGCAGAAGGCACACCTTGCTCTCAGAGGAGCAAATGGAAGAAAGGTAGGGGAATGTTGCAAAGGGAAGAGATGAAAGAACGGGTTCCCAGCCATGGCACTGACATCATAAGACTGCCAGGCAGAGAGATCTTAGGGAGACTCAATCTTTTTCCAACTTTGTGACTAATGTTACTTTATGACCATGTGATCCCAGGAGCCTGAGTGGAAGAGCAGGGCAGATGCTCAAAGCTACCACCTTGTATGGCTTATCCTCTATCTGTAAATTTAATTTATTTTAAACCTGAGTTAGGGACTTTTCTTCTATTTGGGCTTAATTGTAATTATGTATTTATCTTGTGAGTGTTGGTCCACCTTTTCAAACTTTAAAAGTGTTTTTGTTTTGTTGTTTAACCTGATTCTGCAAGAGTCAGATTCTACAGTGTCAACACTCCCAGCTCTGAACCTCCCACAAATGGAATTAACATGCCTTCTAGGTCACTAATAAAAGCATTAAGTGGGAATTGATCCTGGACAGGTAGCAGTGTGATAGAAATGCAAGGTCAGGGTCCACCTGGGTGGCGCAGTCAGTTAAGTGTCAGACTCTTGATTTCGGCTCAGGTCATGATCTCAGGGTCATGAGATCAAGCCCCACGTGGGACTCTGTGCTCAGTGCAGAGTCTCCTTGAGATTCTCTCTCTCCCTCTCCTTCTGCCCCTCCTGTTCTTGCTCTCTCTCTCTAAAATAAATAAATAAATCTTTTTAAAATTTTATTTATTATGTTATGTTAATCACCATATATTACATCATTAGTTTTTGATGTAGTGTTCCATGATTCATTGTTTACGTATAACAGCCAGTGCTCCATTCAATATGTGCCCTCCTTAATACCCATCACCAGGCTAACCCATCCCCCCACCTCCCTCCCCTCTAGAACCCTCAGTTTGTTTCTCAGAGTCCATAGTCTCTCATGGTTCATCTCCCCCTCCGATTATCCCCCCTTCATTTTCCCCTTCCTGCTATCTTCTTCTTCTTCTTCTT
>NW_022589743.1:8675605-8923968 GCF_004348235.1 Phoca vitulina | reverse complement strand
AAAAAAAAAAAAAAAAGAATATCCTAGCTGGAAAGGATCTTAAAAGTTCTCTAACTCAACCTTTCCCTTCACAGAGTCAGAAAACAAAACCCAAAGAGGAACAATTATCTACCTCAAATCACTTACTTGGGGAATGAACAGATCAATGGTCAAGGCTTCCTATTTTCTAATGCAGAGTACTTTCCACCACACCAAGCAGTGGACTTGCTAATCAACACTCTCTTATTTCATGTGTCCACCTCCTAATTGTACTACTATACTATCAAGGTGGGCAATCCTGTGGAAACCCCAAGTAGGACAGGAGAAGACTTCTTCCTTCTGACTCAGAAGCCAAAATTCTCTTGGGTGAATCTAGATAAACCTGCAGCTTTTTAGGTATGACATTGGTCATAATAAGCAAAAGACTCTAACAGAGAGTTCCAGAAAGTAGCTCTGGGGTCCAATGGGTGGGGGGCAGAGGTCCTCCATCATTCCTTACACACAGCAGTTGGCCCCCAAGAGAGCAAGAACTAGACCACATCAGGGGCCCATGACCCCATGAGCCTGACGTTCTATTTCTGGGTCTAACCCATTATGAATTCTGCTGTCCAAAATCACAATGAACGTGAAGTGCCGTAGATTATGGAATACCTACCAAGTACCCCATACTGGGATTTTACACTCTTTATTTCAAATCCTCGGGACCACCCTGCATGCTAGCTCTTATTAGCCCATTTTCCGGATGAGAAAATGAAGATCCAGAGAAGTTAAATAACTTTTCCAAGGTAATAAGTAGAGAAGGCAATATTGAAACTCGTCTATCCATCTAAAGCCAAGATTTAATGCAAGGCCATATACTTTACACGACACCAGACTGCTTGCCCCCAAATCTGTCCTAAATTATTTTAAGTTTGACCTCAACTAGCCCCCAAAGAAGTTACCCAGAAAAATATGAATTTGGCTACCGCCCATACGTACAGTTTTTCCCATCTGCCACTCCAGACCAGTCTCCCAGTGGACTCCTAACGTAGCCTACATTTGCAGCCTTTTTCTGCAAGAGCTCTCTGCCCTGACTTGTTCTATTTACTAACCATTATTAAGAACTAAAAACAATATGACTTCAAGGGTACCTTTAACTCATTCATTACTAACTGGGGAGCAGGTGGGCAGATGGGGGAAGGTCCTTTTTTCTTTTCTCCTCATTGAAGAAATAACAATAAACAAGTTATATTTTCCTGGATACTCACAGAAATGTATTTGTTTTCTGTTTTTAAATGCAGAGCACAATTTTTACATAAATGAATAATTTGTTTATTTTTTCAATTTACTGTAGTATAATTTACATAGAATAAAATACACTCTGTTAGGGTGCACAATTCTGTGAATTTTGATTATATGGTTGTTATTATGGACTAAATTGGGTACCCCCAAAATTATACGTTGAAATCCTAACCCTCAATATCACTGTATTTGGAGATAAGGTCTTTCAGGAGGAAATTAGACTTAAATGAGGTTACTCAGGTGGGACTCTAATCTAATAGCACTGCTGTTCTTATAATAAGAGGAAATGGTATCAGAAGTGTGCTCACACAGAGGAAAGGCCACGTGAGGTACACAGCAAGAAGGTGGCTATCTATAAGTTAGGAGAGAGGGCCTCAGAAGAAATCAACCCTGCCAACACCTTGATCTTGAACTTCTAGCCTCCAAGAACTAAGAGAAAATACATTTCTGTACCCACCCCCCATCTGTTGTATTTTATGGCAGCTCTAGCCAACGAATACAGTTGTGTAACCACCACCATAATTGAGATATAGACTATTTCCATCATTCCAAAAAGTCCTTTAATAGTCAACCCTCTTCCCCCACCTCCAGTCCCTGGCAACTACTAATCTGATTTTTGTTCCAATAGTTTTAACTTTTCCAAAATGTCATGTAAATGGATTCAAACACTGTAGCCTTTTGAGTCTGGCTTTTTTCACCTAGCCTTATGCTTTGAGATTCATTGACTTTGTTGCGTGGAAAATCACTGCTTTTTGATGAAGATGTTTTGACAGTGTCTGACCAAGAGAAAAGAGAGAGAAGGAAGAGAAATAGAACAATGGTTCTGAGGAGTATGGTGATGTTGATCAAGAATCAGGTATTTGAGAAATGGAATGCACTCAAAATATGATGCAAATAATTACTTTGGATTTTTCCAAAATCTAGTTTAGACAAATCTCTTTCCCTTTGCTCTCTCTCCTTGGCCTTAGGTCAGAGGTGAGATAACCATCTTTCTCAGTTCCTAATATCCTGTTATCCTTAGTCTATGTGAGGCCTCACTCCTGCTTAATTTTGTTATGTCTCACAATTTATTCTTTACACCACTGCTGTTCCTGTCCCCCCAGACTCTCCCTCTTGAAGGTGTTCACTATATATGCTTAGGTGTATACAGATCTTTAAAACATATATAGTGCTGGTTCGCATATTTATGTGTTAAATACACATAAATGGTATTGAGGTAGAGAGTCTGTACTGTCTGTCTTTCACTCAGCACTCTTTTAAAGATCCATGCATGATGCATTAATGTGTAGTCCTTTGTAAACTGTAAAGAACTCTACAAATATTTACTACTACTATCTCTAGAGTTAGTAATAATAATAGTAATTTGTTCAAGAAAACTTTTTGAGCACGTAGTATGTTCTATGTACTTGGTTAAACCCTGCACATAGAGACATGATTTTTTAAAAGACACAGTTCCCTGCAGGCAAATACAGTAAATGAATAAATTGCATAATTAACTATAAAAATGTGATCATAATAATCCTAAAGCTGTAAATAACTATGTGGTATGAGAGTTTCTAATAGGAGGTCCTAACTTTATCTTGAGACTCAGGGACAGCTTCTCTGAGACAGGGACACTTGAGCCAATTTTTTGTCCCGTATGCTCAGGCTCATGAAAGACCCATTAAAAACCACATATATTGTGTATATACCAAGTGGGTTTTCCATTTTTTTTCAAAAGGGGACATTTGAACCATAACAAAAACAACAAAAATCTAGGCCTGAGCTTTGGCACATTGGGTGCAAAGACTACTTTGGAGGGATGAGTCAAACCCAGATGAGCTGGAAGCAACAGAGCTACACAGATCATTTAAAACTGGAATCAACAGTGTGAGTCAACTTCTCATTCTACGCAAGTGGATGTCAGACAGCACCCCAGCACCATCAGAAAAAGTATGAATTGGGGCGCCTGGGTGGCTCAGTCGTTAAGCGTCTGCCTTCGGCTCAGGTCATGATCCCGGGGTCCTGGGATCGAGCCCCACATTGGGCTCCCTGCTTCATGGGAAGCCTGCTTCTCCTTCTCCCACTCCCCCTGCTTGTGTTCCCTCTCTCACTTTGTCTCTCTCTGTCAAATAAATAAATAAAAAATCTTTAAAAAAAAAAGAAAAAGTATGAATTAACCTCCTCTTGCCATGCCTTGTGACTGTGGACTGTTTGTCTGCTTGGAGGGAGGAGCAGTTAGAGATAGATACTAATGGCCAGACACAAGATTGAGTCATTCATTATCCTCAGCTTTGGTACTGATGGCACCAAGAGAAAAAAAAAAAAAAATCCAAGTTCAAAATACAGGACTAATGTCCTCAGACTGACTAAACGGTTTACATTGCATTAATTTCAACATAATATAACGTAAGAAAGAGGAACAAAAGAGAAAAATGCACAACCTGAAAACAGAGCACATATCCAAGTGTGGTCTTTCAGATAGCAGGAAAATCCCAATTCTATTCCCATTAGCATCAAGAGTGGGCGTTGCCCCGTGGGTTAATGGCATACGCAAATATTTTTCCCTTTGGTGAGAAAGCCAGATAAAGATCTTGAGAACTGTCAACAGGATTTTTTTTTTTTAATGCAAGCCTATGTAAATACGGTTCTTCATTTAGAGAACATTTATGTATTTTTCTAATAATGCAGACTTATTTGAAAACAGCCTGGTTGATCCTCTCCCAATCTCCTCCTACCCCATGAACTAATCTCTTCCACATCTGCATCCTTGTGTTGGAGGAATAATATTTCATTTTAACTGCTTACTGATTTGCACGTCCTCTGGCTGAGGAAGTCTGAAATTGCAAACTGCTACTTAGGAGTCACCAAAATGCTTGATGTTTAATGGTGCCTAAAAGATGAAAGATCATGGCCTATTTCAAATGCATTTTCAGCCTCTCAGTTTGCCCTTTTGATGTATTTACATGAGTGGGGAATTAATAGCAAAAATGGGTACAAAGTGATGAAATGTATTCTTAAGCCCCAAGGAGTACACTTACATAATTATTGTTTGGTCTCACCACCTTACAGTTTGAATAGGATCCACAGTAACAAATATTTATTAAGCTTTCCTACTATACTCAAGAGAGAAACAAAATTAACAAGACTACAGAGTCACAGCTCTTAACCTCCACTCCTTAAAGGGACTTCCAGTGATGGTTTAATAACCATATTGTTATTACATACCCATACCTATGAATCCATGTGGAGGAAAATAGGGCCCAAACCTCCCATCCAATTCTCCAAAGCATCTGTGGCTTCAGGAAAGCTCAGGATCACTATTCTAGATGTGGAATAAGTCATATCTAAATATTAAATGATAAATCATTAAAGGTGAAATGGTACTTCAAAGTCATATAGTCGGACTTAGCTTTCATATGCTTATAAATGAGAACACTGAGTCATGGCAAGGAAACATGACTTGATTCTTGTGCCAGAAAGAATCAAGGAATGGGCTGCACTCTTGTTGTGGAACTAACTCTGGATAGGTAGGGTAAGCTGATGAACAGAAAAGAAATATGGAAGAAAAGGGGGAAAATTACATTTGCTTGAGACGGTCAAAAAAGACCTGATGTGGGATGTGGCCTTTGAAATAGTCTCAAATAGTACACTTTGAGAGATCTGACTGGAAAGGCCAAGGTGAGAGTAGATGGAGTATAAGCATCATCTGGAGAAGAAACAGGGAAGTTAAGTTATGGATGTGGGAGTCCAGACGTGTGCACATGTGCCTCATACAGGACGAGAAGGAGACGGGACTGGAAAGATAGGTAGGTGGTGACTCTATTGTGAGTGGCGTCAGAGACCAGATGAGAACTTATGCTCCATGCACAACCCAAGTTAAAGAATCCACAAAGTAATTGGTAATTACTTTGGTAATTACCAAAGACTCCTTTAAATGCTCATATGTACTCAACTTTGGCAAACGCTCACAGAAATTACCAGTGGGGTTATATAAATCGGTACAACCTCTCAAGGGGGGATGGTTCAGGCATCAGCAGCTAAATGCTTTGAAAAGTGCATAGCTTTTGACTGGGCAATCTTTCTTCTAGGAATTTATTCTAAGTAAATAATATTGAATGTGCCCAGAGATCTCCCTCTAAGACTACCCATCACAGTGAGTAATTAGACATTACCTGATGTCCACACTTAGGGGATAAGTTAAGTACATTATGGGCCTTCTTCTAGCTAGAAAGAAAATGATCATTAAACATCATACTACGAAGAGTAGTTAGTGAGAAAATATTCATGATTACTTGTGAAGTTTTTAAATTTGTTTTTACTATTTTGCCTTCCCTATTCAATTTTTCTCAAACAAGAACCTAGAGGTTTTGAACTTGCCTGTGTGCCTTATCTACATAGAAGTCCCCTGACCCATTTTTAGAGAAATAAAGCAAGTTGCAAAGCAGTTAAATGTACTATCATCATGACTGTAAGAAGGTATATAAATATATTTCTATAGACTGAAAGGGGATTCATCAAAAAGCTAAGAGTGGTTATCCCCAATTGTGAAGTTAACATTTAAAAATTTTTTACTTTCTGTTTTCTAGGTTTAAAAAAAAAAAACAGCTGGTGATAATATTAAAAGCAAAACAATCAGTGTCATTTTTAAGGAGGATAATCCCTCCTTAAGAGGGAGGGATTGTTTATTTTTTAGTGATTTCTGACCCTAGCAGTTCTTTCTCTTCTGTAATGCATATCAAAATGCCACCAACACTCCCTTTCTCAGATCTTCCTATCTTAATTTATTTAATTAGGGGCTTCATTTACCTCTTAGTACTTCCCCCTTCTAGAGAGCATTTCTATAAAACAGCTTTTTTAATATGAATATTCCAAAGGCTCCTACCAAACACATATCCAACACCTGCTTCCTAGGAAAGTTACTTCTGGTTTTGTCAGAAGTTCCATTGCTGACCAGAGGACGCTGAGCGAAGAGGAAGTAGGCTTGGTTCTAATCTGTGCTGACGTCCTTCCAGCCTGACTTCTCTTTACACAGGGAACGGAATGGATTATACCAGACAGCAGATCCTCATGATACCATGCTGGCAAATATTTCCTAGAGAAATCAGGGCTCTGCTACTGATTTCTAAGTTTAGAGTTTTACTTTTTTTAGTTTTTAGTTTTACTATTAGTTTTATAGTTTTACTATTACTAAGTTTTAAATAAAATTTAAAAACCAACCTGGGGACCCCTACTGACATTCTCAAAGCAAGGACGCTTAGTTGGACAAGTACCGAACTTGCAGGAGACCTGTAAGGTAATTTATATGGTTTCAGGGCCTCTTCAGAGTGAAGGGAAGCAAGAAGGAGAGTGGAAAAACAGGAGTGACCTATATGCTTGGAGACCAAGTTCTGTGGCCTCAAATTCTGAGGAAGTGGCCAGCTAGGGTACTTGAGAAAGCAGGGTGGGTGACAGCATGGGAACACAGTCTCCCATTCCCAGCCATCGCACAGGAGACTGGGATCACTGAGCAACTTACTTTTTCTCTCCAAACTTCAGCTCAACCAACTACAAAAGGAGGATATCTGATCTCACTAACCATGACCTAATGGCTTTGTCCTCACTGGGGCTTTATGTTCAAGGAAACACATAAAGAGTTGGGGGAGTAGGGTGGGGCTGGTGGAGGCAGAGGAGAACTAAATACAGCAATGACTGACGGATGCATTTTTCTTCTTAGAAAGCAAACATTGCCAGGTCACTCTCAGGTCACCCAGAGGCAGGATATAGCTGAGTGATGACGAAGCCCACTTTCCAGAACAGGATGGCCACTATGTGAGCCGAGCACTTGGAGCCAGCAGAGCTGGAACCTTCTGGTCAGATGTTTCACAGCAAATTCTTTGTGCAGTTCAGCCCCGTTAAACAGCTGACTACTTGGTCCAGCCCGTCTCCCCTCTGGACAGTGTTAGTGATCTGGGGGCCAATGTCAGAGCTCCAACTTCTCCCTCCTGGGGGTTTTCCTTCCAGCATGACCATCTACCCCAGTCTACGACCAACTTTTCTCTGCTGTTTCTATACTCAAAACGGGGCTTGCACACATGCGTGTACAGTCTGAAGTCAACGGGCTACTTTCAAACTGGTAGTTTAACAGGATGCAGCAGGATTTTTACACTACAAGGACCCAGGCTGTGTTCTGGAGAACACCTCTACTCAAGGATCTTTATACAAATTCCTTGACAAAAGGATATATGGTCAGATGTGTCTGGGGAATGCTGGGTTTGTTGCAGTGTTTACTTTAGAACTTCTCAGAGCCTTTGATAGGCATTATGAATGTTCAAGAGGATCCAGAACTCTTACATCTTTTTTTGTAGGGAATTTCATAGTAATTTCTCAGGCCACCTAGTTTAGAAAAGCTGGCAAATTCATTCATTCAACAAATGTTTACGAAGTACCTACTATGTGTCAGGCACTGTTTCAGACACAGAGAGGAAGTCTCTTTCTCAAGGTCCTTTTCAAAACATGTTTATTCTAGTGGCAAGCGCGGCTAATAAACCAATAAACAAGATAGCTTCTGTATGTAGTAAGAAACAGAGAGAGAAATAGCCGGGGCCCACATTAAGTCTTCTCCGGAGAGCTATTTGAGCTGAAACTTGACCGTAAACATGCATCAGCCACAGGAAGAGCCATGAGGAAAGCATTCTAGGCAAACAGAAGAGTAAGTGCAAAGTCCCCAAAGGCAGGAAAGACCTTGGGCTACTCCAGGACGAGACCAACTTCTGACTAGGCTGGTGGTGCTGGAGGGTAGTGAGGGATGGAAATAGTGGTAGGAAATGAGGTTGGGGAAGATGCAAGTATTGGATCACATAGGGCCTTATGAGCAACAATCAGGAATTTGGATCTTAGTCTAAGGACAGTGAGAAGCCACTGGGGGCTTTAAGCAGTGAGGTGCTGCCGAGGGAGATGGGGGAAGTAGGTGGATTAAAAATGTGTCTTGGTGGGAATACTCTTGGCTGTAATTCCCCAGACTCCATACCCTTGAATTCTAATGCCTGTTTCCCAGGCCCTCATATTCCAGCACCTGAAACTGTAATGCCAAGCCCTTAGATCCAGTGTCTGATGCCTATGACCCTGATCCCTGATATACTGAGACCTGGTGCCCCAACACAGGAGCCCTAGCACCCAGCTGCCTTGATTCTCAGACCCCAGGCCCAGCCTAAGACTGCAGGTGGGCCCAGCCCAGTGTGTGGAGAGGCCTCAATACCCGAAAGTGGAAAGTTACCCTCTGAGCTCCAGACTTGTAATGCTAACTCTTATGGCGTATCAACTTGAAACACCCCTCCCTGCCCATAACAGAAGAAAACAAGCCTGTGGTGCTCACCACCTCCTCCAAAAGAGAAAAAGGAAGGGAAGAGAAGAGAAGAAAAAAGAAAAGAAGAGAAGAAAAAAGGAAAGAAAAGAAAAGAAAGAAAAGGAAAGGGGCGCTTCGGTGGCTCAGTCGTTAAGCATCTGCCTTCGGCTCAGGTCATGGTCCCAGGGTCCTGGGATCGAGCCCCACATCAGGCTCCCTGCTCGGCAGGAAGCCTGCTTCTCCCTCTCCCACTCCCCCGCTTGTGTTCCCTCTCTCGCTGTGTCTCTCTCTGTCAAATAAATAAATAAAATCTTTAAAAAAGAAAAAAAAGAGGGAAAGAAAAAAAACAAAGAAATGTGTTTTGGTGGGAGAACCCCTGGGACTCTCCAGTTTTACTGTCTGACTTACAGGTGCCTCAGCACATTATCTGTGCTATTCTCATGTTATCTTATTATTATTATTTTTTAGATTTTATTTATTTATTTGACAGAGAGAGAGACAGCAAGAGAGGGAACACAAGCAGGGGGAGCGGGAGAGGGAGAAGCAGGCTTTCCGCGGAGCAGGGAGCCCGATGCGGGGCTCGATCCCAGGACCCTGGGATCATGACCTGAGCCGAAGGCAGACACTTAACGACTGAGCCACCCAGGCGCCCCCTCATGTTATCTTAAAGAGGTTGTGAACTTCTGTCTCCTAGCTCAACTGCAAGTTCTCTCTCTCCAAGCTATAAACAGAAAGCAAAGATATCTGGGTATCAGAAGACCCAGGTACCAAGTCTGGGCTTACACCAAGCAGCTGTGAGAGTATAGACAAGTCACTTCCCCTCTCTGGACCTCAGGCACCTTATCTGTGGAGTGAAACCAAAGGACTAAGGGATCTACTTCGAACATTCAGAGATCTACATTCTGTGCCTCTCAAGACCAGAAAGGACATAACCAGACAAATAGAGGGAAGGGAGATGGGGATTTGCCCCGCATGAGAGATAGCAAGGAAGAAAAATAAAAGGTCAAAGATTAACCTTTATGTTGGGTTTGTCAATGATTTCTTGGATATTACTCCAAAAGCACAGCAACAAAAGCAAAATTAGATAAGGACTACATCAAACAAAAAAGCTTCTACACGGCAAAGGAAATAATCAACAGAGTGAAAAAGCAACCTATAGAATGGGAAAAAACATTTGTGAACCATATATCTGATAAAGAATTAATATCTTAAATATACAAGGAACTCCTATAACTCAGTAGAAAAAATAACATATAATCCAATTTAAAAATGAGCAAAGGACTCAAATAGACATTTCTCCGAAAAAGACATACGAATGGCCAACATATATATGAATAGATGCTCAACATCACTCATCATCAGGGAAATGCAAATCAAAACCGCAATGAGGTATCACCTCACACCTGTTAGAATGGCTTTTATTTTTTGAAAAAGAGAAGTATTAGCAAGGATGTGGAGAAATTGGAGCCCTTGCACACTGTTGGTGGGAATGCAAAATGGTGCAGCTGTTATGAAAAACAACACAGAGTTTCCTCAAATAATTGAAAATTAGGACTACCATATGATCCAGCAATCCCACTTCTGGGTATTCATCCAAAGTAATTGAAGTCAGGATCTCAAAGATATAGATGTTCTCCCTTGTTCGTTGCAACATTATTCACAATAACCAAGATATGAAAACACCCTAAGAGTCCACTGACCAATGAACAGATAAAGTGTGGTATGCATGTTCAATGGAATATTATTCAGCCTTGAAATAGAAGAAGATCTTGGGATTTATGACAACATGGATGAACCTAGAAGACATTATGCTAAGTGAATTAAACCAGTCACAGAAGGATAAATATTGTGTGATCCCACATATGTGAAATGTCTAAAATAGTCTAACTCCAAGAAGCAGTGAGTACAATGGTGGTGACCAGGAGCTGAGAGGAGAGGGAAATGGGGAATTGCTGTTCAACAGGTATAATCTTTTAGTTCTATAAGATTATTAAATTCTAGAGATCTGCAGAACATAGTGCCTACATTGAATAATATTGTATCATATACTGAAACATTTGTTAAGAGAGTAGATCTCAAGTTAAGTGTTCTTACCACACATACACAAAAAATGGGCCAGGAGAAAACTTCTGGAAGTGATGGATATGTTTATTACTTTGATTGTGGTGATGGTTTCACAGAGGTATGCACATGTTTAAACCCACTAATTGTATACATTAAATATGTGTAGTTTTTTATTTTACCTTTATTTTTTTTAAAGATTTTATTTATTTATTTGACAGAGAGAGACAAAGTGAGAGAGGGAACACAAGCAGGGGGAGTGGGAGAGGGAGAAGCAGGCTTCCTGCTGAGCGGAGAGCCTGATGTGGGGCTCGATCCCAGGACCCTGGGACCATGACCTGAGCCGAAGGCAGACGCTTAACGACTGAGCCACCCAGGCGCCCCTGTGTAATTTTTTTAGAGTCAAAGATTAGATATTGTATTAGTTTCCTGCAGCTGATGTTACAAATGACCACAGACTGAGTGTCTTAGAACAACAGAAATGTATTCTTGCACATTCTGGAAACCAGAAGTCTCAAACCAAGGTGTTGGCAGGGCCGTTCCCTCCAAAGGCTCTAGAGGAGAATCCTTCCTTGTCTCCGTCAGCTTCTGGCATCTTGAGGAGGCCTTGGCTTGTGGCCATCTCATTCCAATGTCTGCCTCCCTCTGTTGTCATTTTTCCACCTCCTCTTCTGTCTCAAAACTCCCTCTGCTTCTTTCTTATAAAGATATTTGCGATCGCATTTGGAGCCCATCTGGAAAATCTAGGCTAAGCTCCTACTCTCAAGAGCCTTAACTCAATCATGTCTTTTGCCATATAAAACAATTCAGGGGCACCTGGGTGGCTCAGTCAGTTAAGAAATATGTGCTTCAGGGGCGCCTGGGTGGCTCAGTCGTTAAGCGTCTGCCTTCGGCTCAGGTCATGATTCCAGGTCCTGGGATCGAGCCCCACATCGGGCTCCCTGCTCCGCGGGAAGCCTGCTTCTCCCTCTCCCACTCCCCCTGCTTGTGTTCCCTCTCTCGCTGTCTCTCTGTCAAATAAATAAATAAAAAAAAATCTTTAAAAAAAAAAAAAAGAAAGAAATATGTGCTTCAAAGGATCCCGAGAAAGAACATATACAGTGGTATGGTCGCACACATTCTGAGTATACTGAACGTCTTCCCTTCTTTTTTCTTTTTTGGAGGAGGTGGTGAGTACCACAGGCTTGTTTTCTTCTGTTATGGGCAGGGAGGGGTGTACTGAATGTCACCAAACTGTTCACTTAAAAATGGTTAAGATGGTGAAATTGATGCCATGTATATTTCACTACAATTAAAAAAAAAAAAAAAAAGATTTGGAAACTGTGAGGTTAACTACCCCAAACCACACAGCTCTTATAAGGGGAAGCCAGGGTTTGAAACTATGTCTGACATGGAACAAATTACCATGTGGAGAAAAAAAATCAGTAGATAATGATAAAACTGATCTTCAGACAAAGCAGAAACTGCAACTGAATTAACAGTAGCTTTTGGCTCCCTGCTCAGGGGGGAGCCTGCATCTCCCTCTCCCTTGGCCTGCCATTCCCCCTGGCGTGTACGCACGTTCTCTCTCTCTCTGTCAAATAAATAGATAAAATCTTTAAAAAAATAAAAAATAAAGCGACATTCAATCTTTTACCACATAAAGTAATATTCACAGTTTCTGGGGATTCAGACATGGATGTATATTTTGGGGAGACCATCATTAAGCCTGCTACAGATATCAATTACCACTCCACCCCAAATATGCCCTCATGCTGTTTTCAGATATTCATTCTTCCTCTCCGGAATCCCCATGCCGACATGACTTCTGTCTCTTTCATTTCTCCTTCATAGAGCCCCATAAAAGACTGCATAGGGTAGGTCGTCTTATAATGAGTGCTGCTCCCACACAGAAACTTCTAGAAACCCTTCAGTAAGAGTATCCTGGGCACTTCCCTTACAACTCAAAGATTGGAAAATCAGCTAGACATCAGCTGATTTGCAAAGCAACAGAAGAATGTACTCAGCTCGGCATGAAATGATCAGGCTTTTAGTCCCTACTCTGTACCAGTCTGTTTTATGACCCTAGAGAGGCGAGTCTCTCCAGCTGTCTGGGCATTGGCTTTCTAAAGAGAGGGGCCTAGCATAG
This sequence comes from Phoca vitulina, assembly GCF_004348235.1. Classification (NCBI taxonomy): domain Eukaryota; kingdom Metazoa; phylum Chordata; class Mammalia; order Carnivora; family Phocidae; genus Phoca; species Phoca vitulina. Next base: position 8,911,216 of record NW_022589743.1, on the reverse strand, counting down.
CTGGCTTCTAGAAGCTCTTATTTCTAGGGGAGGGAAAACAAATATTTTTCTCTATTCATCTCAGGTTCACTGGCTGGGGCCCTGAAAAATGGAGTGGCAAAGACAGATTAACAAGAAAAAAACATACAGCCATTTATTAGCTGTATCACACATACACTTAGGAGTACACAATGATAAGTAGCTTAAAGGGGTTGGTTAGAATTTGGCCTTATATAGGGGCACCTGGGTGGCTCAGTCGGTTAAATGTCTGCCTTTGGCTCAGGTCATGATCTCAGGGTCCTGGGATCGAGCCCCACATCGGGCTCTCCACTCAGTGGCAAGTCTGCTTCTCCCTCTCCCTCTGTGATCTCTCTTGCTTTTGCCCTCTCTCAAATAAATAAATAAAATATTTTTAAAAAAGAATTTGGGCTTATATAGCATTTAACAAAAGAACACTAAATTTGTATTGAAGTGACAAGACAAAGGAAAAGAACTTTGCGTTTTTAGGGTGGCAAATTGTAGGAAGGTAAACATGTGAGGAGAATATAAGGACTAGTTAGTAAAATTTGTTAGGTAGACTCCGCTGGTGCCGACTGGGAGCTGAGAAGAGCTTGTAGAGTTGTCTCCAGCGGCTGAGAATCATCCTGCCCTTTCCAGTAGAGGGGGAGGGCAGAAAGTTTTCCTTGTGTCTGGCTTTTCTTTTTTTTTTTTTTTTTTTTTTTTAAGATTTTATTTATTTATGTATTAGAGAGCAAGAGAGAGAGAAACAGCATGAGAGGGGAGAAGGTCAGAGGGAGAAGCAGGCTCGCCGCCGAGCTGGGAGCCCAACGTGGGACTCGATCCCAGGACTCCAGGATCATGACCTGAGCTGAAGGCAGTCACCTAACCGACTGAGCCACCCAGGCGCCCGTGTCTGGCTTTTCTTAATTACCTGCAGCTCAAAATAATCCTCACGTCAGAGTGGCATATTTTGGAGTGGCATACTCTGAATACCCTTCAAATTCAAGATTAAATATGTTCTTTCTTGGGATCCTTTGAAGCACATATTTCTTCTAAGTTACAGAAGAAAAGCATAGCCCTTTGCCCCCTCCTACCACAATTTGGAGGAAAGCATCTGCCCTAGAAAAAAGAAAAGAATTGAAGCGAGATAAAAATCTTCATTTTCCAGTCCTGATAGCCCAGATCTGAACACTTGAGGCTTTTGCAATAAGGAGGGTCAAGTTTCAAAGATCACTATCTCTGTAGTAAGCTCTATTGCTGTTTTGGAAAAAGTTAACAAGTCCTTCAGCTCACAAATGTTCTTAGGCTTAGCAGCTGTAACTGACTAGATGACTGTTTCTGTCTTCCTCCCTCATTCTGTCCTTCATGCCCCCTTCCCACATCCCAGCATATCCGAAGGAAAAGTTCTTCCCATAAGTCATTTAAAGAGGCAAGCCATCAATTAGAGACATGGTAACAGAGAATCAGAAAAGGCACAAGAAAAAAATTATCCTGTCCTCCCCATCACACTCCCTTGTGTAAATTCTAAAGGAAATAAATGAACTTCTGTAACCAGAAGAAAGTAACATTAACTAAGCACCTACTATGTATCAGACTTCCTGGTTATCTTATCCTCACAACAAGACTGTGGAATAGCTATTATCATCCCCTTTAAAAAATATGGACACGGGGCGCCTGGGTGGCTCAGTCGTTAAGCGTCTGCCTTCAGCTCAGGTCATGATCCCAGAGTCCTGGGATCGAGCCCCACATCGGGCTCCCTGCTCAGCGGGGAGCCTGCTTCTCCCTCTCCCTCGCTCCCCCTGCTTGTGTTCCTGCTCTCGCTCTCTCTCTGTCAAATAAATAAATAAAATCTTTAAAAACAAAAACAAAAACAAACAAAAAAATATGGACACAACAGCCCAAAGGGGGAAAACAACCTAAATGCCCATTGCCAGATGAGTGGATAAGCATGATGTGGTATACACACACACTGGAATATTACTGAGCCTTAAAAATGAATGAATTCTGATCTGTGATACAACATGGATGAAACATGTAGACATTATGCCTAAGACATTATGCTAAGTGAATTGAATCAGACACAAAGGGACAAATATATGATTCCACTTACACGAGGTACCTAGAATAGGCAAATTCACAGAAGGTAGAATAAAGGTTACCAAGGGCTGAGGGGAGGGTAGAATAGGGGTTATTGTTTAATGGGTATAGACTTTCTGTTTGGGATGATGAAAAAGTTCTGGAAATAGATAGTGGTATGGTCGCACACACTGTGAGTGTACTGAATGTCACCGAACTGTTCACTTAAAAATGGTTAAGATGGTGAAATTGATGCCATGTATATTTCACTACAATTAAAAAAAAAAAAAAAAAGATTTGGAAACTGTGAGGTTAACTACCCCAAACCACACAGCTCTTATAAGGGGAAGCCAGGGTTTGAAACTATGTCGGACATGTAACAAATTATCATGTGGAGAAAAAAAAATCAGTAGATAATGAGAAAACCGATCTTCAGACAAAGCAGAAACTGCAACTGAATTAACAGTAGCTTTTCAGGTCTACTCCAAGCTAATTTCCCGAGCTGCAGTTGTGTTTTTTTGGACGACCGAGTGAATGGAAAGAATGTTAACACATCACCCTTTGAATATTACCTAACCACATCCTCATTAAGTCTCTGCTGTGGATGGCCTCCTTTGTTGTGTTAGCCCCTGGTTCTACCTCTGTTTGAACTTGGAGAATAATTAAAGAATGAAAAGAAAAACAAATATGGCTCAGAAAGCCTACAAATAATGGTCTTAAGGAGAGTAAATATGGTGATTCCCTTTAGCCAGTGTCCGAGCATTTTGAGACGTCACTAAACTGTAGCTCTTAAGCTCATGTTTGTCTCCCATCCCAGGTAGCTGACACAATATCTGGCCAAGAGCAAGATTTTGAAATGTTTTTAATTAATTGAATTGAAATTTCAACCCCAAACCTGCCAGGAGACACTCTATAGGACCAGCCTAGATACTCAGTAATCCAAAGTCTCTTATGGAAATCAGTGATCTAAATTCTTTGGTGGTGGTTTTACCCCCTCTACCACCACCACCACAACAAACAGAGAATAATTCTCCTTTTTGGAACCGTGTCCTGGGAGTGTTTACCAAAGGACCACTGGAGCAGTTTTAAGTACTGTATCCTTTCCTGGTAATAATAATAGCTAATGTTGACAGCCTGACATGACGTACCTACTGAAATGATACAATATGGAATATCCAACATAACCTATGATGCATTGTATTTTTGCCTAAAATATGTATCCTGAATCTAATGAGGCCTTTAGACTTAGTTTCCAATTTATGGGAAATATACAAGGCAGAGGAATATGTTAAAATAACACCACAAAGAATTAGATAATGACAGAACGTAAGACACCCTTCAAGACAATTGGCCTTACTTTAAAACATTAGTGTCATAGAAAGTAAGAAGGGGAGGGGACTGCGGTTCTAGATTGTAAGAGACTAAAGAGAAATAAAACCAAAATACATGTGTGAGCCTTCAATGGACTCTGGTTAAAAAAAAAAAAAAAAAAAGGTATAAAATGGGCAATTAAAAATATCTGATTATGGACTGGAAGTTAGGTATTAGAGAATTATTGCCCATTTTCTTATGTGTGATCCTTCTTTTTATGGCATGCATGCTGAGGTATGTAGGGCTGGAGCATCATGATGTCAACACTTATTTTCAAAAGGTTTCACAAAAAAATATACACACAGGCACACACATGCCTATGTGTAAGCAAAACAAATATGACAAAATGTTAACAGCTGTTAGATCTGGATATTCAGTATTTGGGTGATCATTGTACTATTTTCTCAAGTTTTCCGTATATTTGAACATTTTCAAATTAAAATTTATTTTAAAAAATAAACATCAAAATTAGGGGGAAAGTTAGTGTTTATTGAGTGTGTGCTATGTGTCCAGCAATGTTCTAAGACTTTATAGTAACAGCTCATTTCATCTTCATAACAACTCTATGAGACAGGTACTAATATTCTTCTCACTTTGGTGATGAGGAAAATATTCACTTATATGGTACAAATCTCACAAGGAAAGAACATGGGGCTGTTTCAAGGCCATTTCCCAACAGGGCTGAAGTGAATTATTTCACTTACAATAAATGCCAAAAAAAAAAGACAAGAGGCAAACTTGGAATGAAAGCCCTCACATGGAATTCCAGATTATTGAGTGCTTTCCTGACCTGGGAAACTCGTGTCTTCTTCTTTTTTTTTGAATCCCTTAAATATTCATTAATGCAGCTACTGATATTGCTTCAAGCTCCATCTTTTAGGAAGTTGTGTAATAACATGACCTCAATCCTGCCAGAATTTTGTTCAGTTTTTAATTTAGGGGTTAACTCGTTCAGTTTTGAAAGCAGGAAACAGAAGCAGCCAAGCCAAGGCTGTGGCCATTTGTTTCACCGCGGCCTCAAATGGCTGTGGGTTCCTGGGCCCCTCTCTTGTGAAATGAAGAGTTTGGCCACAGAAAGCATGAGATCCTTTCCAACTGAGACTTGCTGTCACCAGAGCTTAGAATAATCAGTGTCACAACCGGTTTTATTTTGTTCAATTAGGGAATTTTTTTTAAAGAAAGTTTCTTACAGCGGGGTACATTACTTCCCTTCTACAGTTTTATGGTTCTATTTTAAAAGTGTCCCCTGTGGCCACTCCCTGACCTCTTTTTCATCCCACCAGTCCATTTATCTGATCCCCCCCTTGTGAGCTGAGGCAGGAGATTCAACGTTAAGCAGTGGGGCGTGGGATGGGTGGGGGACAGGAAGCATTTTAAATTACAAGTCTGTCCCTCTGGTTAGAAATGGTCTGGCATGCTAAGTTCAAGTCTCAATCTTCTTTACCTCCTCAACTTCATATTCCACTGAAGCGTACTACGTAACATAAACCTTCAATTACCTACAAGTTAGGAATAGTCAGATTGGTAGGTGGGTGTACAGGAATTCTGCTACAATCTGTTCAGTCTCCAAAACTCGATCAGCCAAATAGCCTATCCGTCTTCAAGTCAGAAAGAATGACCAAGCCCAACTCTTCCAAGTGGTTACAGGGAACAGGATTTTAATCTTGTAACTGAATTGTTGAAAATGGGCCCTGGGTTTGATTTCTGCAAGTTTCACGCAGGTCTCTGATGATCCTATATTGCAGTTGGAAACCTCAAGGCAAACTGCAAGGCATCTGACCTTGCCAGAACTGGGCCGTGAGAAGGACATCAAAGCAGGAGGCTAACTCCCACCCACCCTGCCCACCCTCCATCCATCCTCCTGCCACCAGCCCCACCCCAGCTCCCCGACAGAGCAGTCCCTCAACATTTTCTTACTTAGGAAAAGGTTTTTAGCAGAAATAACTTTGCGTTGTGATTGATTTTTCACCTTTATTTCACACAAACACTTTGAAAAACACTTTTTTTTTTTTTTTTTTTTAGATTTTATGTATTTATTTGACAGAGAGAGAGAGCACAAGCAGGGGGAGTGGCAGGCAGAGGGACAAACAGGCTCCCCGCTGAGCAGGGAGCCCCACGCGGGGCTTGATCCCAGGACCCCGGGATCATGACCTGAGCCGAAGGCAGACGCTTAACCGACTGAGCCCCCCAGGTGCCCCTCAAAAGCACTTTTAAATGGAGGCATTTCAAACTTTCTTTGGAAGGGATTTCAATTTAAGGTTGTCAGTTGTCTGTCCTTACTTTTTAAAATATATAGTGTATCCATCAACTTCAAGATGTAGCACTAAACCCAAGAAGCTCTCCAGGATGGAAGGAGGGCCTTCACCATCGTGTCTCACAGCCGTGGGAAACAGACCTTGCTCATTGCCAAGCACGGGTGGGAACATGGAAAGGCCTTGTTCCCCTTTGATAGTGCCATCCTTCCTCAGAGGCTGACCCCCCTCCCTTTCGCCAGAACATCCGGCACCGTATTTCTAAATCAGGACCAAAGGCAACAAAGTGTAAACTCTACATTCCATTCCTTCTGTAGGAAAGCTCTGTGAAAGTTCCCTTCTTGGAAAGGGGGAAGGTGGAGGAGTGTGCGGGCAACTGTCCCAGGAACATGTTTTCAGGGCAAATTCTCCTATCCTCCCATGGAAAGAGACTTCAAAAGGCAGCCGGTTAGAGTAATGAGCGTTGTGTCCCAAAATGGGATCCCATGTACATTCTGCTACAAAACAATTCCATTTTTAATTGACGTTGGGGGGAAATGCCTATTAATAACTCTCTTGGAGATTCACACTGTGCATTGGCATGTTAAAGCCTACTGTAAGGAAACCTATTTCTGTTTAATAATGCAAGATCTCCGAAAGCTATTTGACCATAGAGTCTTTTTTTAAATCTCCTGTATGGAACACCTATTAACATCTGTTCTGAGGAGTACAAATTGGGAAATGCTGATTTAATGGAAAATCGTGAACTTTTGTGGCAGCAAATCTAAATGGGAATCACTATCATTCCCTTGCTGTGGGGCCCTGGGAAATTTACTCGACTTCTCTGAGTCTCTGTTTGGCCATCTTTCAAAATAAGCAAATAATTCCAACCTTACAACGGTACTGAGGACGAAATAAGCAAACGTATTGCTTGGCACCTGATGGGAGCCCTAATGACACCCTGTGGAATGCAGGTTGTGGGGCACTTTCCAGATCCCCTTCTGGAATAAAGGAAAGACTTGCTTTCCCCAGTTGCTGGGAATGCTACCAGAAGACAGCTCTCAGCTCTCAGGCCCCTTCAGGAATTGTCTTGGCTGAAGAGAACCATCTGCCCAAGGACATGTCCCATCCTCAGGCAAGCTGGGCGGGGGTTCCAAAGGTCTGACTCTCTTGCCCAATTTTGGGGACCAGTCTGAAGGGCTGTGTCAGCTTCAGAGTTTCCCCCATTGGGTTGGCTAAGGCCTCCCTTGAGACTACACTGCAGTCTATCTTCTCCTTCTCCCCTCATCCTACTTCCATTTCCTCCTCTCTCCCCTCCCTTCCCCTTCACTCTTCTCCCTTCTACAGGTGTTAATCCAAGAGCACTCCCTAATAAAACTTCTGCACACAAATTTCCACCTCACAGTCCCTTTCCTGGGGACCCAGTCAGCACCACTGTGATTCCAACAGCCCACCTTCCATCAGGACTTTGATGGCAGGAAAGAGAGGCGTGCATGGCACAGAGGGCCTCAGCAGGACCCAGATTCATGCATCTAAATAAGCTCCTTAAAAGAAATGCATCTCGTGCCAAGAAAATGTCCTTTCCATAAATGACTCTGACAGGCTCCCTCAGGAAGCCAGGGGCAGATAGTAAATATTTTAGGCTTGGCAGGCCATATAGGTTATGTCGTAACTACTCAACTCTGCCACTGTAGCATGAACGCAGCCACAGACAATATGTGAGACAAATGACCATGGCTGAATTCCAATAAAAATTTACTTACAGAAACAGCGGGCTGGATATGGCCAGAGGCCATGCTTTGCCAACCCTTGCCCTAGACTCTTGCTATTCAAGGCGAGTTGGTCCTAGGATCATCAACATCACCTTGAATCCTGCTAAAAAAAACAAAAACAAAAACAAAAAAAAAACGTTGAATCTCAGGCCCAGGCTCAGAATTTCTGAATCAGAATCTGTAATTTAGCTAGAAGATCAGATGATCTCTAATATGTTTGAGTTTGAGCAGCAATGCTAGATAGTGCCCAGTACGGCAAGGTCACAGATGAGTATCACCCTGAACTGGTTAGTTTCTCTCTGTTTCATAATTACAGGGGAAAGACTGGAATCCAGCCTATACGGCCGATCTTGCCAAAGTATGTCACCTAGAGCAGGTTGGCTCCATGCACCCCTTTACTGGGCAAACCAAGTAAGTTCTGACTTTCTAACTGGAGGCCGGCAGTTAATTAATATGAAGGACACCTATTTATCAAAAGATATAATCAAGCTTATACAGAGAGAGGGGGAGTAAGAGGAAGAAACCTTCTTATCTTTGAGGGAAAGCTGAGTGAAGGAGATCATCTTGACTGTCAGACCCAAGAGCTCATCCTCCTGATTCATGCAGTCCTGTTTTTCCAGTAGAGACTCTGAAATACTGCATTAGTCAAATGATTCTGCAACATCATTTAAATGACATAAAATGTCTGCTTGTGCCTGAGCATGATTCTGAGGGCGGACTTGTGCCAGCCCATCTGTTTCTCTGGAGAATATATCCAGAATTAATTCTATTAGAAACAACAGGCTCGTTCTGGCAGGAGAGCTCTGGAAAGTGGATATAAAAGGCCTGTGTGCTAGAAGAACTGTCCTCATAAGGGACATCACCAGTATAAAGGCAGATATATCTTCTCATCCCCTCCATTTGTGCTCTGACAAACGCCCAGAGATGCTTTCTCGGCTGAACTTCACACTGTAACCTCTATAGCAGGGGTTGGCAAACTTCGTCTGTAAAGGGCCGGATAGTAAATATTTTAGGCTTTGTCAGCTCTAAGGTCTCTGTTACAACTGCTTGATTCTGCCATTGTGCACAAAAGTAGTCACAGACAATATGTAAATAAATGGGGGCGGTTTGTTTAATAAAACTGTATTTACAAAAACAAGGAAGTGAGCTGGATTTGACGTACAGATTTTAGCTGGCTGATTCCTGCTCGAGCATCTGGTCTAGATCACCACTTCTTAAATTTGAATGTGCGTGGGAATCACCAGGGTCATTTTGCTAAAATGCAGAGTCTGATTCAATAGATGGATGGACCCTTACCTTTTTAACCAGCTCCCACATAACAATGATGGTGGTGGTCTAGAACCACACTCTGAGTTGCAAGGATTGAATATAGACCAATAGTTCCCAACCTTGGATGTACCCTGGCATCACCTAGAGCACTTCCTATCTCACTCCCCCCACCCCCAAATTCTGATTTCATTGATGTGGGCTATGGCTTGAGCATCAGGATTTTTAAAAGCTCCTCAGGTAATTTTGATATGCAGCTCAAATTAAGAATAGTGCATAGCAGGTGAATGAACTGCTCAGCAGTTTCTTTGATAAACATTAAATTCACTACTCAAATTTCTTTTTTATTTATTTATTTATTTATTTATTTATTTATTTATCTATCTATTTATCTATCTATCTGAGAGAGAGGATGGGAGACAGAGAGCATAAGAGGGGGAGGATCAGAGGGAGATGCAGACTCCCCGCTGAGCAGGGAGCCTGATGTGGGACTCGATCCCGGGACTCCAGGATCATGACCTGAGCCGAAGGCAGTTGCTTAACCAACTGAGCCACCCAGGCGCCCCTCACTACTCAAATTTCTAAAAAGGCACATTTGTTCAGAGTGAAGTTATCCCTTGAGGAAAGAAAATATTTCTACCCAAGAGGAACGACACTATTATGTGTAAAGCAAACAAGTCCCCAAATTAGCTAAAAAGGATTCAATTTAGAGTCCAAATGGATGGATAAGCCTTATAGAAAGAACAAGCCCCTTTCTCTCAGATTGGGGCAAGAAGGAAAACACAAGATTTTGTGAGGGTGGAGTCTAAAAATTAGGGCATTCATGTTAACTGTTTTTTTTTTTTTTTTTAAAGATTTTATTTATTTATTTGAGAGAGAGAGAATGAGAGAGAGCACATGAGAGCGGGGAGGGTCAGAGGGAGAAGCAGACTCCCTGCCGAGCAGGGAGCCCGATGTGGGACTCGATCCAGGGGCTCCAGGATCATGACCTGAGCCGAACGCAGTCGCTTAACCAACTGAGCCACCCAGGCGCCCCATGTTAACTGTTTTATAGAAGGAGAAATAATCACCCAGCAAACACTTTCTGAGCACTTAGAGTGTCCCAGGGAAGGTCATCTGCTGAGTGTGGGGAATGGTGAGAAGGACCTGAATACTACGAAATCTCAGAATAGTTTCTAAGAACATTAGAAGAGAGGGACACCTCGGTGGCTCAGTCAGTTAAGCGTCTGCCTTTGGCTCAGGTCATGATCCCAGGGTCCTGGGATTGAGACCCTCATCGGGCTCCTTGCTCCACGGGAAGCCTGCTTCTCCCTCTCCCTCTGCTTCTGCCGCTCCCCCTGCTTGTGCTGTCTCTCTGACAAATAAATAAATAAAATCTTAAAAAAGAAAAAAGAGAACATTAGGAGAGAATGCAGAGCAGGGGACAAATAGACTTCTCAGCATTGTAATAGGCCAGCTGCGGTTAGAGACATTTTTCAGTTGAATGAAAGGAAGAATTTGCTGACAGTAAAACTGTCCAAAGTTGTCATTGGTTCCCATCAGAAATGGTGAACTCCTAGTCACTGGATGATTTCAACCACCGGCAAAATCAGCACTTTCGTCCACAAAACCTATGGATCAAGAACAACCGAGCAGGGTGTTACAAGTAATTTTGGTATTAGCTGTTAAACTGCCAACCTTTGCCAATGAATGACTTTAAAAGTACACTGTAGGATATAATCACATCTGTCTCTGTAATAACATCTGTCTTAATTATTTGCATCACCGATTCCCCTGGAATGGGAGGAAAAGGTGTGGCACAAAGTTGGCGTGCCAGGAATTGCACACAACCCACAAACGGTCTTACCTCACTGGCAGAAGTAATGTATCTCGCATGTGAGCATTATCCCTCAAGCGTGGGGCGGTGGAAAAAAAAGGGGGGGGGGGCTGCGAACTGCTTGCGACAGATGGTAACATAGCTGGCAGAGCCAAGAATTGAATTCAGGGAGGGGATGTTGAACGGAGCAACAGTTAAAAGTCCTTCCAGCTCTAAAAACTCGGTGATTCTAAGAAAACACCCAGGCTTCCATTTGTTCTTTTGGTTTGGAAAGTGAAAGTTCCATATGAGAGGGAGAATGAGTCACTGCATAAATTATTCAGGGACTGAAGTCCTTTGGGGAATTGCTCTCTGGTCTTCGAGGCAGGGATCTTCCCCCCGTATCCCAAGTCTGGGTCAAGGTTGCATTTTGATCTCTCGGATGCAGAGAAAGCCCACATATAAATAAATAGGCTTCCTCCATCTCGTATCTTCATGATTATCAAAAGCGTCACCTCGTACGTAGCTTGCAATACATTAATTTCCTTTGAGCCCAGAATTGTTGTTGCTAGTGGGAGGCAGTCAGGTATCAGCTTTCCCATGTTCCAGGTGGCGACCTTAGATAAATTGCTTTCTGCTCAGTGCCAGCCTCATCATAAGTAAAATGAGGACAATGATGTCTACCTCAGAGGGTTATTATAAGGATGTAATACGTGTCGGTTACTTAGATTAGCACCTGGCAAGTACAAAGGTTAGTACTCAGGCTATGTTAGATATTACAGAATTCCTGCCTTCTAGGAGCTGGAAGAAAGATCCATTTACATGGACACACTTTAACAACACATGCAGCCAACAAAAGAAGAACATAAAACAAAATCAAAAATGGATAGCAGGTATTTTATTACCTCTCTTTTAGAGGTTCTACCTGTTTATAAAGTAAAGAACCAACTTTTTAGCTCAGCATCAAAGTCCTTCATGATTTGATGCCAACATTTCTACACATGTAACACATTCTTCTCATTAAGTCAACAACTTACACTTGAACCAAACCAGACCACTAACTGTGGTCCCCATTGGTTCTATATCTTCCTGTCTCTGAAAACTTACTCATAATATTTACTCAACCCAGGGGCACCTGGGTAGCTGAGTCGGTTAAGCGTCTGCCTTCGGCTCAGGTCATGGTCCCAGGGTCCTGGGGTCAAGCCCCGCATTGGGCTCCCTGCTCAGTGGGGAGCCTGCTTCTCCTTCTCCCTCTGCCTGCAGCTCCCTCTGCTTGTGCTCGCTCTCTCTCTCTGTCAAATAAATGAATAAAAGCTTAAAAAAAATATTTACTCAACTTTTTATTCACCTTTGCTGGTCAGTATCTTCCCATCCTTCATCATCCAGGCTAAATACTTTCTCCATGAAAACTTTCTTTAAAACCTCCACAGACAGAATGTGTCTATCCCTCTCTGTGGTGTCTTAATGCTTTATGGCTCCATTATCATATTGGCTTAGAATTATTTTGGGATGCCCACCAGATTTTAAGTGTCTGAAAAGACAGAAATTGCTCCTTATTCATCTTTATATCCCACTCTCTGACCCAACCCCACCATTACCACCTTTGCAATATGCACCATGTGGGCCACGGTACCTTACATAATGTAGGCATTTGATGAAAGTGGTCCGGCTATGTGAATCTCTGGGATGTACGAAAGCATATACACGGAATGGAGATTGGGAAGAATTCCTAACTAGTCCAAGTGGGGCAAGAAAAAGGAGATGGCTATAACTCAGGGGCTGGGAGCACTTATTACATTTAGATGCTTAATGTCTGAGAACAAATTCTTGCATCCACTTCGTACTGTTTTTTCAGGTGCTGGCCACACCCATCCTCACTTCCAAAAGAACTGCCCCCCCACCTCACAGTCTCTGATGAAATGGTTGGTGAGTCAATTGTGTCTGTTCTACCATAGTCCATCCTCCAGCCTGTGCTGATTGGATCAAGGCAGCCAATTCATAGAAAGCCTGTTTACCTATGGTCTTAGGAGACAAATCGAGCTCAGCTAATGGCTCTTTCCACTGAGAATTTCAAACTGGGACTTGGAAATACTCAGCCAGGAGCTATAAACACCGGAGTTGCTATAATAACAACATAGCTGTATTTACTGAGCATGTACTATATGTCATCACTACGCTGGGTATTTAAGGACATTATCTTACTTCTCACAATATCCTATAAGGTTGAGGCCCCTATTTTCGAGATGAGGAAACTGGAACCAGAGAAGTTAAGTGGTGATTCAGGAGTCAAACTCCAGCAATCTGTCTCAAGAGTCTGTGCCCTTAATCTCTGTGCCAAAATGTTTGTTTCTCTAGGGCAGGGCAGGGCAGGGCAGGATGAAATGTCCTGAAGACACAGTTGGGGCATCCCTTTGAAGGTCCCAGACAAGATAAGGAGTAAGCTGAGGAAGTCAGTCTAAGGAGGAAAACACAATAAGGACAGGAGGACCAGCAAAGAGAGCTACATAAATGAAAGATCACGAAGCCACAGAAAGACCTCATTTCCTGTCAGCTGTAAAATTCCCAGGAGCTTGGCAATATTGTGTTTCCTGCCTTAGGATTTCACAAACCCAACTGCTTATGTTAAATTGACCTTTGCGTGAGCTCAATCAAGTGGGGCCTCTGTGCAATGAACAGAACCCCGTGCACTTGTTCAAAGTCTGTGTCACCCTATTGAATGTTCAGCCTGTGGACTCAGAGGTCACATTCATCGCATGGTCCCCCACCTAGCTCAGCTGCAACTCTGCAGACCCTCTTGCTCAGGGAAGAATTCCTTGCTCAGAGTCAGATTTGGTCAATAAAAATACAGGACACCCAGTTAAACTTGAATCTCAGTTAACAACGAATAATTTTTTAGCTCTGCCACCTCGATAAGGGTGTGACCTTGAACTGCTCCTTGATGTGTTTAAATCTCAACAGCTTCCTTTATTTAAAAAAATGGGTGTGGGGGAAGGGGCTGCCAATAACAAAACATTTGTCCTGCCTCCTACTTCCAGCCAAGAGTGTGGCTGCAGTTTACCTAAGATAGAGTAGGTGAAAAGGCTGTGCAAACAGGGAGCATATTTTTTTAAAGCCTGGCGTTGCTTAGGGCTTGTGTGTAAACCCTGGCTTTTATCAGTGGTGCTTCATCGGGCAGTAAAGAGAAAGGTACCTTTATCACCATGGCGTTTCTCTCACTCGTGTCTCTGTTTACAAAGTCACAGGTATTGCCAGAAAAATACATTCTTTTTTTTTCCTCGCTGTTAAAAAACAAAATTCAACTGAGGAAATTTGAAGATCAAATTGGCTTTATTATTCACGAATCGGCCAGCGTCCCATCTAGCAAATAGAAAGGAGCTCCACCAAGCTGGAGAAAAGGAAAGGCTTTTAAATGTGGAAAGGGGCCCCCAAAAGGCAATTATCAGCAAAGGATGAATTGTTTCAGGCACGGTGGCCTTCCTAAGGGGGGAATGGAAAGGGTCTATCAGCTGGTTATCTCACTCCTGCTGACCAGGTAACTCCACGTTGACTGGTTAAAGGTTACATTCCTGGAGGGTTAAAACTGCAATTAGGTTAGGTATTAAGTCTTGTTTTGCTGCAGTGGGGTTTAGCATAAATGACTCCATTTTGGGTCGGCTGCCTCCTTTTAACATCACTAATGAGTCAGCTCTGGAAGCACCAGTCTCTTTACCAGTAAGAGATCTATTTTTCCGTGGCTCTGTTTACTCATCTGCAGAGACGCTCTCCTGGGCCGGCCCCCCACAGTCTCAGCTCTGCGTCTTTCCATGTTTCTCTGCTTTGCCAAACCTTATCTTCTCTGCCAGCTTGGGCCTAGATGGCCCCCTACCCAACCCCTCAACAAGGATTGTGATTCCTCTTCAGGGGATGCTTAACTATTTGTTTGGGGAGAAACTTGCATAGCAATAAAGAGATGGGCCAGATGAATGTTAGCTTGAGAGTCCGGGCAACTGTGAGACTCCCTGAGAGAGTTAAGTTTACCAGACACAGAGGGGTTTTAAATATAGTTTAATTTTTTTTTTTTTTTTTTTTTTGGTGGATTTGTTTGTAAATGAACCATGTCTCCCTCATAAATATTACTTTGTGGGGTTTTCCCAACTTCAGAAAGGCTTAGTGTCTCATCAAAACCACAAAACTCACTAAACCATGGTCTTCCTATCTTGCAATTCATGGAGACATGACCAACATTTCCTACAAAGAAATTATGAGATAGTTGATGCTTTTGTTTTATGAAGTTATGGGGAGTGGGAAGGACCCTGGGGGGGGGGGGGAATCCTGAGATAGGGTTGCCAGATAAAATACAGAATGCTGAGCTGAATTTGAATTTCAGATAAATAATGAATAAACAACCAATATCGCATGGGACAGACTCATACTACAAAATTAGTTGTTGTTAACTGAAATCCAAATTTAACTGAACACCTTGTATTCTTATCTCCTAGATCTGACAACCCTACCCAGTTCTGGCTCTTACAACGGGTAACATTTAAATTCTCCGGTCCTCAGAATCCTCTGTAAAATGAGAAGGCTGAACAAGACGAACTCCGCCACTCAATAATTATGTGATCCTATGACTCAAATACTAATGAACAACCAAATGTGATCCTGGGTGAATTATTTCATCTCTAGGAGGGTCAATTTCCTCATCTTCAAAATGAGGATGATAAAGCCCATGTTAGAAAGACACATGCAACGGGCTCCTGCCTGTGTTAAGGACAGACAAAGCCCAACATTAGCTGAAGTGGTGAAAACAGATTTTATGCAGTAACTAATGACTAACTGATGACAGTAGGGGAAAGAGCTGAGTTCCATTCGGATTTGCAGAGGTGGCTGGGCATTTAAAGGCAGAATGTGGGGGCGGGGGGTGAGGGCCGAGGAGCCATGAAGGCTCCAGTGGAGTCAGGAAAGTGAAAAATTACCAAGGGTTGCTTAGTGTAAATGCGATTAAGCCAGCTGTGTCTGCAAGCTGGCAATTACTGGAGCGAGGATTCTATCCTCCCACAGAGACTGGGAGACAGAGGCCTTATCCTTCCTGATGATTACATTTCAAAGAAATGGCTTTCAGGTCTGGGAGAAAGACTCTCCTGAGTGTAGGAGATACCTATACATCTCAAAGGGACAGAGGACGGATTTACAATTGTAAATTTTTTTTAAGTAAATGCTCTAAGAAAGAGAGGTCAGGGGCCTGTTGTCAGGTGTCGGCTAGAACAAACAGCCAATTATTTTGACAGCCCTGAATTTTCCAGATAGGAACTCAAAAGGGGACTGGGTAGTCCCAGGGATAAGGCCTTTTAGGCTGCTAGGAGCCTTTAGAGGGTTGGTCAATCCTCTTAGTGCAGAGGTTTGAGATGACGTCTGTAGGCAGGCAAAGTTCTCTGCAATTCTCACCTTCAAAAGCACCTGGCGTAGGAACGTGTGCTTAACAAATAATCATTCATTTACTTATTCAAAATACCATAAGATCATTTGTAATCAAAATGTAGCCAACCAGAATTTCTTTTTTTACAATTTACAAAGTTTTAGTGTAGAAAAAGGAATAGGAAACTTGCTTAAAGTCTAAGGCAATTGTTGGCAGACAATAGACATGCTGCAGTTTATTTTTAAATTTTTTTAAAGATTTTATTTATTTATTTGAGAGAGAGAGAGAGAGAGAGAGAGAGCGCACAAGCGGGGGGGAGGGGTAGAGGGAGAAGCAGGCTCCCTGCAGAGCAGGGAGCTCGACATGGGGCTCAATCCCAGGGCCCCGGGATCATGACCTGAGCTAAAGGCAGATGCTTAACTGACTGAGCCACCCAGGTGCCCCTTTGCTGTACTTTAAAATGAATTTTACTTTTTCATGTCTCTTAAGACTTGTCACCAGTGTCTTTTGTTGACATGGAGTCGGCGATCTACAAGCACAAAATACACAGATTTAAATTATTCTAGAACTTAACTTGTACTGTATGTTAGCTCTCAGCTTGCCCCCCTTCGTTTAGTCCCAAACTAAGATTTCTCAGCTTCTGAATAGGTCAGGGTACTATACTGATTTAATTATATCTATAGTGCAGTAGATCTCAGCTGGGTCTGGGGAAGAGTATATGTCCTATTTTTGTTTCTCTTTTGCTCATTAGATTTCTATTTTTAAATGGTACTGAATTGTGAGTTTAATGTAATGTTCACAGAAGCAGTCATGGATGAAATTGTATTCCTCTCTGAGTTTTCAGAGTTCCTCTTTCTACAAAGAACCCTTCCGTCCTTCTTAGATGTGTTCCTTTCTCTCCACCCCCGTTGGCATGGCCTCAGTTCTGTCCTTCAATACTTCCTGCTGCATTATTCTAATCCTGTTTTAACCGGTCACTTTACTTCCAGCTTTACTCAGTGTTGGCTAGGATAACTTATATATGACAGAAGTGCAAAATTAGAGTATAAATGAGATGGAAATTCATCCCTCTTGCACTTAAAATTCTGCCTGGCATGGCAGCTCTGGACCAACGCCATCGAGGCCCAGCCTCCTAGCTTACTGCTCTGCTATGCCACATAGTCCAAATGCCTCTTTCGTGTCCACACTTCAGCCTGTGGAGACCGGGAAATTGGTAAGGGGATGGCACAGTGTACCTTTAAATGAGTAACCCAGAAATTGTACTTTCAGCTCACATCCCATTGCCTGGAACTTAGTCATATGACCCACACTTTGCTATGAGGCAAGCTAGAAAATGCAGTCTTTACTCTGGGCAGCCATGTGCCCAGCTTATAAATTGGGGTTTCCATGAGTCCAGATAAAGAGGAGGATAATCAGACTGTAGCAGCTAGACTTGTGGTGAGCGCAGCATACTGTATAGAGAAGCTGAATCCCTATGTTGTACACCTGAAACTAATGCAACATTGTGTCAACTCTATTGCAATAAAAAAATTTCTAAAATAAATAACAAAATCTTAAAAAGAAAGAGAGAGAGGGGTGCCTGGGTGGCTCAGCCGTTAAGCGTCTGCCTTCAGCTCAGGTCACGATACCAGGGTCCTGGGATCAAGCCCCACATCGGGCTCCCTGCTCGGCGGGAAGCCTGCTTCTCCCTCTCCCACTCCCCCTGCTTGTGTTCCCTCTCTCGCTGTGTCTCTCTCTGTCACATAAATAAATAAAATCTTTAAAAAAAAAGAGAGAGAAAGAAAGAGAGAGAGAGGAGAAGGCTATCTAGTGGCACTGTCCAATATGGTAGCCACTAGCCATATGTGGGGCTACTTAAATTTAAATAAATGACCATGAAATGAGAGTAAAAATGCAGTTCCTCAGATGCCCTGGCTACATTTCAAGTGCTCAACAGCCTAAGTGGCTAGCTGTTATGGTATTGGGTAGCGCAGACATAGAACACTTTTATCGTCATTGCAAATTCTCCTGGATAGAACAGATATAGACAACCATCATTCTCAGCCATACCCCTCCAAACAAATTTTATCATGAGATCTTCCTAAATATAACACTCATCACCTCATTTGTTTAAAGTTTTTCAGTGGGTCTCTACTGCTTACAGTATAAACCCCAAATCTCCTTGGCTTAGCATAACAGCACTTTATTTAATCCGAACACTTCTTGCCCCTCAACCTCTGTCTATACTTCCCCACAAATGCCTTCCACTTGTATCATGTGGAATTGCAAGTCTTCCAACATGGAATGCTTTTGCATTTGCTGTTCTCTCTCTCCTTTGAATATCAACATCTTTATTGCTTAGCTTACTTACTCTCTCTCATCTAATCACTGGGTACTAAGTCCTAGTGTCATCTCTTCTTAAACCGCCCCCCGCCCCCCGTGCACCCAGCTTCAATATCATTAGAGATTTTTATTATGTGTCCCTAAGTAATCATAAACAATATTCCATCACAGCACTTAACACAGTGAATAGTGATTTAAGATCAATTATTTTTCTTTCCCACTACCTAGAGGTTCTTTGAGGCTAGGGCATATCATACAATTTTGTATTGGCACCTCATTAGACTTTCAATAAGTGTGTGATAAATAAACATAATAACTTATTCATTATTTTCAAGTCCTTCCCTTTCCGTATCTTTTAAAGAAGGTAGATCTCCATGAAGACCCTTCGTTTTGCTTCTGTGGAGTGACTGTTGGGGTTGCTAATGACAGAAGCCAAAAAAGAAAGACCTAATTTCTTTGCATGAGAAAATGTACAGACGGACCTTCTGGGGGTGGAGGTTTTTCCCCACTGGTGTGGACAAAAATATGGTGGATGGGAAAATGGGGATGTTTGGGAGAAAAAGAAATGGCAGCTCCCATAGGATGTAGGGCATGGGAGAAACAGATGTTTAAGAGTGATACACAATGGGGGGGCACCTGGGTGGCTCAGTCATGATCCCAGGGTCCTGGGTTCGAGCCCTGAGTCCGGTTCCCTGCTCAGTGGGGATCCTGCTTCTCCCTCTCCCCCTGTCCCCCCCCAGCTTGTGCTCTTTCTCTCACTCTATCTCAAGTAAATAAATAAAATCTTAAAAAAAAAAGAGTGATACACAATGTAATTCCCTTTTCTGGATTCACAAAAACTTTAGTAACAGTCTGTGCTTTTAGAGAATCATTCAGGTTTGTGTTCCTTCCAAGTAGAAGAAATTTATACAGCAGGTGCAAGGGCTTGTCCAAGGAGGCCCAGTTGCTCTTAGTTGACAAATAAATTAATGACACTAGGTCTGGACACAATCCAATAGCAGGTGAAGTTTCAGAGCATCATCTTTCAGTGTGTGCAAGTTTAGAAATGTTCACGGGTATTCACACCAGCATACTCTGCTTTTCTCTCTTGAAGAGAAGTCATGATTCTTCATCAGCACTTTCTATCTGTCATGAACAAATAGAATACTGTGATGAGGCTCGAGCGAAAAGGAACGCTCATGGGGTCAGAAAAACTGGGCTCAAATCGTGACTTTTTCACTTACACTTACAAAATTAAGTAACTCACAAAGCCCCTCTAAGCTTTTGCTGCTTTATAAAATAGATATGACATTATCTCCCTCACAGGATGGTCTTAAGGGTAAAATGAGCTGGTACCTGTAATAGTTCTAGGACCACATTAGGCACTCAGAAAGTTGAATCTGTGTAACCATTGTACACCCTCCTTCCATGTGATCCAGTCTCTGAAAGATATCACTTTCAAATAAATACAATACAGCAGCTGAGAATAATTTTTAAAAAAGGGAGGGAGATCCTAAACTTTACTTGTTGGAAAATGTTAGAGTAACCAACTCATACTTTTAGCAAAACTTTTCACAATCCCTTTCCTGTTCTTCTCATATCCCACAATTCTCTGAACCCTCTCACTTAGCTAAACCCCTCCCCACCTCACAAAATACCTTTACCAATATTCTGCCGATGAGGGAATATTTTTCCCTCACTCAGCTTCATCATGTAAATCAATATAGCTTGTCTTCCTAAATCCTTTCTTTCTCCTGGATCTCTCTTTCTTCCTTTGTTTTCTTCAATTGTTTTCATCATGGAAGTCCAGGAGCTGGGCATAAAAGGGACAGGTATTCCTCAAAGGTCAGGTGTCTTTTGTCAATTTGGGCTGCTACCAAATATCATAGACTGGGTGGCTTATACACAATAGAAAACTTTTTTTGCCTCTAGGTCTGGAGGCTGGAAGTCCAAGATCAGAACTGCCAATATGTTTGGGTTCTGATGGGAGCTCTCTTCCAGTTGTAGACTGCCGAGTTCTCCCTGTGTCCTCACATGGTGGATGGAGCCAGGGAACTCCCTCAGGCCTCTTTTTTAAGAGACCATTAATCTCATTCATGAGGGTGTTGGTTAACCTAATCACCTCCCAGAGGCCCCATCTCCTAATACCATCACCTGGAGCATTAGGATTTCAAAAGATCAATTTGGGGGCCGGGAGGGGTCCACAAATATTCAGACCATGGCATCAGGGAATGTGGACAAAAGACTAAGTAGGAAAAGACAGCATTCCTCTCTTTGGAAAAGGCTAGGAGCATTGACATTTTAGTAATTGCTTTACTTTGTCATATTGGTAAAGAGACAGATTGGAAGCCATCACAAAATAAGACTTGAACTCAGAAGTTCAGCAACCCTCCTGAGCATCTGCTGAAATCACTGTCTTGAGCAGTTGCTACTTTCTGGTTGGGCAACAGCAGCCAGAGGACTGGGTTCCAGGTGCTTCTTAGTATGGTCAGCATCCTGTCCAGAAACTTGGTGCCCCTCAGCAAGCAGAGCAGGTGTTCTCCCAAGAGATTCCTCTGTAGCTGGCGCCCGGTCCATCACAAATTATTTCTTCTAGGCACAGGCCGTGCCCATGCAAATGTGGACCCACCATTTTGCAGAAAGAACTATGTCTTTGAGCTCAACAAGTCTCTAAAGCAGTAATTCTGCTAATGCAGAAAAACTTCCCATTTTCTTCCCCTCCCATAACACTAATCTCTTAAGTTGAATCCAGTACCTCTTTTGCAAACATATTTGGGATTTGTCCTCAGAACCAGATCCAAATGGACACCTTACTTTAAAAAAAAATGTGGCAGGTGTTTACATAATTAATTCAAAGCTGTTTCTTGTGATTTATTTTTCTAAAGATTTTATTTATTTATTTATTAGAGAGAGCAGGAGAACACAGAGGGAAAGTGAGAGGGAGAAGCAGACTCCCTGCTGAGCGGTATACGTTAACCGACTAAGCCACCCAGGCGTCCCGTCTTGTATTTTATTTTTATCTTTTGAGGATTGCTTTTACTTTTGGGGACGAGTTTTACCAACAATGAGTCTGATTTAAATTTGTGATCATATTGTTTAAATAAGCCACTTTCAGTTAATATTCCTGCATTTCTGTCGAAGAGACACTGTAGGTCAAGGATTTTATTCTATCGATTTAATCTGATTTTCATCTCACTCATTTTTTTCTCTTGGGTAAATACCATTCACATTGGTCTTTCTAAATCCAGGTGTCCTCCCACAAATTTCCCCCATACTAACCACTTCACATCTTTCAAGCCATTCTCCCCTTATAAAAGGCTGTGCCAAGTCATGCCCATCATCTCTTTCAAAATCCATCTCCAGACTTCCTTCTCTTCTGCACCATTTTCCCTAATTAGCCCCACCACATTCTGAGAGCCTCTTTTCTTTGTATATTCCTAAGTCATTGATAGAAGGTGACCTAGCATCCATTGATTCGTTGTTTTTTTAAACCTTCTTATATTATTTCATATTATTATTTTTAATCTATTTTTATTAGTTATTTCCTTTGTAACCTTTCCCACTGTCACCTGTTTATTTGCCCAGGAGCCGACAGAACAGATTAGTAAACTTTCAATCCATGCCCATATTTCTCACTTGGTGTAGAAAAAAAGTTTTTGTTTTTGTTTTAAAGAGACTTACTACTTAAAAATCCTACGGAGAGGGTACCAGTCGGTTAAACGCCTGCTTTTGGCTCAGGTCATGATCCCAGGGTGCTGTGATCCAGCCCCACACCAGGCTCAGCGAGTAGTCGGCTTCTCCTTCTGCTCCTCTGCTCCTCACCCCCACCTCGCGCGCGCGCGCGCGCGCGCATGCAAAAATAAATAAATAAAATATTTTAAAATCCTAGGGACAGGCAGTGTGTTGTACCAAATGATTGGAAGCTTTAATGTTAGACAAAGCTGAGTACAAATCCTAGATTTGCCTTTGGCAAGTTTTTAAACTTCTCAGCTTCCTTATCTGTGAAATGAGTAAGATAATGCCTGTCTCCTGGAGTTCCTGGGGAAATTAATGAAATAACCATGGAAAGCTCCTCGCAGTTGGGAGATGTTCAAGGAAAAGGAATTAGAATTCTGGTTGAAAGAATTTCCAGCTTTTCAATGCTCCACTGCATGCAGAGTGAACACTCCTAATAAGCCGGCCTAATAGCCCCTTGAGAGTCACCAGTTTGGGATGGGGGAGGATGGGTGTGGACAGTCTACCTGGAGGGGAGCACACCTAAATTCCAGGAGTGATAAGGGAAAGGATCAAGAAGCCACCCATCATTCACTTTTCTTTGAACGTCTCTTCCAGCAAGCCCTCAGGGTTTAAGTTTAGGAACAGGACCCGATTACCGATTCACCGCTACTGTTAGGTTTATTTGGAAGCTGCCTAGATAAAAAAAAAAAGGGGGGGTTGCCTGGGTGGCTCAGTCTTTAGGCGTCTGCCTTCGGCTCAGGTCATGATCCCAGGACCCTGGGATCCAGCCCCGCATTGCGCTCCCTGCTCAGCGGGAAGCCTGCTCCTCCCTCTCCCACTCCCCCTGCTTGTGTTCCCTCTCTCGCTGTGTCTCTGTCAAATAAACAAAACCTTAAAAAAAAAAAAAAGAATTGGAGGGTACAGCAATAAACAGATCCCTGTGGAGGATACCCCCATTTGTAGTTCTCATTGAATCTCAGAGTTTCTTAGTGATACCAACCTTCTCATGTGGCAGACAAGGAAAGGTTTTTAAAACTGCCCTGGAGCCTCGCACAATAGCCTAGGCGGAGCTGGCCCTCAAAATGGTGAAGGAATAAATGAACGGAGCTATGAAGAAATGAATGGTGAAGAATGAAGGAATGCCACACAGCCAGGACTAGAACGCAGACAGTTCTTCACAATTGTTCTTAAGATTCTTGGCCTATCTCCTCCTTTGCAATTTCTCTTCCTCTGGCCTCTGCCTCTTCAGTTTCCACCGTCCAACTCCACCCCTTCTAGGAGTGCTCCGCCCTCCCAGCCCTCCTCCTCTCTCATAGCCCCGCCCCATCCAACACGAGGCTCCGCCCCCTTCTCCCGGGTTCTGCGGCATGAATGGCAGCGTTGCCGCCGCGCCGCTCGGGGTGCTGATTGGCCGCCCATCTCGTGACGCGCTGGCGGCCGTGGGCGCACGCAGGCGGGCGGAGCTGGGAGGGGTGGAGCCGGACCCCGGGGCGGGGCGCGGGCGCCAGTGGGCGGAGGAGCCGGAGGCGGGAGGCGGGAGGAGCCGGGAGGCGGGAGGCGGGAGGCGCCGGGGCCGTTTAAGCGGCCTCCCTCCCGCCCCCAGCCGCCCGGTCTGGCCCCCGCCCTGTCCCGACCCCCGGCCTGGCCCACTCAACCTTGCCCCGCCGAGCGGTCCGCCGGGTACGCGGGCGGCCTCCGGAGCAGCCCAAGCCGATGAGGGCCGCGCGCCCTGCGGCCGGCGCTGACGAGACGGAGCTCCCGGCCCTCGAGGAGGAGCGGAGGATCAATGCGGTTCAAGAATCGATTCCAGCGGTGAGAGAGGGATGGCGCCCCTGCCCCACCGCCCCTGCCGGCAGCGGGTCCCAGATCCCGCTGTCCGGCGTGGATCCCGGCTCCTCACCTGGTTCCATCCCCCCCGCGGATCCCGCGCCTTGGCCCGGGACCGGCTCCCGGGGGATTCCCCGCCCTGCGGTCCCTGGGCGATCCCCCTCCTCCGAGGACCGGGATCTCGTGCGTGACCCCGCTTCCCAGACCCCGAACCCCGGGCCTGCCCTGCTTCCAGGGGATCCCATTGCTCACCCGACTTCATCCTACCGACCCCCATCCCAGCAGGGCTCGTGCCTTGCTCTGAGGACAGGAACCCCAGCCCCAGACGCCGACCCCGGTTACTCCAACCCTGGCTTTGGCCTCCACCCGTTATCCCCAGCTTGGGGGGCTCCCGGGGCGCGCGGAACAGGGGCCGAACAGCTTCTGCGCCCTGCAGCGAGATTTGTCGTAAAAGGGGGTGCTGGGCGTTTTAGTGCTTTGTGTGTGATCGGCCCTAGCAACAGGGAAACTGAGGCATGCTCCGCTGGTTTAGCCTTGCCTGGCCAGGTCCGGGCCTTGCCAGTTCTCTAAGATTGCTGGTTTAGCGTCCAAGGGCGGTGCTGTGTTGGGCACTGCGAAGGGACAAGTTAGCATTCGGGTGGTGAGAGCTGCTGTTGAGGCGCCTGTGTTAGGAAATGAGGAGGAGGAACCGAGGAGGTGCGACCGGAAGGTTGGCCGGCAGCTCATTCACGGGAGAGTGGTGGGAACGCCAGCCTAGGGAGGCACGGTGGCCTTAATCCCCTCTCGGGTCTCTGACATTTAGCAATGGATGGAGGCTGGCCCATGGTTCTGAGAGGAAGCTCTGGGCTTCCCCCCCCCCCCATTCTTCTTCGTTTAAGTGGGTGAAAGTTCATCTCCCCTGTTTAACTCTCCATCCTTTGTCTGAATCTGTCAGCCATGGCCCCATTCCCAGACCTTCACTAGCAGGCAAGCTTGGTGTGCAGTGATGGGGAATTTGAAAGAAGAAAAGGAATGCATGAAAATCTTCCAAGGAGGTTATTGTTGAGTTTTTAAACATTGCCTTTTATTTCAGAATTTCAAACTGCACTTTTTTTTCCCCTTTCCAACCCCCTAAGCCTTACGATGCCCGCTCCCCCGTTATGCTTCTCTCATTCCTCCCCCAGTCCCAAAGGGTAAAGGAGCCAAAAATGCATAGGAAGAGTTGGGGTGGGCCATGCCATTTAGAAGGGTGATGAGTTTGAAGATTTGGATTAACTTATGAATATTGCTTATCACTCAGGGTGTTGAATGCCTGGCACTCGTCTCTTGGTGGGAACATCATATCAGTGCTTCTGAAGGCAAAAAGGAACCATGATGTCTGGCTTTAGAACATGAAGTCAGGAATGAAGGTTGGAGGGGCTTTAAGGGAGAAAGTAACATACATTCAAGTATGACTGGTAAAGCCCTGTGCATGTGATTTGTTTGATTTGGTTTTACTTCTTTGAACATCTGTGCGCTTCCTGTTTTCAGAGAACAGTGGCAATATTCTGTGAAATTACCCTTCCTTGTTTGATTGAATTTGTATTTCTTTCCTATCCTTTGAATTCTCCTCTAGAAAGAAAGAAAAAAAAAAAGCCTTTTTTTTTTTTTTTTTTTGCACAAACATTAGAACAATGTTAAGAGAAGTGGAGAAAAGAAGAAACCCTTCATTTCAGATCCTACCATCTCAGCTGACTGAACTACTTTTGCTGGATGCTAATCTACCCAGTCCTTATTATCAGTGTAGTAATGTGATTTTGTATTCTACTTCATTCATTTAAAGGTGAAAAATAGAGGCATTTCTTTTGGTGTGGCACAGACTTTGTAATTTTCTCAGTGACTACACAGTATCAATGGATATTTAACATTTATTTTCTTGATGGCATCTCCACCTACCCCTGATTTTCTTTGAAGATTGAATGATCACATAATTTCTTGTTTTTCTATTACATACGGAATTGGAAAGCTATTTCTCAGGGTAAATTTGAACTTGGACATAAAGCCTGCAAATACAAATTAACTTAACAAAAAAAGTTTTTTTTGTGTATTGTACAACATAAAATGTTGGGAGTACTATTCATCTTCTCTTCAAGGCGTGTTCCTTATTTATCTTTTGAGCATTCAGAAAAGTTATAGGTAGGTAAATTACAGAGAAACCGGAGGGAGGGACATACTCTCTTTGAATGCATGTGCTACTTCTCCTGATAGATTTATCAAGACCCCCTTGAAGAGCATTTGATTGCAGTAAAAACATTTCATTAGGCCATAGTTTGTGGCTATGTCTAAATTACAAGAAATGAACACCTTGCTGGTTTGTTCATAATGGAAGTGTGGTCATTGAGGCTTTGGATAAACTTCCAGAGTTCTGCCATTTCTGCAGAGGAAGGCTGTGAAGAAATTTAGCCCATTGTCCTAAGTGGAGGGCTCTATGCATACATGGCTTCTCAAAAAGTTTAGGATGTGAAAAATGCACCTGGGACACAGAGCATATTTTCTCTTGCTTTATCTTTTCCACATCTGAGTCTCCCCCCACACCCTCCTCTCCCAGAGTCATTTTCTCCTTATCACAGCATCCCTGACTGATCAGAATAATTGCTAACATTTATTGAGTGCTTATTTGTGCCAGGCAGTGGCTGGGTATTTGTGTATTACTCATCTCATTCTTAGCTCTAACCCTGGAAGACAAATTTTTATACCCGTTTAATAGATGAGCAAATAGGGTTAGAGAATAAAAGGGAATGTGCCACAGTCACATGGCTAGGAAAGGGTAGACCCGTTTCAATTCAATTTCCTGTTCCTCGACACGGATGGAACTGGAGGGTGTTATGCTGAGCGAAATAAGTCAATCAGAGAAAGACATGTATCATATGCCCTCACTGATATGAGGAATTCTTAATCTCAGGAAACAAACTGAGGGTTGCTGGAGTGTGGGGTGGGTGGGATGGGGTGGCTGGGTGATAGACATTGGGGAGGGTATGTGCTATGGTGGGCGCTGTGAATTGTGCAAGACTGTTGAATCACAGATTTGTACCTCTGAAACAAATAATGCAATATATGTTAAGAAAAAAAAAAAAAGAAGATAGCAGGAGGGGAAGTATGAAGGTGGGCAAATCGGAGGAGAGACGATGGACTCTGAAAAACAAACTGAGGGTTCTAGAGGGGAGGGGGTGGGAGGATGGGTTAGCCTGGTGATGGGTATTAGGAGGGCACATTCTGCATGGAGCACTGGGTGTTATGCACAAACAATGAATCATGGATCACTACATCAAAAACTAATGATGTAATGTATGGTGATTAACATAACAATAAAAAAAAAAAATTTCCTGTTCCTCTCCACCACCCACGCTGCCAGTTCACCTTTGTCTGTCTCCCTGCTTACACAATATCATGTGTACAGCGCTGAGGCCGGGGACCCACAGAGCTTCTACTGTATGGTGTCGGTGCATTCTCATTTCTCCAGCCTTGCCACCTAAAATCCAAGGAAAAGGATGCTCCTTGCTTCAGCTCCAGCCCTGTGACCACTGGTTAGCTTCACACTGATTATGTGATAAAGCACCTTATTCACAAGCGTTAGGAAGTCTTCCAGGACTGCCTGTTGCCTTTTTTTTTAACATGTTCTTAGAGCATTGAATTACAGGCATGGGGGATCTTATATATATGCCTTCCCCCTTATTTGATAATTAAGTTAAATGCCGTCCACCAGTATCACCAGCTCTGGTAATGGACACTTTTCCTGAACACTATGCTCACTCATAAATTGGCTAATAATAAGGTGCTGTGTATAGGGGTTGGCTTATGTTGCTCCATCAAGTGCTGTTGAAAGAGCCCTTGGGAGGTGCCTGGGTGGCTCAGGCGTTAAGTGTCTGCCTTCAGCTCAGGTCATGATCCTAGGGTCCTGGGATCGAGCCCCGCATCGGGCTCCCTGCTTAGCGGGAAGCCTGCTTCTCCCTCTCCCACTCCCCCTGCTTGTGTTCCTTCTCTCGCTGTCTCTCTCTCTGTCAAATAAATAAAAATCTTTAAAAAAAAAAAAAAGAAAGAAAGAGCCCTTGGAATAACCATGGTCTTAGCCTTTAAGAATTTTCTTTCATGAGACTCAAGGTTCTTTTGGCCCTAAGATTGCCTATTTCTCTTTGTTACATACAGAACCTGTTGGATCCCGAGGGGAACTGATTGACAACCAGATATCTCTCGGTTAAGATAAAATAGTTAAGCAACAGGCAGAATTTCTATCTTTCTATTCATTCATTCATTCATTCATTCATTCAACACTTACTTATTAAGTTCCAGCAATAAGCTGGGTATTGTGCTTTGGATTGGAAATGAGATGGTGGACAAGAAGGCCTTTGCGGAATTCACATTACAGTAGGGAAAGATGAAATAAAAAAATACACATGTTGAAAAAAACCAGTTTTTACTAATTCTGATAAGGGCTCTGGTAGGGTGGGGAGGGCTGAAATGATATTTTAGGTAGGATGGTCAGGAAAACCTCTGAGGAGGTGATATTTGAGCTGAGCTTGACAGGTGAGGAGAGTTGAACCTCTGGAGAAGAATATTCTAGGCAGAAGTAAACAGCAAACACAAATGCCCGGAGCCAGATGAGACCTTGGTGGTTTGAGGAGCAGAAAGGAGGTGTTGTAGCTGGAGGGTGGAGAGTGAGAGGAAGGTGGCTCCCTGAGGTTGCAGAAGCGGTGGGGCCCAGCTTGTGGGCTACTTTGGGAAGCCAAAGGCAGGTTTTAAGCCAGAGTTGGGATGTGTGCTGTGATCTGGTTTTCATAGACTATTGTGGCTGCTGAATGAAGAAAAGAGTCTATATGGGGACAATCAGGGAGACCGACTGAGATTTGTATTTGTAGAGACTAGAGATGTCAATGTCTTGATGTGATGTGTAAGGTAGGGTCTGTGGAACCGTAGAGAACTAGGCTGATCTGGAATATATTTGGAAGTAGTATTGACAACACTTGTATTTAGAGAATGGGGAAGACATAGGAATCAAGGCAACTTCTGGGATTTGACCTTGGGCCTCAGAGATATGCTGGTGGGTCATAGATTTACTTTCAGAAGGCACAGTGCTTTGGGCTATCTGTTCTTTCTCTCCAGCGTTTTGAAATTTTGTCATGGGGGGTTGGGGTTTAAGAATGCTGGGTAAGGGGCGCCTGGGTGGCTCAGTCGTTAAGCGTCTGCCTTCGGCTCAGGTCATGATTCCAGGTCCTGGGATCAAGCCCCGCATCGGGCTCCCTGCTCCGCGGGAAGCCTGCTTCTCCCTCTCCCACTCCCCCTGCTTGTGTTCCCTCTCTCGCTGTGTCTCTCTCTCTGTCAAATAAATAAATAAAATCTTTAAAAAAAAAAAAGAATGCTGGGTAAGAGGGAAGCAAGAGAGAGTGTTGAAAGAGAAAGCGAGGAAATGAGTGAACAAACCTGACTAAATAATAGTTTTATTAGGGGTGCCTGGTGGCTCAGTTGGTTAGGCATTAGAGTCTTGATTTTGGCTCAGGTCATGAGATTGAGCCAGCTTCTGGCTCAGCGATGTGCATGGAGCCTGCTTAAGATTCTCTCTCCCTCTGCCCTTCCCCCATCAAAAAAATTAAATAATAGCTTTATTAAAGTGTGTTTCCCATATCCAGGACTAAATTACCTTCCCTCAAACCCTGAGAAACCTGATGGATACTCTCTTCTAGCATTGGATTACCGTTAGGGTTACTCCTTCTTAGGTAGAGGCAGCTTCCATAAATGAGTGCCGTTTTCTGTAACACTTGAGAACCTTTCTCATTCTTTTTGGGAGAAGAGAATAGAATAGGTTCATCGTGTGGAAGTAAATTTGCATTTTACTTCTGCTTTTCCATTTAGGTTTTAGGAATGATTTCTTCAGGAGGCTATGTTGGAGGCTTGATTGCATTGTAAATTTCTCAACAGAACATGTTGTGCAGTGGTTTTCACTGAGCCCCAGACGGTGATGGGCTCCTCTCAGTCTTGCTCTTCCCTTGCCTTATTGTGCAAATCTGGCTCAGGCCGTAAGAGACTACCTTAAGTCACGTAGGTGGGATATTTTTCTCTACAACTTAAGAGTTTATTTTTACTCTCAGTGATTCCAGGTGGGCAGGGACGAAGCTGTCACAAACATGGCCACCCAGCTTCTTTGCTTTTAGGAGAAAATGTGAAAGTCTATCTCTGTTGCTGTGTAATGGCTTGACTATTTTTAGATTGGGCTGCCAGAGATACAAATTGCTATTTTAGTCTTCAGCCTGGTGGTGGGTAGACAAACCCTACTTACTGCGCCCTAAACAGAACACTCTCAATTTAATCTACCCTCTACCATCTTGGAGCCTTCCTCTTTACCCTTTAAAATTCCTGATAGGGTATGCTACTAATAAGTCTGTTGTTATGTCTGGGAGTGATGAGGTAGATCCTTGAATTCTTGGGATGCTTTTAAAGGATTCTTCTCAAGAGTGCAATTATTTTCCTTTTTACTAATAAGAGCTATGTAGCAACACTCTTGTCCCTTAGGAAATTAGTAAAGTTACTTAAAGGATTAGCAGGGGAGAAAAGATTTATTTTATCTATGTGCGAGAATAGCTTGGATAAATTCTGAAGCTGTTAACTGTACGTTTCTCTTGAACAGTTTTCAAACCATCTGGCAAATTCCATTCAATAATATACATTCTGCACACTAGTTAGATAACTAACCCATTGATGGTCCAAGTGAAATATCATCACTGTCCCAAATTCATTCCCCATTGGATTTACCACCTAAACTCTGTGTATTGGGTTGACAGGAACTGCCATTTTCTCTTTATTTATTTGCTCTAAGGATAACAGACCCTTTTAATTCAGGGAGAAAATGCTAGTCTTTTGTTCCTTAGCTGGGCATTGTTTAGGATGGCTTGACCATGTTCTTCAGACCTGGCTCTGCCATTTGGTTCAGCCTGGTACCATTTTTCATCATGGTAATTAATAAGGTGTGACTGGTCAGAACTCGTTAATGGCAGATGACAAAATCTCCCCCTTTTCCCACCATCTTAAAGTAGCTCAAGCAAAAGGATAATTTATAGCACAAAGCCTGCTGACGTCTTGCACAGGAATGCAGCGGGGCCTCGGAAACCTGAGTGCTGTGGGGGCCCTTTTACCTGTTTCTCTGCATCTGCTTCTTCCGGGCAGCTGCTTTTTTATCTTCCTGGATTTACATCTCCCCTTTTCCAGAGAACAGACTAAACCAGCATCCCTCATGAAACATGGCATGGGTGTGGGTTGGGTTTTGGAGGATCCTCACCTCCCTACCAAAGTGGAAGAATGCTGTTCATATCTTCAGGTCCCATGGTATTCATGGTTTTCACTGTATTGCTATTTCCACAAAGTTGGCCCAAAGGGAAGTATGGAATATGGGTATGTGTCTATATGTATAACCGATTTTGATATTTAGATACATACACACATTTGTATGTATGTATGAATTTTATAGCCAGGGTACCAGGTACTATATATTTGGGTTTGAAAGCAAACTGTTTTAACTCAGGAAGAATCCAGGTAAAAACATACCTCTAGTTTAGGTGGCCTAGAGGCAACCAGGTATCATTTATTTAAGCTGTCTGGTGCTGGAACAGGTAATGCAATATAGGGAAACTAGTTGGACGGGCCTGCTAATTGTGGAATGTAGGGTGTAAAGATCTCCATGTATAAAGCTTTATAAATTTTGAAAGAGAAAATTGAAACCTTGCATTGTATCCCTGGCAGTTACTGGCATTTGTAAAGTTTAGAAAGATTCCCTTGCCTTTTGTCCCTGAGATTTAAGATTTGGTTGTGCCTTTTTTTATTCATATGTATTTTTTTTTTAGCATGGGGGAGTATGAGTTGAAGGGGGTGGATATGATTGATTTCTGTTTGATTTTGGTTGGTAGAGGTTTCTCTTTTGAATAAACTGAAAGAATACTTAATCCTATAAACTAGGGCATTTGCTTTTGGATCATGGCTTTTGGCTCAGTTTACACCTGTTCAGTGGCTTTGGTCTTGTTTCCGTAACTAGGTATTTCCAGCAGCTGCCTCTTCCATTAGAATAGACTAAACAATATTGGCAGCCTTCCCCATTGTTCTTTACATGCTTTGAGCTTGTCTCACGTGATGTCTTTTTGTTTGTCCAGGTTCATGAACCACCGGGCCCCAGCCAATGGCCGCTATAAACCAACCTGTTACGAACATGCTGCTAACTGTTACACACATGCAGTGAGTACGAATTTTCTGCCCTTTGTGTCCTTCCCAGAGGGCTCTGCTGGGAGGAGGGGCTGTTATCTCTAGTACCCTCGGCCCAGTTAGTTGGATATACCTAGCTCTGTGACCTCACCCACCGGGGCATCAGTGTTGGGTCATGATACCAGAAGCTGTGTGAGCACATCAAACCCTTGGAGTGCTCGGCCAGCTCTGTCCATCCTAAACTGACTTTCTCTGACAAGATCTTCTGTAGAAGAATAATAGTTAAGTACCCTAGTTATAGGAAAACCAAAAAGACAACTATTTATGAGGACTGTCACCTCTGCGATGAAGTGAATCACCTTTTCAAGACAGTCAGCTGTGTTCACGTGGCAAGGAGAGTCCACGGTGTTGTTGAAAAAGGTGTTTTTTCTTACCAACTGATCCCTTGAAAAAGGTAGCCACCCTGTCCCCACCTCCACAGCATCCACTGCTTTTCAGAGCAGATGTTATTCCACATTGTTGAAGAAAAAGCTGATTTGATCCCTAAATTCTTAGTGAACTTTTTTCTTCCTTATAAAAGCAAAACATGCTCATTATAAGAAATTTAGAAAATACTGAAGAATATATAAGAAAAACAAAACTACCCAGAAATAAATTAACGCTTTGGTGCATTTCTTCTATTTGCGTGCTGTGTTCATGAATATGTATTTTCATAGTTTTCCTATTAAGGTCGTATTATTGACATTTTCTTGTGTCATTATGAATGTCCCTTTATCTCTGGTTTCATTATTCCCTTTGAAAGTTGCATTTAGTGAGACTTAGGAGGGAAAGGAGGTAGCTGCTACATAGCTGAAGATAAGAAAAAGAGAAGGAGGCCAACTTAATCCTTTCATGAAGAGTGTTTAGCACAGGCTAATGTAATTATTTTAGACAGTACAAAACAGTGTTAGTACATATGTCATCATAATAAAATTTGTTTGAATTCTAGTTGTGCCTTTTCATGTCTTTAATCCTCTTCCCCAAAGAATAGTTACAGTGTTTTCTATAAAGAAACAATGATGCCAAATAAACCCAAATAAACTGGTTTCTAGTAGAATCCTTTATAATCTAATAGAACAATGCCATTTGGTCAGTCCTTAGCATAAATCAAACTTTATGAAGCATCTCTTTTATGTATTGTAATGGTGGACCTCAGATAATACTTATTAATACTGAAATATCATCCTAATTTATCACTGGATGTCCTTTTGTCTTGGGTGCTAAAAAGACTTTTATTTAAATAATTAATATGCTGGAATCTTGCTAAAGGGAAAAATTAGTACCTGACGTGCCTGCCCTGGATTACGTAAAAGAGCTTCAGTAATGAAATTTGGAGTAACCTCTCTAGTGGACAGTCTCCCTGGACCCATGGCTTAGATTCTGGGGACAGGAAGGATTTAGTGGAATTCTTTAGACTTGAGCTGACCCCTGTCTTTGCCTTAGTGACACACTTATGTGGAGTGAGCTTTGACCAGAGGGTCAAAATGTTTAGAGTACCAACTTGGACTAAAGAATGCATGGCCTAATTTGATTGTCTTCGATACCTATCAGAATTTCCATCTTTTATTCTGGAGCAAATATTTGATGAATTTAACAGCTAAAAGTAAAATTATTTCCAAAGATAATTGTACAGGCCCATAAGAAAAAGTTTTGTGTTTGTATGTGTATATTTAAGTCTAGGGCAGGATTAGGATATAAGGAATATAAAAGTTTGAATAATTATTTGACTTCTTCCTTCACTCATTGCTCCAATATACATCCATTATTTTTTCTATTTACCAACTACAAAACACTCATGAAAGTTACAGGTCCAGTGCCATGATAGTTTCCGTGCCACTGACCAATGAAAGTAATCAATGAAGTGTTCATTACTTAGCATTATATTGAGCACTTAAATATAATAGTTTGGCTATTGAGATGCACAGCTCACCTTTAGGAATATTATTTGCTGGAGATGGACTTGAGTGATCCCTTAATCTCTTCTGGGTATGTCATAAGTTAAGGAATACTTGTAAAAAACAAAGTTAAGGGAGAAACTGACGAAACCTCTGTGTTAATTTTTTAGAACAGAAAATGTCATCTTACTAAACTGTATCCCTGATTTTTGACTTTCAGAGAGCAGTAAAGTTTCTAAAACAGACAAAACAAAACAAAAACACTTCGAAGCATCGTCATCATTTCATTAAAGAGAGGATGCTTTAACATGAGAAAGTAGAAAGGACATAATCTCAAAATAATTAAGTTTTGTCTTACGAAAAACTTATTTTATTGTCATTAATTTTCTCATATCGTCTGGGCCAATGAAGACTTCAGCATTTGAAAATTCAATGCTGATCTTATCTAGAGATATTATATTTTATTGCAAGAGGGCAAAAGTAGGTATCGGGGAAAAAAGATAAGATTGCTAAAGTTTGCATTCTTTACCAGGTGTGCTTATTCTAATATCTAATAAAGTACTTTATTTTTCCTGAGGATGTTTATTATTATAAAATGTTTACTACTCTTCAATTTTACTGTGAACCAAAAACGTCTCTAAAAAGGTGACGTCTTCAAAAAAAAGTTTGGTAGTGGTACTCATACTCATACGACGGACATTGAAATTTGTGTCCATGTCGAGTATAAACTATGGTACAGAAAGCAAAATTCTCTGTAAGATTATGGTCTCTTAAAATTACTTGAGTAGGTGAGAATGGATTACCCTTGCTTACTTGAAAGGTGCTATTAAAAATAAATAACCCAAAAATGCTTTCACTTGGCACTAGCTCCCAAATTGGTGGAATGTATGGATCCATACTAACAATCAGAACATGGCTTGTACAGTTGATTTTTGCATATGTGGTGTATATTTTAAGTACCCACTTTAAATCACATTAGAGAAGAGGATGAAATACATTCTTACGTAATGAAATTAGGATAAAAGACATCCGCTTTGCCACAGTTGGGTCATGTTGCATCCATTACCACTTACTCGGGTACCCAGGGGTGGGCGTGCGTCCCGGGCCCTGAACAGCACTCACTGTCGCCCGTGCTGTCGCCGACCGCCGCATCCACTAGAGGCAAATGTTTAAAATGATCTTTCTAAAACTGTCCCTGGGAAACCTGTGTATTTTGAACAGAGGTCTCAGTTTCGCCAAACCCAGGGTATTTACTGTTCTTTGCCTTTCCCTCAGTTCCTCATCGTTCCGGCCATCGTGGGCAGTGCCCTCCTGCATCGGCTATCGGACGACTGCTGGGAAAAGATCACCGCGTGGATTTACGGGATGGGCCTCTGCGCCCTCTTCATCGTTTCCACAGTATTTCACATTGTGTCGTGGAAGAAGAGCCACTTAAGGTACCGTGGATGGCACGCTAGTTCACCAGATCAGAGTAGCAGACTCAGGGTAGCCTCCCCTACTGGCATGTTTCAGTCAGGTTGAAGCTACAGAGTAGATAGACATTTTCTTGCCTCATAGACTATAATGCTATGCCATTATTCAGGAAATTTCCAATGGATTGGACAGACTTAGAGGACCCCCATATGTATCTAAGAAAGCAGGCCTTTCTCAGAAGCCACCAACAAAACCACACTGCTTCCCCATGACTTATACATCATAAAATCCCGAGACCTGTCCTTTAATGTCAAGCGTAGCACACGTAAGAGCGTGGCGGCTGTGGGGAAGGGACAGAGTACGCTGAACTTGGAGTCAGCCCGGCCCTGCCACTCAGCATTATGTAAGTCACCTGACCCCATGGAGCCTCAGTTTCTTCATCACTAAAACGGGAATAATAATGCCTGACTCCCAGGGTACTGTGATAGGTGGATAAGATAATGCCTGCCAAAATGATTTGAAAATTATAAATGACCAGGACTTTGTCATGTAAGCAGGTTTGCTACAGTTTGGGTTTACTGTTTTGCAAAGTTCAGCTTTCAGAATTAGGACCTGTGTATCTATTCAAACAATTCACATATTAGCTGTCAGGTACTTTCCAACCCAAAGCAGGCCCGCTAGCCTCCCAATAAGGACATAAAAGCATTCCTCCTTTGAGTGAAAGATTAATTTGGGGGCATACAAAGGGAGAAGCACACCATTTAGTTGCTTATGGAATACATTCTGTACAACCCAAAAGCACAAAATTTCTTTTCGTAAAAGGAGGATTCAGAGCAGACTTAGAGTGTTTTAAAATAATAGAATATAGCTTTTGAGTTTACAGAATGCCCAAAAAAATCTCAAACAATTCAAACAATCTAATATTAAAAAGATGTGTTATTTAAGAACAGGGTTTGGGATTCATGAGAAGATTACTGGTCTCCTTATAAGTGGAATCATAGTTTTAGAGCAGAAAGGATCCTTCGAAGTCATCTAATTCAAACCCCTTGATTTTCACCTGGGGAAACTGAAGCTCAGATCAGTGAGACTAGCAGAGTCTGATCATTCTAAGACCTCTAACTCCCAGTCCTAGGGGTTTTTCATCCACACCCTTCTCAATACTGCTTATAGTTCCCAGCCTGCTACCTGTGCCTAGAAAGTGACTGTTCCTTGGGCCTAAAATAAAACCACAGCATTGGATCATGAGGGCTTGCTGGGGCATATTCACAAGAGAGCCTCAAAAGTACCTGTCTCCCCAGCACACACTGTCACAGAGACCAGAGGCCAGAGTACTTCATTATCTTCCTGGCACAATCCAACGCTTGTGGTTGCCTCGGCTGACTTGGCTTTGATGTCTAGATTTCTGAATCAATAAAGAGTTGTAGATGAGTCCTTCGGTATTGAGGGCCTCCCTCCCAGGGGCTGAAGAAGGTGTAATAGAAACAGGCTCTCTTGAACTTTGAAATAGCATTGCTAGAATCAAGCCACATGTGGATTTTTGCTCTGGATTAATTTTTTTTTTATATATATATATATATTTTTAAGATTTTATTTATTTATCAGAGAGAAAGAGAGACAGAGGCAGGCAGAGGGAGAAGCAGGCTCCTTGCTGAGCAAGGAGCCCGATGTGGGACTTGATCCCAGGACCCTGGGATCATGACCTGAGCCAAAGGCAGACCCTTAACCGACTGAGCCACCCAGGCATCCCTGGATTAATTTTTTTTAATATCCAAATATAGCCTTATTTAGAAGCAAGGAAATGAGCATTTATTGAGTGCCTACTGTGTGCTAGATGCTGTGCTAATGAACACATGCTCTACGTGATCTCATTGAATGCTCACACATACTGTATGATAGAATTGTTGTCATTTCTATTTCCCCTGTGAGGAAAGTGAGGGTCAGAGAAGCCGGGGTGGATTCTGAATAAAATTATAGGTCTGACTTTACCTGCTGTAACAAGTGCATAGCAGTCTAGAAAGCTGAATTAGAAAGGCTCCAGACCTGGCTAGAATTACAATCACCCAAAGAGTTAAAAAAAAAAATAAAAGATTCTCCTCTTCCCTCCACCCTGTACCCCATGTTCTAGCCATTTTAAAAATTACAATCTTCTGGATTAGAGTTTATGGCTATATTTTATAAGCTTCCCAGGTGATTGTGATATGCAGTCAAGTTTGAGAAGCATTAATCTAGTGTTTGCTTTTTTATTTTATTTTATTTTTAAAGATTTTATTTATTTATCTGAGAGAGAGAGAATGAGAGACAGCACTAGAGGGAAGGGGATCAGAAGGAGAAGCAGACCCCCCGCTGAGCAGGGAGCCCGATGTGGGACTCGATCCCAGGACTCCAGGATCATGACCTGAGCTGAAGGCAGTCGCTTAACCAACTGAGCCACCCAGGCGCCCTGTTTGCTTTTTTAGACCTGTGACCTAAATTATTTTCACGTCACTAACATATAACTAACAATAACTGTCACGAAAACATCCTTAGCTTGCTTTGGTTGACACTGTGTATGTGGTGAGGCAAAATCTAACACTAGCCCTAAACCAAACCGCAGCTATCACCCTTGAATGCTGAAAATGGATTCAAGACCTTGCAATGCATTCATACTTTTAAATCACCTCAGTAAAGGGCAGATTCTATCTAATCCGTTGGGTGACTAGACCTCAGTGAGCCAGATCTTTGTACACCTCCTGAATTTTCAGTTTTGGAAGGAGGAACCCACTTAGAAATCCAGGTGGCTACCTGCTTGCAGCAAATGCGTTTTTTTTTTTTTGGTTTTGGTTATTGCTGTTCCTAAATTAGTTTCTGAATTTCCTTTATTATAACTTATTGTATACACTAAGATATTTGAAGTGAGAGCTTCTCTGAAGACATTCTAGAAAGATGAAGAACTACTTCCTGCCCTGCATAGTGATAGGGGTTGAGGGGTGGTCTGCCCTCAAGAAATTTTCATTTTTCTATTACATAGGATCTAAAAAAAATGGAAAACATCAGCCAGACAGATTTTGTTTATTTTAACCAAAATAAATTCAGAGCTCCTGATTACTGTGGGGTTCTGCCCCTGTATCTCATACAGGGTGACTATCGTATGTGCAAGCTTAAAAATAATGTAAAGCTTTTACATGTGGCTTTGTATTATTAAAAATGGCTGTGTAAAGATTAATGGATAAAGAAGATGTGGTTTGTATATACAATGGAATATTACTCAGTCATCAGAAAAGATGAATACCTACCATTTACATTGACGTGGATGGAACTGGAGGGGATTATGCTAAGTGAAATAAGACAAGCAGAGAAAGACACTTATCATATGGTTTCACTCAAACGTGGAACATAAAGAATAGCACAGAGGACCACAGGGGAAGGGAGGGAAAACTGAACGGGAAGAAATCAGAGAGGGAGACAAACCATGAGACACTCTGGACTCCAGGAAACAAACTGAGGGTTATAGAAGGAAGAGGGGTGGGGAGAAGGGGTAGCCGGGGGATGGGTATTAAGGGGGGGCACGTGATGTGATGAGCACTGGCTGTTATATGCAACTAATGAATCATTGAACATTATATAAAAAATTAATGATGTACTACATGTTGGCTAATTGAATTTAAATAAAAAAAAATAGCTGTGTGACTTTGAAAGCCAAGTTATAACTTCCACAAGAAACTAGAACAGGAGTGGAAATTACAACATGGTGGAGTGATAACCCATGCTGCCAGTCTGAAACTTTTCTAAAGACTTTGCCTAACATGTTTTTCCCCCCACTAGGACAGTGGAGCATTGTTTTCACATGTGTGATAGAATGGTTATTTATTTCTTCATTGCTGCTTCTTACGCTCCATGGTAAGATACTGCCTTTCTATTTTTGAAGGTAGTGTGTTTTGGGATAGAATTTCTGTCCTCCTTCCTTCCCTTCCTCCTTTCCCTGCCCCATGCATATACCCCACCCCCCTCCCTCCAACACATGCATACATGTTTGTTTGTTTTTTTACTTGGGCCAGACTGCAGATTTTAAGGGAAGAATGTCACTGCTGTTCAGAATATATATCTGGCATTGGATTGTTGAAGAGGAAGTGCCAGGAACTTGTGTGTAGGTAGCACCCTCATTTTGAAATATGTCACCTTTGCCTTCCATGTTCTTTCTATATACTGCGGCTGTTCAGAATACTTGGACGTCTGACATTTAAGTGGAAATGCTGTAAATATGTGTGAGGAAAACAGGCTCACTTGGGAAATTTATCCTATTTGTCTACAATTCACCCCACAGCACAGTAGCTACTATATATGGAGTGCACTTCTCATTTCTTTAGCCGTACAAGTAAGAGAACTAATTAGTTAGCTATTTAAAACACCTAGTATTCTGGCTCAGTGGGTGGAGCCTGCAACTCTTGATCTCGGGGGGGGGGGGGGGCGCGGAGGAGGGGGTCGTGAATTTGAGCCCCATGTTGGGTGTAGAGATTACTTAAAAAAAAATGAAATACTAAAAAAAATAAAATACCTAGTATTCTATTCAATTTTTGCTCTTTCTGCCCTTTGGGTATAGGTCAGATAGAATCTTTTGTTGCCTGGAAACCTATGATTAAAGGAACATTAGATTCCCTCTATCAAGACATGGTCCAGTTTTAAACACTCAGAAATTCATTTTGTGAATTTCAACTGCAGTAGTCACTAGAAACAGCAGGCCTCTACTTTCTAACTTATGCAGCATCAGTCATTAAAAAGAAACCTAATTATCTGTTGGAGTAAAAAAGTGTCTTCTCTCCCTAATACTTGTCACTAAATTATAGCTCTGCATCATATTGGAGCAGGAACACTTACAGACTTTTGGGAAGTATTCCCTGACTTAAAATAAGGAAATAAAATTTTTAAAAGCTGAGGGATCAAATATTACAGTAAGCAACCCGTTCACATGTTGTTTTCAATAGGTAGGTGGTGCCTTTTCTGTTTGGAAATAATAATTTTGTAGTCATAGCCAATCAGAATAACATTTGGGTTTTTTTTATCATAGCTATTCTTATTATGAAATGAGTACAAATGAATTTGCAGCATCTTAAAATTCAAGCTTTACAAGAGCCCACAGTTAAATTCTGACAAAATGTCTTTCATAACATATGTTGAGCTAACTCTTCTCATGTTCTCCCTTGGCAGAGATATTGGGAATGGAGATACTTGGTCTATGTATTAGGTATCTGCTGTGGGTATGGGATCCTGATTGAGGATTCTGTTCAGGGTACTCATTAAGCTTTGTAAGCAATCTGCTCCCAAATATATTATCAGAATTAAGCTGATTTGACAGCAGTCTGCCTAATAAGGAAAGTCGGGCATCACAGGTGTGGTGGGACTCACTTCTGCATATCTCCTTTTAGCTAGTTCTATTTTTAAACCACGTTGGAACTAATTCTAAGTCTTAAAGGTCAACTAACAATTTTATCTTTGAATTATTAATTTTACCTAAATTGCCTGAATACCTCCATGGCATGTTGAATGCCTTTTCATCCTGGTTTTATGCTAGCACTTGCTTGCCCAGTTTTCAAGCCTAGAGGAAAACACAGGTCCTGTGAATTCCCTTCATTTATCACTTCTGTTCTTTTTTGTCATGTTTACATTTTTTTAGGTTAAATCTCCGTGAACTTGGACCCCTGGCATCTCATATGCGTTGGTTTATCTGGCTCATGGCAGCTGGAGGAACCATTTATGTATTTCTCTACCATGAAAAGTAAGAGAAAATAATTTACATTTGATAGTTTTAAAATTAACTACCTAAATTTTGTTGATGTTACGACACAGTTTGCTTTATATTTACACTTCAGAATAGTAGAAATACATAAATAGAATATATATTGCTTTTAACAAATCTTTGAAGCCATTTGGTGTTCATTATTAGTAGACAGATTGCTGTGGGAAGAACTAAATGGCACATGTGTGATAGGATGCATTTGAGGGACAGACCGACTGCCATTTTAGTCAGTCGGATATCACTTCACATCCTCAGGCGACTGGCCTTATCAGCAAACTAGCCTTTTCCTCTGTGATCCATACTTATCACATGAGAATAAAAACTGCTTTTTGAGCTTTCAGTGAAGATTGAAGATAATAGATAAGCACCGGAACAACACTTAACCTAGATAGGAACCCAGAAGATGTTCCAAACTAGGATTCCCTGAGAAAGGGGATATTTGGAAGAGCATCTGAACTCTTTTTTTTTTTTTTTTTTTTTTTTAAAAGATTTTATTTATTTATTTGACAGAGAGATAGAGAGAGAACAAGTAGGCAGAGAGGCAGGCAGAGGGAGAGGGAGAAGTAGGCTTCCTGCGGAGCAGGGAGCCCGATGCGGGGCTCAATCCCAGGACCCCAGGATCATGACCTGAGCCGAAGGCAGCCGCTTAACCAACTGAGCCACCCAGGCGCCCCAGAGCATCTGAACTCTTAATATCCTAACCATGGGGCACATTTTTTAACCCATTATTTATAGTCCATAGTCATAAGTATTAAGCATTATAAAAAGGAAAGCTTATTGAAATTGAGCATCACGGCTCTAGAGGAGACCTTCAAAGTCATCTATTCCAGCTTCATGCTTAAAAAAATGAGACCATTTAAGATGTGCATCAAATTAGTGATTCATCTAGAATTAGGACCCAAGAGTCCTAGTTCTTACCCCATGGCTCTTTTCATTATTTCACATGCCTGAATTTGAGAAACTCACAAGCATGAAATCATTGTCCTTGAGTACAGTTTATTAGCTTATCTATTCTCATTGGCAGAATGGCTCTAAGAATTGAACATAATTTGTGTTTATCACAAAGTATTGTTTCCTCTTTTCAGAAGAAAATGGCAGTTTTCACTAACTTATGACTTTGAAATTCACTTAAGTTGCATTCTTGACCACAATTAGCTATTCTGAGTGGTGTTACATAGTATATATATAAATCCGAGGGAACAGTTTGCTTCTTGGGCTCAAACCCCTAACTTATAGAAAGTAAAGTAAAATAGCTATCTTTTCTCCTATTCCAGGCCTCCTTTTACACCAAACCCACAAACCCATTCTTCCCCAGTTCCCTGATAAGATTACTTCATAGTGGACTCTGAGTATAAAACATGGAGAGTGAGATGTGAATGGCCCCTGGCCATTTGGTTGGGCAGTATTAGGGAGGGCCTAAATCATGCCAGGTACTATGCTAGGCCTTGCAGATACGAACATAAATGAAACTTGGCCCCTGCCTCCAAGGAACTTAGAGCCCACTTTGATTAGGCAGAAATGTGAGCTGAATCTTAGTACAGTGTATTTCTTAGCATTTTCAGACATTCTATAGCCTAATGCGATGAGCCTTTCAAGTTGGAGTTTGTGCAGATGCAAAATAAAGAGACAAACAAAACTACATGCCCTTCATTCCTTAGGGCTAACATCCCTTTGCCACTGATAAACCCGGCCCCACGCAGCATCCCTGTCTGTCTTCATAATTTCAGTTTTTTTTTTTTATCAAAGATTTTATTTATTTATTTGAGAGAGAGACAATGAGAGAGAGCACATGAGAAGGGTTAGGGTCAGAGGGAGAAGCAGACTCCCTGCCGAGCAGGGAGCCCGATGCGGGACTCGATCCAGGGACTCCAGGATCATGACCTGAGCCGAAGGCAGTGGCTTAACCAACTGAGCCACCCAGGCGCCCCCATAATTTCAGTTTCTTATAGCTGTGGATTGGAGTGGTGAGGAGGGCAAACACTCTGGAATTGGGAGGAGGAAAATGCATGGTGGATTGGATGCAGTAATAACACTTTTGGTAGCAAACATTTTCCAAGTCGCATGTGGTGTTTGATGCCATTTCAATCCTGTAAGAAATGCTAGTTCATTGTGACCCAACTATAGTATTTTAATTAGAGGCCTAGTGGTCTCCTGGGAAAATATATTCATTGGAATAGTTTAAGAGTTTGCATTTCTTTTTCAAAAAAAAAAGGTGGGGGGAGCTGGAATGGAAATTGTCATAAGTATTGTAGGAATAGATACAATTAACTGCCTTTCTATCCTGCAGGTATAAGGTGGTTGAGCTCTTTTTCTATCTCACAATGGGGTTTTCTCCAGCTTTGGTGGTGACATCAATGGTAAGAAATGGCTTCATAATTTTAACTATTTCACCTTATTTCCTTTTAAATTGCTGGGACTCTTCATTGGTCCATAGATATGATATGTAGCTTTTCTTTCTGAAGTTATGACATCTCCATTAACTCCAAAGAAAAAGTATATAAATAACAAAGTGCCTGCAATCGTTACTAGCTCCTGGTTGTAGTTTGGAGAAGTTATATACTAAGTGTATTTCTTTCCATATGATAATCTTCTCTATGTGTTGCTTTTGGATAGCCATTCTGTTCACCCCACCCCTACCCCACCCTTCTCCCAAAGAGGCATGAGGTCACCTGCAGATAAGTATTTTTGCCTGACTTGTTTAGTGTCTTAACTATAGATCCATGGAGGAGGGTAAATTTTTTTTGATGTCTTACAATGAAAAAAAAAAAAAAAACCCTATAAATTATTGACTTCTTAAATCTTAAAAATTAGAAGGACCACAAGAGGTCAGTTGTGTCAACATTTTATTTAGTATTTCCCAAAAGTCTTCACTCTTACTTTTCTTTCACTTGCTTTTAAGTCATATATATTATTTCTCTTTCTCAGGAAAGTGCTTTTTTTTTTTTTTTTTTTTTTTTTTTTTTTTTACTTTGCTTGAAAATTTCTTTTGAGGACTTTCATGGGTGGAAGTAACATTACCTATAGTAGGCAGTCAGTGTGTATGTTTTGAACTGCCTTTCAAATTGAATTGCTGTTGAGAAATCTGTGTGTATCTATCAGTGAATTTGAAAGAAAAGCATATCACTATAGCCTTGTGATCCACCCAACTGGTTACTTTGTCCCATTAGCGTATGTAGGGCCATTAGCTCCAATGTCTTAGTTCTGCATTTTTTTGGCATTAGCCACTATATTAATTAAGGAACTCATAATGTGTCTAGTTTGAATTCTTTTCTCAGTCTACAAAGGTCAGAAGAATTGTACTTATAATTTCACTCCTGTGCCTATGAGCTAAGAATGTATATAGACCCTACCTGGTCACAAAAATACCTGTAAAATGTTTAAAAGTTATAGGTTTGCTTGTTTTTTTCAGAGGCTAGGTCTTATGAGAATGTGTCAAAATATGTTTCTTTAAGGTAAGAGCTTTATGATAGCTTTAATAATTACCTAGCACCAAAAATAAATTATAGTTTAGTTGGTAAAGGCAACAGGGAAGAATGAAGGGAAGGAGGTGAATGATGGAAACAAGAAAATCTGCCGTGAAGGCCGTATAGTTAGAGGGCAATTCAGGACACCCAAAGCAACATAAGCAAGGTTTGTGTGTGTAGGTTACTAATCATTACAGTAGAACATCAAATAAATTCCCTTGGAGTA
The DNA here is from genome assembly GCF_004348235.1 of Phoca vitulina. Taxonomy (NCBI): domain Eukaryota; kingdom Metazoa; phylum Chordata; class Mammalia; order Carnivora; family Phocidae; genus Phoca; species Phoca vitulina. Next base: position 8,866,483 of record NW_022589743.1, on the reverse strand, counting down.
TCAAAAGAGCAGGTTTATCCAGTGTTTTTACTAGCCTAAATCTTGGCATTTTCACAAGTCATACAATAGTCGGTGACTAACGTTTATGATAGTCAAAACAGGATGATCCTCACATCCTCCCCCCCCCCCGCCCCGTAGAACTTAGCACCAAGCAGGAACCTACAATTCATTTTAAATAAGAAACTATCATAAAGTTTTATAATGTCTTCGATTGGGAAAAACATAGGCTGCTATGGGAGCACATGACCCAAGCACAAAGGAAACGTTCAAGCTGATTCATAAAGACAGAAAAGAGCCTAGGGATAGGAGGGATGATGCAAGCTGTATAGGAAAGAATATAGCATGAAGGAAGGCCTGGAGAGGGGGAAAGCACTAGCACCTTTGAGAATTGAAAATAGTTCATTGTTTGGAACATGAATGTGTGTACCTGTTTGAGTATGCCTCTATGCTTGAGGTGGGTAATTACACAGATAGCATAGTCTTGTAATAAAGCTGGAGAGCTAGACAGAGACCAGATCAAAAAGAACCTCATAAGCCATCTGAACTAACAGTGTGACTTGGACACTCAAAGCTTTGATTCTGGTTGGGATATTGGGCTATCAGAGACTTATTCTTCTGCCATAAAGAATGATAAAAACTGGCAAAGTATTGGAAACAACTGTTTCTTGGCATTGGACCACAGACACAGGACTGTGTCCCTTGAGGGAATAGAAACCAAAAGATGAGCTTCAAATTGCCCCAGTTTTCTCGCTGGGGATGCTTTCCAAACTGCGACAAAATAAAGTGGAGCCAGAGAGCAGCAGTCAGGGTGGAGGAAACAGAAATCAGTATTTTAGCTACTGAGCCTGCTGCAGTTTTGGGGGAGGATTCTGGAGAAGAGGGAGCTTCACAGAGAAGTGTCTCCAGAAATCTACAAAGGGGTTTCCCTGAGTCCTTGCCCAAATACCACACTGCATCTGTGCAGGGCAAGTCTCTGCATGCCCTGGCCAAGAGTGGCTGTGGGACAGCTGTGGGATAATGGAAAGTCCAGAGGTGCCTGGTGCTGGAAGATATCAGAGGCCAACCAGCCACAGTGGAGACACCATGCTGAGCAACTCAGGTGTTCAACTGAACCTAGCAAGTCGACCTCCACACTTAGGAGAACTACTCCAGCTCTCGAGTGAGGACTACCCTGGAACTGCCATAACAAAGCCCAGAAACAAACCGGGAAAGGATAAAATTGATCCTCTGTACATAAACTGCCTACCAGAACAAAACTCAACATTATTGAAAGGAAGACAACAAAATCTATACTCTCACAGCTTGGCATCCATTTATCCAAACAAATATTACTAGATAAGCAAGAAGCAAGAAAATGTGACACTACACACCTAAGGAAACACAAGTCAATAGGAACAGATCCAAAGATGACAGAGATGTTGAAATTAGCATACAAGGCCTTTAAAACGTAATGAGTAAACAAATGCAGAATCTCAGAAAAGAAATGGAACTACAAAAAAGGAACTGAGTGGAAATTCTAGACCTGAAAACAGTATGATAACAAAAATTTTTTGAAGGGGTTAACAACAGATTGGGTACTACAGAAGAAAAGATCAATGAACTTGAAAATGCGTAGACATGCTACAGAGAGGGAGAAAATACTTGCCTTCTCTGTATGTATCTGACAAAGGACATGTATATGGACTATATAAAATACTTCAAATGAGTAATAAAGAGTCAATCCTATAAAAATGGGTAAAACACTTGAACAGACACTTCACAAAGAAAGGTACACACATATCCAATAGGCCCTTGAAAGAGCCCTCAACATCATTAGTCATCAGGAAATGAAAATCAAAACCTCAATGTGCTACCAGAATACCCTGGAGAATTATTAAAATTAAGACGGACAACACCGAATTCTGGCAAAGATGTGAAATAACTGGAACCCCAACTCATTCTTGGGGGTAGTATAATATGGCAGAACTATTTTGGAAAATTATTTAGCCATTTATTATAAAATTAAACATAAATTTATGACTCAACAGGTACTACCCAACAGAAATGAAAACATATCTACAAAAAGACCTCCATAAGCCCCAGATGGAAAGAACTGATAAATTATATTAAATAAATCAAGGGAATGCTAAGTAACAAAAAGGAATGATTGATATAGCTAAGACATGTAGGGATCTCAGAAGTATTATATTGAGCAAAAAAAGAAGCCAGGGGCGCCTGGGTGGCTCAGATGGTTAAGCGTCTGCCTTCAGCTCAGGTTGTGATACCAGGTTCCTGGGATTGAGTCCCACATCAGGCTCCCTACTCAGTGGGGAGTCTGCTTCCCCCCTCTCCCTCTGCCTCTCCCCCTGCTTGTGCACTCTCTCCCTCTCTCTCTCTCAAATGAATAAAATCTTTAAAAAAAAAAAAAACAGATACAAAAATAGACATACAGTATAATTCCATTTATGTGAGGTTCTAAAGCAGACTTAGTGTGTGGTAATAGCAGCAGTAAGAACAATGGTTGCTTTGATGGAAGAGATTGTCCAGGATTGGGAGGGGGTGTTGGGGTAGTGGTCTCTCTTGATCGGGGTATGGGTTAGATAGATGTATGCATTTATCAAGACCCATGGTGTTCACTTAATATTTATGCATTACACTCTGTAAAGTAATCATCAATTAAAAAAATGACCCATTTCCCCTCTTCCCTCCCCCTCCCCCAAAGAAGAATGTAAGTTCAGGAACCAGACCGCCTTGGTTCAAATCCTGATTCTGACACTTAAACACTATGTGGCCTTGAGCAAATTATGTAATCTCTCTGTTTAGTGTTCTCATCTATAAAGTTGGGATACTAACAGTACCTAATTTAGGGTTGTGAAGATTAAGTGAGTAAACGTATGGGTACACTTCAAACAGTGCCTGGGGATAGAATAAAAGCGTAATGACACAGGTAATGAAGAAAACAGGTTTTGTTTTAGGATTAACTATAGTCTGGTTCCCCGAAAGTTGATAAGTTAAAAGTGGTGTCTTGAGGAACTATCTGTTACCAGAATGTATATCAGAACCAACCTCTATACGTGGCTTGGTCTCTTGCTTATTGTTTTAGTGGAAAGAAAAAAAGAGTGGTATCTTTTGGGCAGTGACCAGCTCTATGGCTTTGTTCAGGTTACTTCATTCCTCTGGTTCTACTCTCTTCATCTCTAAGATAAGGAAGTTGTATTACGTTAGATGAGTGACTTTTTACCGTTTTGGGAATTATATGCCCCTTTGAGAATCTGATGAAGACCTTCTAGAAAAATGTCCCTAATGCACATACACAGAGAATTTTGTATAATAATAGATACCAGTTGTTTTGTAACCTTAAAGTAATAATAAATGTGTGGTATTTGGGGGTTTTTTGTTTGTTTTTGATAAAAGTCAGTCTGGCTGACTTTACATCTTACAAAGGTTAATAAGAAACCTGTTATCAGTTGATCTGGGTTGGCTCCTTCCCCGTCTTTTGATCTTACAAAAACCGTGGGGACTTATGTGAACTTTGAAGAAAGGACTAATCCCCACCTGTGGCCCTAGATCCTCACGCCTGGTTCTTAGCTCGTGGTTGTCTGTTGCTGCCACTGTCTAGGTGCATGGGGCTTTAAGTTGGTGGCTGCATAAGAGCTTTCCCATGCTCCCGGCTGGACCTGGCCGCAGTCCAAGGCTCCACGGCTCATGAGCGTGCAGTCGTCAGTGCCCAGGCCTCTGAGACACCCACACATGCATCCCCTTCCAAGTCCTTGCCACAGTCTGGCTTAGGTTTTCATCACCCTGCAGAACCTGAGACCTTTCTATTCCTAGTCCTCAGGAATCCGGGGGACTGACTTGTTCATCAGCCTCCTAAGCCCTGTCTCTGTTCTCTTCCCCTCATTCATACAGCCCAGTTTAATTTTGAAGATGGGTCTAGGTCTTGGAAAACCAAGAGCAGCCTAAAAATTCTCCTTTTTGTGTTAAAGCACACGTGACTTTTAACTTCCTGCTGAGCTCAGAAACGCCTAGGCGCACAGACCTAAAGGCCTGGCAACATCTAGAAGGTCAGGAAGTATGTTATCCTAACGTGCTGTCTGATCTCCGAGGTCACTTGGAGCTGTGATTTGCCCGTGTCAGCCATAAGGAGGCCATTAGCTCACACGGGCAGGGGAAGTCTCAGAAACGCAATCAGCGTAGAACAGTCGGAGGAGGATAGGCCGAGATGTCAATTATAAATGCGGTGGTGTGGGCGCGCCTTAGGATGGAAGAAAGCTCTTAAAGGAGAAGGTGAAAGCCAAAGATTGTACTTTCTTAACCTGAACTCCCGTGTCTGGGTGTGATGCAGTCGGCTTCAGCATGCCATAGATGAGCGGAGGGTGCTGCTTTTCACCGTGGGGCCTGTAACCCGACTGCTCGCGCCGGTCAAGACCGCCAACCCCCAAGGGTAATCCAGCCTGACGGATGAGAGACTTTTCAGTTTAGTTCATGTTTACAGAGCAGGATGCTGTCTGTGCGGCTCCTTCATTGTCTAGAAGATCAGCAGGCTTCGGGGGAGTTGCAATGATCTCTTTAGTTTGTCACATCGAGAGTAACATCACAACCTCTTTCTTTTTTTCCTCTGTTGACAGAATAACACTGATGGACTTCATGAACTTGCCTGTGGGGGCTTAATTTATTGCCTGGGAGTTGTGTTCTTCAAGAGTGATGGCATCATTCCCTTTGCCCATGCCATCTGGCACCTGTTTGTGGCCACGGCAGCTGCAGTGCATTACTATGCCATTTGGAAATACCTTTATCGAAGTCCTACAGACTTTATGCGGCATTTATGACCAATCTGTACTAGGTCTCGAAACCAGTATTATTTCAATTATGGCACTTGGGAGTGGGGTAAGAGCTGAAAATTGCACAGAGGAAAAAAAAAAAAAGACAACTGCACTGACTTTCTTTATATCTTTTGAATATAATTACTGTGAAAGTATAAAAGCTGTGTTCTGGAATGTTCCCCTTCACAGCAGGTAAATAAGGTAGTGAATTAATTATTCATTCCATTCCACTATCATGAAGGACTCCGGATAGACTTGGCCAACTGATGTTTACAAAACAGAATTTTGTATTTTAATTTTACAGATTTTACTACATGATTTTTCTAAATTACTAGGTCAGATTGTAAGTCAGTGCAACAACAAAGCTTCCTTTTTAAGAGAAAATTGTTTCTATCACTTTCCCATTAACTGTGTGAAGAATCATGGACAGAACTTACACTACTTTTACCATGTTTCATCTTGGCATAACATGGTTATTTTTTAAATAGAAATTTTCATTTTTTGTAAATTTTTAAAGACAACTTCATTGAAGCGCATCTCTGCGGTTCCTCATTCACGTGAATTTTGCAGCAAGCTGTCAACATTCCATAAACGAACAAACATTATACCTCTTCTGATAGTTTTCTTAAGCATAGAGAAATTGCCAATTTTTAAAAATTGCGGTTTTCCAAACTTTTCTGCCAACCTCTGACTCAACTCCATGCTGCTTTGGGCCATATACTTGACCTAGTTTGGTTTACCAGTGATGGAAAAGTATTTTGATATCATTAACTTTTTCAAAAGATGCAACTTTTTCTCTATGCCTTTGCCATGTTTTCTTCAGGATCTCTTTCAACAGTGGATGAGTATTCACATCTGTATTGTGATGGTGTTGTTGGAGTGGTCATCCACTGAAGACTCCTGAAGAGTGTTATGAATTACAGTGAACAGTATTGCCTGTCTGATGCCCCTCGGTTAAGTCATTGTCACTTAGCTTAATATTATCAGTTTGATACTCATTTTCAATTGTGGAATTAGATGCACAAATTCACATTCCTATCTTTCCCCTGTACCTCCTGATAGAGTTTTTTCTTTTCCGTAGAAGAATATTTAAAGCGTTGTTTGGCAGATAGAAACATGTATCTGTAGTTCATGGGTTGTATCCTGGCTCAGTGGAGTGGTATTTAATATATTATTTTTGGTTTTCCTTCAGTGTCTTATATTAAGATTAACATTAGTTGTTTTGTTTATTAATCTCCTACTGGTGTTTTAATAAATGAAATAACCTTGCCTTTAGATCCCTGCTGATACCGACTGCTAGATTTGGGTTTGATCAGTGGAATAGTTGGCTTGACGACACATTTAGGCTTATTCATTGAAATTTTGTACCGTTGTGGCTTTGAAAGAGGGTTTATTTTGGGTGTGCATATTTAGAACTCCCTGATTTGGGTGAATTACATGGGTATAAAGAACAGAAGAACTGGTATTTGCTGGTAAATTCTTAAATAGGCAAGGTGCCCAGTGATCACACCAACCAGAGCACCCCTATCTGCATGATTCTGAACATCCTGATGCCTGTTGTTTTGTGTATATTCTGTTTTTAATATATTAACTTTTGTGGATTCATTTAAAGTCTGCTCAAAAGTAACACTGTCGAAACCACTAAAATGTATGTAAAAAATTGTGCTGTAGACTAGAATAAAATTGTTACTTGGATTTGTTCCACTGTCTCTAAATTAGATGATTGTGAAGATGATAATGCATGTCTGAGAGCTTGAGCTCATCTAGCATTGTAATTTGTATACTAGCCTTTTTTTTCTTTTTTGGAAAGTCAGGACAGAAAGAGAAACAAATGCGCCCTGTCATCTAGAACTTTCTAGTCCACTTTTAAATAATTGAAATGTCAGAGCCAGCTCAGACATTAAAATCAGCACACGTTTTCAGTTTAAAATATGCTAGTTGGGGCCTAAAGATTGTAAATTTTATAAATGATGTATCTTTACCAAGAGAATCCTTTTGATTTAGTTTATAGACTATACCGTAGGACTGAGGTTACACAATTTTCTATTAGCAGCCAGACACACATCATATTGCAAACGAAGTGAATGTTCGATGCCTTTCTCCCCCTTTCTACAGAACAGGAAGCAGAGTCGGAGAGATCTGACTCCTTCCTCCAGAGTCAGGGAGCTGGGACAGGAGAGCAGGTCTCCATATACACAACTGCATTTTCAAAGTCAGCAATAACAAACCAATCAAACTTGAACTGAAAATTCATTTAGCATGGACGGCATTTAGAGCCTCAGTAAACCCTCAGGCAACCCTCCATCAAACCTAATTTTGAAGACCGAGTGTCTTAAAGCATTATTATTCCCTATAATTCTGTCCTCTAGTCCACCAGGGTAACCTCATCTATTTCTAGAGCATCCGCCCACTCCTGTGCTCTCACCTTCCTGATCAATATCTTCAACCTAAAACTATCTTCTAAAGACCAGACCTCTCATCAACTGCCCAGATGCCCCTTGGCACATTTCACCAGCCTGTCCCAGATTGAGTTCATTATCTTCTCTTCTTCCCCCACCACCAAGCTCATTTCTCTGAAGTTCCCTGTCTCAGTTCAGGCCATGGCCAGAGCCTCCCATCCATCCTTGATTTGTGTCACACTCAGATCCAAGCAGTCAGCCAGAGCTGTCCCCTCTGCCTCAATCACAACTTCCTGATCTGCTTGCTCACCACCCCCTCCCTCTGCAAGGCCCTGCCAAGCCCTCGCGAGCAGCCCTCAGACTGCTGTAGCCACCTCCGCTGTACCCCTGCCCCGGGTACACCCCCGGCACGAGCGCGGCCACCACACTGCAACCAGCATTATCATCCCAAAGTAGAGTCAAGCATGGCTCTCCCCTGCTTTAAAACGTCCACTGACTCTTAGCCTCTGCGACTCAGGCCAGCCCCCCGGTGTCTTCATGTGCCAACTCTCATCCTCCCTCCCAGACCAAAGCCCCACAGTGAGTTTCACAACCTCCCCCCCAACACTGTGCCCTCCTGGTGCTTTTGCAGCTGCTGTTCCTCAGCCTGGGATGCCCTTCCGCAGCCTTTCTCCTACCCTGGCCAACATTTCCTCATTCCCAACCGCCATCAGCGGCCCTCCCCTTTGACTGTATGGCACTGATAGGATGGCCCCTGTCACACTGCGTTGGGATTGAGTTTGCTACTCTGCTCCCAGGGCTGACCTCCTTCAAGGCAGGAGTGAGTCTCCTCCACCTCTGTCCTCAGCCTGTGGCAGAGCAGTGGGCTCACCGTACGAGAGGGAAGAGGGCAGGTTGGAGGAGAGAGACTGACAACGAAGTGGTCTGGACCGAGCACCTCTTGTCTGTCATGAATACTGTAGCAGGCTCTAACTGCCTGCCGGGAGCCTACTTCTAGCTTCCTTGGCCTTCCTGGCTTCCCTGACCGAGGGTCAGCTAGAACGTTCACGGCAACCACAGGAATTGTCATGGAAATCCTAGATAGTGTATCCTAAATAAGGGAAAACACCAGCCTTATTTATTGAAGCTTCCAGAGAACCAACTATCAATGATTTATAAGCCTGGAAAATTACCTACCTTACTTGCCTCGGGTCCTCTTTTTCTGAACATATTAGTAAAATAAAAAAAATAACACTCAGTTCTGCAACCCTTGAGCCTTAGTGTAGATTACACTCAAAAAGCGGCAACTTTAACATAAGGTTTAAATACTATTTTGTATATCTTTACTCCGAAAATATATAAAACACTTGGGAAAATAGAGCACAGAAAAATTTTAAATCACCCAGAGTTCATTCATCCTAATACATTTTCATGTATTTCCTGTAGATATGCCATATATGTGATTTTGTATACTGCTTTTTTCCCCCACTTATTTTATAAACATTTACAAAATATTATTACATAGTTTTCATAGCCAGAATTTTCAGTGGCTCCACCTTTTTTTCTGGACTGGAGATATGCAGCCTATTTTGCTTAATCGTTCACTTAGTTTTGGATTTTTAGGTTGCGATACCAGTGCATAGCTTTGTCCATATTTATGATTGGGTCCGTAAGGTAATGATAGTAAACAATGGAGGGCTTCCCATGTATTGGGGACTGTGCTGGTTTGTATGGATTATCTCATTAGACCTTTACAAAAATCCTTATGGGTAGATAATTTTATTATCCCCATTTTACAGATGAGAAAACACAGATGAATGAGTTTCCTTGTCCAAGGTAAGTGGCAGAACTGGATCGAACCCAGGAAGCCTGGAGTCTGTTTTCATTCTCAGGAGTGCAGTTCCTGATTAAAGGTTTATTGATGGGTCTACCCAAAGGAAGACCTCTTAAAAATAAAACTTGTACTCCAAACCTCCGCATTTTGAGTGGGTGTCTTTGGGTTGTGTCTACTCTTCTCCTATGGCAGTTAGAGGAAGAGTAGAATAGGAGTATCTCCAGATGAAACTGACCACGAAGAAGCTGGTTCCCCTCCCTCCTTGTGAAGCAAAATAAAGTTTCCCAAGAGGGCCCAAGGAATGTTTTTAGTTTAACAAGGTTAGAATGACTGTGTTCATGTTTTTCTGCTGCTTCTGCTATTTTAAACTGATAGTGCCAACATGTTCTTACGTTCTGTGCCATTCCCACCTACATCCCTGCGATGGATTGGTGATGTTATTTTTCCCAGAAACAGTGCCACTGTGTACTCCAACCACTTCGCAAGGGGAGTTAAGCTATTCTCATCAGGGGCCTGTTCAACACAACAGAACACTCTCCTTCTACACAGCTCATTATCACTCAGACTTTCACTGCAGTCAGAAGGCTTAAGCCGAAATAGACTGACCAGGCTTACTGGGGCCTTGGGAAAATATGCTTTGGAGGCTTACCTCATCTCCTCGGAGCGGTCACAGGTCTTCTTGTCATTCTGTGCCAGGCCAAACTTGGTACGCCCAATCAAATGTGTCCGTTACTGAAAAAGTCAGGAAAATGTATTGATCAAGAGGATTTGCTTCCGTTAAAATCACAAGTGTTTTCTGAAGCCCATCTGTGAGCTGTGTGTTGAGTTGGCGTGGAATCTCAGCCAGCCTATGACAGATTGGGTGAGCTTAGGCAAGTTACGGGTTACCTCTGAGCCTCAATTCCTATCTGCAAAAGGGGTATAGCACTTCCCTCATAGTGCAGTTATGAGGATTGAATAACAAACCAAAAGTGTCTAGTTTATTGCATTCTGGCATATGATTGGCACCAGATAAATGTTAGCTTCCTTCCCATATGGCCAAGCTTTTAAAATTATGGTTATAGCCCACCTGCAGAGATGTTTCATGCAAAAACAACCTGAAGGAACAGTGTAGTAGCACTCAAAAAAAAAATCTTGTGCATCTTTTAACCGTTAAAAATGGTCCCGGATCAACCTCTGGCCAAGGCTATACTAGATGTGGTCACCACAGGCTTTCTAATGATTTTGTGCCCTTTGTAGCAAATGTTCTTTAAATATTCACAGAATTTCCTGAGACAGAGGCTGAATACTGCATGGAAAATGGTGGAAAAGGAAGAAGCTGGGCAGTTGTCCTTTGGTGCCCAGATGGGAACATGCATATTCCACTTAGACCAAAGGCCTTGAGTTAATTGGACCCGCACTCTTTGGACAGCAGTTTGGTCACCATCTGCTGTTATGTGAGTGTGCCTCTTGGGAGACTCACCCACTAGACCAACCCTTAGTGGCTTATGAGAGAATTATTTCTAACTACAGTGCTGTCATGTCTTCTCCATCTCATGTCTTACCCAGTGATATTGTAGAGTCCCCTAGTCATACATTCATTTAACAGATATTTTTTGGGTATCAGGTATGTGCCATGGACTGGTCTAGACATTGGGGATGATGCTGTAATGAAAAACCAAACAAACCAAACCAAAACAACAACAACAACAAAAACAAAACAAAACCCCCTGCCTGTTGCTATGATCTCTGCCCTTCCTCCCCTCATCTGGATTCGAGGCTGGATATGTCTTTGCTGACCTGGTTTCTGGCGCTGTCCAGATGCCCATGCCTGGGGAGCTCCAGTGCAAAGTATGTGCAGACAAGGAGTAAGTATGTGTGGACCTAAATAACCAGCCTTTCACCAGACGTCCCTAACTTTGTGCACAAGTCTGCTGGCCTGCGTTCGAGTTCCCTGCCCGATGCAGCTCTTGCCTTGGAGAACACTGAAGAAACTCATCACTTAAAGGTGCCCTGTGCTAAGCTCCGCCTGAAGGACAACGCTCTATTCAGCAGCGCATTTGTTCAAACCCATCAGGTTCCTTCGAAGCAGGTGTTACCTAGCCTCCCGGGCAGGAAGCGATGAAGGAGAAACTTCTGTTTGGGCCAAGAGGTTTTCCTTTGTTTACAGTATCTGGGACGTCTGTCGTGCCTCCTCCGCCCCGTCATTCACCACAATCCTGCCGTGTGTCAATACATGTGTCAGTGGTCGGGGATATGGTACTGAGTAAGTCTCTGCCCTCCCAGGCTCCCCAATCTCCTGGGGAGGACAGACTGGAAACAAATTAACAATTATAATGCAACATAATCACCATGTTTGTATTGGATGCTATTATTGGAGGAGGAAGTAATTAACTCTCCCCACGGGGGTCAGAGTCCTCCCTACAGAGGCAGTATTTCAGCTGAGACTTGAAGGGTGAGTGAGGAATCACAGAGAGGGTAGAAGTGAGGGGGCAGTGGGTCGACACAGGGTAGGGGAAAGACAACATTCCAGGCATAGGAAGGAGCAGGTAGCGGGGGCACGTGGCGGGGGGGAGGCAGAGTAGGCTCAGGAGCAGCATGAGGTGCCCTAGGGAAATGCTGCATGGGATGTGTGGGAGGGCGGGGTGATAATATCTATTCAGTGTGGACTGAGGGTCCCGTGTGTGTGTGTGTGTGTGTGTGTGTGTGTGTGTGTGTAAGATCTTGTATGCATGTGAATTTTTCTGCAGCAAACCCTGCAGCCTAGATGTCCCAATATTCCTTGTCCCAATATTTCTGGGACACCACACCACATAACACCATAGAATTCTTATGGAAGTCAAATATTTCATGGTTCATCTGAGCTAATCCCTGTGTTACTGTATTAACATTGAAATAACGCATGGTGAGGTACATTATGAATTGGTTGGACAGATCATCCCTCATTGGGGATTATGATCCTTTCCTGTTGACATATGTAATCAAGATCTGAGGGTATTTGTGGAGACCTGGGCATCCAATTTATTCAACAAAGAATGAGCCCGTTCTATGTGCCAGATGCTGGTCCACTTGTTGGGGATACAACAGTGAACAAAACAGACACAAGTCCCTGCCTCATGGGACTGACATTCTTGGGGGGGGGGGACAGACTATAAGTAAAATGTATAAGTAAAACATATAGTATGCTTTAATAAGTGGTACGGAGAATAATCGGCAGGGAGAATGGGGCGGGCGTGTGGATGTGTACTTGTGCACTTGGGGAAGGCCGCATTGAGTAGGGAGAGGTTGTGTGAAGACCTGAGAGGGTAAGGCCCCAGGCCACAAAGACACCTGCTGGCAAAGGCATTCCTGCAGAGGCATGCGAGGCCCCTGACTTGAGTATTTTGAGTGAGTAGAGAACAGTCTTGGCTATGAGGCCAAGGGGGTAACAAGACTCTCTCTCCTTCCACCAAACTTGAGTCAGCCTCCTTGAATCTTCTGACTAGTCCCTGACTTCGGGTCTGTCCTTGACCTGTTAAGTTCAAGTTTAGCAAGTATCCTGCTGGGTCAGTTTAGGGAAAACTCCTCCACTCTCAGTAGCAAATGAAGTTCTTCATTCCCCACCATTGATGTCTTATAACCTTGGCTTTTGCCTTCAGTAAGACTCTCCCCAGCCTTATTGAAATTATTGAGGAAACAATAATTTCCTACCCACTCCTTGGCTATGAATCCCCACTTGTCCTGGTTATACTCAGAGTGGAATTGAATCTCCCCCTACTCCAAAACCCCATTGCAGTAGCCACCCCCTGAATAAAGTCTGCCTTCCCATCTTTAACAAGTGTCATGGATAACATTTTCTTTACCAGGGGTACTGAGAAGTGGGTACATGGGGCCTTGAAAGCCACTGTATGGTCCACAGGCACACGTGTGGGGTTGTTATTAGTGGTGGAATTTCTTTTGGAATCATCCATTGCTAGGTGTTAGAAAGATCCCAGCGTCTGGATTTTGAATAATGAGGAAAGTATTAGAAAGGACATGGGCAGCTTGACTTGAGTCTGTTTATTTATCTGTAAAATGCAGATGATTAAAAAGAAAATGCAGATGATGTAATAAGACTAACCTCAGAGGTTAGTGAAACACTATATAAATGTGAATTTAAAAATGAGCACCAATCTTGGGGCGCCTGGGTGACTCAGTCAGTTAAGCGTCCGACTCTTGATTTCAGCTCAGGTCATGATCTCAGGGTGGTGAGATGGAGCCCTGCACCAGGCTCCATGCTGAGTGTGGAGCCTGCTTAAGATTCTCTCTCTCCCTCTCCCTCTGCCCCTCCCCCTGCTTGTATACATGCGGAACTCTCTCTCTCTTTCTCAATCTCAAAAAAAAAAAAAAAAAAAAGAGCACCAATCTTAAAAAGTGGGCCAGTGTATTCCCAAGCAGCCGTAAATTGTCCAACTGTTTTGGAGGGGAGACTTGCTACTCCGTACCTGGGAGGGAGCTGAAGGTAGCTGCCCACCCTTCCTCTTCCCCTAACCTCTCCCTGGCTGGCCTTTACTGAGTAACCTTTAAGAGAAAGTTCCTTTGTGCAGTGTCTTCTCTCTCCGGCCCATTGGTTTAACTCGTTCATGTGGAACATCACTGGCAGGAGGCACCCTACATCTGGCTCAAGTTTCTCTTCTTCACTCATCAGATTTAGGAGCTCGAGCCAGTGAGCTCTCCACATAAAAGACTGGCTCTCCACAGATACCAAGCCCCAGTATGGTTCTTCACTGATGTGTTTTGGCGGTTGTGACCTGACAACTAGTGGAGAGGGAAGAGAGGAGCAAGTGATTTGGCTGTGCTGAGCCTTGATTTCCTCATTTTGAAAGGGAGGATTGTGCTCTCAGCCTTGAAGGGCTCAGGTGAGATTATTTGCAAAAAGTACCTAACACAGGACCCTACAGTTGGTGCTGAATAACATTCTCAGTCATTCTTCATCAGAGGTGCTCTGAAGATTGTGAAAGAGCCCTTGGCTAGAATTAGGGCAAAGGGGTGCAGGCGGATTGCTCCCCTACTCAGCTCCTTTCACCCTGTGTGAATGGTGGCCCTATTCCCATCTGAGATTCTTGCTCAAGCCCATCTGCTGCCTGGGGCTTGCCCTACCAACCCTGTCTTCCCTTGCCTTGTTTTGGGGCCTGTATCCTTCTTATCCTCTCTGAGGAACTTGATGGTACTGTCTACTCTCTCCTTCTATCTCCCCAGCCCTGGCCTCCCAGACATTGCTGCATTTGGGCCCCACCTCCCCTCCATTTCTGGCCTCTCTGAGTCTTTTTTCCTGGCTCCTCCCCCTCTACTGGCCCTTAAATATTGGTTCCCCAGGGTCCTCCTCAGCCCTCTAACCCTCAATGACCTCACCCACATGCATGGTGAGGGTCTTTAGCCCCACACTCTCCTGTCTCCCAAACCCTTAAACCCATTCGCCCATTGGCTGTTTTCACATGGATGTCCCATACCCACCTCAAAGTCAGTATTTTCAAAGCTAAATAAGTCATCTCTTCTCCCAAACCCAACGTGCCTTCTGTATTTCCGGTGTAAGCCAACAGTATGATCGTCTACACAATCACCTAAGCCAGAAACCTGGGAGTCCTTCTGGACCTCTCCCTCCCCCACACGTATCCCCTGCGTTCCGCCAGTTCGCAAATCTCATACTCCGAGCTCTGCACCTCCTCCACAGGCACCACCGGAGTTGAAGCCCTTATCCATTCTGTTCACTATGATTGCTCCCAGCAAGTCTTCTGCCATCCACCCCACTCCTTCGACCTCACACACCTCTCATCTAGTCTCTACATTTCTACCCAAGTGCTATTTCTAAAATGAGAATCTTGTCTGATTCTCCAACATAATTCCCCTTCTCTTTCAGGATAAGCTTAGTGCTGGATCTGGTACCTACTTACCTGTGTGGACTCACCTCTTCCTACTCCCAGCTACCCTCCAGCCAATCAGAAGGCCTGTCATCCCTCAAATATGCCACTGCTTTATCATGCCTCCATGCCTCTGCATATGCTGTTCCATCTTCCTGGATGCCCTCCCTGCCCTCACCTTCCTCCATCCACATTGAGCATCCCTATTTAAACTGCAAGTCCAAATTCAAGTGTTACCTCTTCCTGAAAGTCTTTCCTGACTCCGCTGGGCTTAGAAGGGGCCCCTCCTTCACATTCTCCCAAGGAATTCCACTGTGACAATTGGTAATCACACTGTATTGTGCTCATCTGTTCCCCAGCACAGCCCTCAAGGTAAGGGGGCTAATCTCTGTACTGCTGATCCTTAAGAGCTTCTTGACACATAGGAGCTACTTGGAACATGCTTATTGAATAAGTGAATGAATGAATGATTGCACGAAGACTTGATGGTCACTGGCATTGAAGGGAGCATTTGTTGACAGTGCTGAGAAGACAAGATCCTGGAGATCAGGCTGTCGGATGTGTACGGACAGCTTCACAAATGACAGCAGAGAGGGAGCCTTGAGCCAGGCTCACCTCCAGATAGCCTCCGTCCCGCCACCTAGTGTCTGTCTGGGCCACCTCTCCCTTACATCTTAACAAAGTTCAGCTTGAGCAAAACAAAATTAAGATGGTAAAACTTTTTTTTTTTTTTTTTTCATTGCAATGCTGAATGAAAATGACCCATGCTCCTTGAGATTACGGGCTCTTTGAGATTAGCACAGACGATCAAAGACTGACCCCGTCTCTTTCTTACAATACTGTTTCCTGAAGCATCAGAGCAGATGATAACACCTTACAGGGTGAAAGCTGAGTCAAACCACCCAGATCAACCAGGAAGCAGAAAGAGCACCAGTTTCCAAAGACCTGAGGTCTCATCCTGGCCGGGATCCAGCCAGGATCACTAAAGTCCTTCCAGCTTTAATTCCCAGGCTGCAGAGGACCGTGGACTGTAGCCACCCACACACCCAGGTGATTCTGAAGAATGCTCTAACAATAACATCTTCTAGCTTAAGACATTCCTCTTTGGAAGTGTCCAGGTGCCTTCACGGCTATCACCCTGCATTCCTTGTCTGTTTTCTTGGGAGGCCATTTGGTGGCAAATATTCTAATTCCTCTGTTACAATTGGAGAAAGTGAACCTCCTAGGAGTTAAATAATAACCCAAGATCACACAGTGAATTGGAGATCAAGCCAGAACATGCACCCGGGCAAAAATAACTTCCGAATGGCCACTTTACTAAGCCTTCTACGAAACATCATCTGCTCTTTATTTAAGTCTGGGGGAAAATTAAATTTGGGAAAAAAGAATAGAAGCATAATTAAAGGATCTGGCAAGAGAATCTAAAACCCAGAGGGAACAACTCATTCCTTTGTGTCTTTTTTTTTTTTTAGCTGCTTGAGCACACACATGATTTTTCTTATTCCTTATTCCCAAATGTTCTTTTTATCTTTTTTTTTTTTTTAAGTCAAATCTTAGAGCGCTGAAGCTGAGACCTTTGAGCACCTGACTTCCTTGGGGCCTGACCGTCCCTCGATTTTCCCTGCGAGGGCCTGACCGAGCACTTTGATCCTGTTCTTATCATTTTTTTTAACTTTTTATTATGGGAAATTTCATATTTACACAGAAGTACACAGCAATTCAACTCTAAACAGAAAGACACATAATGCAAAACAGGAAAACCTGAGCCTAAGGATGCATTTCCATCATAGGGAATTGTGACCCATCCTTCCCCAACTGCACGGAGTAGGATGAGCTCAGGACTTGAAGGAGAATACCCACATCCGGCTTCCCCTCCCCTGAACTGCGTGGTTGTTGGAAAGTCATGCTGAGGGTTGGTTTCTTCACTTGCAAAATAGGAATGATCAAACTAACCCCACAGAATGGCTGTGACCATGAACTGAGACAATGTCTGGGAATAGGTTTTATAAGTTATGAAATGCTCTTAAAATGTGAGGAGATCTTCTATTTCGCAGAGCTCTCGGAGCCCTGCCATGCACAGCGTGGTTCGCGTGCTCAGGAACGTAGACAGAAGGCTTGCATGACAGAGCTCTGCCATAGCCAGCCTCTGTTCAGACTTGGTCCTGAACCTTCATCTTACGTCATTTTGCTTTTCACCCACTTTACTACCAACTGTGCTACCCACCACTCGTTTTCCTCCTTCCTTTGAAGACAGTTTGCCCATCAGTCTTGTCTTCCCAATCTTTACCTCGGCTTCTCTGGTCAACTGTCCTATGTTTCCATCCAGACTGGACCAACTTGGGCTGCCTTTGTTTAGAAAGTCCTTCCTCCACGTGGCACCTGTGATCCTCTTATTCTGGTAAAATCCTGATTGGTAGCACCTACCCCCCAGCAATCAGGACTCAGGCAGGGATCAGCATGGGCTTAGGAAGGAGGACAGGGACGGAAGACCCCTTGCATCAGACTCAGCCTCTCTGCTGGAGGTCGAGGGGGGACCCGCTCTCTTTAGGAGGTAGTTTAGGGATGAGTGGTGAACAAGAGGAAATCCATGACCCAATGGAGCTTATATTCTGGGCGGGGATGGGGGGCAGGGTGCTGACTATAAATGAGTAAATATACAAATAAAATTAAAAATAATATTTTAAGATGGGAAGGAAATAATGCATAGTTAGATACTGGCAAGAGACTGGAGGTAGGAGTGGCTGATTAAGATAGGGTAGTCAAGGTCATGGGGCATGGCTGTAGTTTTGTAAGTGCCCTCCCCACCTCACCTTTTCGTGAACAAGGGAGCTAAGAGCCCCACTTGCTACCACTGGCAGCCATCCCATGCCCCGAGGGGCGCTAGTTATAGAATAAAGCCATCACTGTAGATAACAGAGCAGAAAAAGGAAAAAATTACCTCCTTGATGCTATGGGTAAGCCACTGTATTGTTGAACCCTAAAGTCCACCTGACTCTGAACCTTCCAGTTAGGTAAGCCAATAGCTTCAGACCATTTTGATTTGGTTTTTCAATGCCCAACAACCAAGAGTGTTATAACTGATGCATGCCTCTTGTGGGTTACGATCCCCACCCCAGGCAGCTCATCTATCCAGACACATATAGCTCTTCCCATGAAGATGCTGAAAAACTGAAGCTTCTCCATCTTCTTACATTTCTAGGGACACCATTACCCAGGTGAGGCACCTGTTAATGTCCCTAAAATATTAATGATACTTGACAAATGTCTGTTGAACTGAATTGATTGAATAAGCCAGAGTACTGTTTAAAAGGAGAAAAGACACAGGCAGTCCTAGTCTCCCAAAAGGCAAGGACATTCCAGAATAAAACTTCATCGTCCTTTCTAGGTCATAGAAAGCTTTCACATACCTTATACCATTTAACCTTGTACTACTCCAGGGATCATCATTTTATGAAGAAATACAGACTGAGAAAGGTCAAGTCAGGGGCATGGCAATTAGATGACAAAAGTACTCTGACTCCCAATCTCTCACTTAACCCTGGATTCGGAATTACCAAAGAGGCATACGTAGGCTTATTGACCTTAGAAAGCCTCATCTGGAGATGAGGACATGGCAAATGTGTTTGTCCAGACTCAGCCAGACACTGGAGGGGCCACATATTTGTGACAGGAATATGAGAGCCCTTTTCTGTGTTACTTCCACCAAAGCTGACTGTAAACCCTATTGACTCGTGGGACAGCAGGGTAAAATCTTATATATAGCACCTTCCTCCCATCCTTTCCCTTATCATGCTGGCAAAAAAATTATTGCACTTTTTTTTACTGTATAATTAGTATTATTTTTAAGAATTTTACTTCACTTTTAATTAACTTTTAACTTCAGAATAATTTTCGATTTACAGGAAAGTTGTGATGATGGTAGAGTTCCCATATATCCCCACACCCAGTTTCCTCTGTTAACATCTTACATTAAGATGATATACTAGTCACAATTAGTCAACCAAAATGGATAAATTATTATTAACTAAAGCCTATATTAACTCAGATTTCCTTAGCTTTTATCTAATTTCATTTATTTGTTCCAGGATCCCATCCAAGCTATATTTAGTCATCCTGTCTCCTTAGGCTCCTCTTGCCTGTAACAATTTCTCAGACTTTCCTTGACAGTTTTGAGGAGTACTAGTCAGGTATTTTGTAGAATGTTCCTCAACAAGGATTCATCTGATGTTTCTCTCATAGTTAGACTGGGGTTAAGACTTCTGGGGAGGAATAATCACAGAGGTAAAGTGCCATTCTCATTACATCACACCAAGGGTACATACAGTCAACGTGACTTATCACTATTGATGTTGACCTGGATCACCTGCCCGAGGTGCTGCTTGTCAGGTTTCTTCACTGTAGAGTTTACTCTTCTTTTTTTCCTCCGTACTATGTTCTTAGGAAGGAAGCTCACATTTATGGAGTGGAGACTTCTGTTCTACCTCCTTTAGAGCAGAATATCGAAATAAATTATCTGGAATTCTTCAGTAATATCTGGCTATTCTACTCATTTATTTATTCAGTCATTTATTTATATCAGTATAGATTCATGGATATTTATTTTATTCTTTGGGTATAAATACTATTTATTTTGTTGCTTAAATTGTTCTAGCTCTGGCCACTGGCAACTCTTTCCATTGGCTGACTGCGCTTTTTTTTTGGGGGGGGAGGAGTAGTACCAATTTTATTTCTTTCACAAATATTATTGTAGAATAATATAAATAAAACATCACAAAGTTTATACATATACACTCCTACACATCTTAACGCTTCACTTATTTTCATTTTTATATTCGCTTGCATGTCTTTAAATATGAGTTTTGAATGGTTTTAAAATTTAAATATCATAAGATTTCTTATACTGGGGGCGCCTGGGTGGCTCAGTCGTTAAGCGTCTGCCTTTGGCTCAGGTCATGATCCCAGGGTCCTGGGATCGAGCCCCGCATCGGGCTTCCTGCTTGGCGGGAAGCATGCTTCTCCCTCTCCCGCTCCCCCTGCTTGTGTTCCCTCTCTCGCTGTGTCTCTCTCTGTCAAATAAATAAATAAAATCTTTAAAAAAAAAAAAAAAGATTTCTTATACTGTATGTATATATAGTATATATAATTATATAACATCTAATGGTTGTATCATACTCTATCGCATGACCTGCCAATATTGACTGTAATTTTCTTACTTCCTAAATATCAGATTGCCGTGTTTTGTTTTTTTTTTAAAGATTTTATTTATTTATTTGACAGAGAGAGAGAGAGAGCACAAGTAGGCAGAGTGACAGGCAGATGGAGAGGGAGAAACAGGCTCTCCGCTGAGCAGGGAGCCGGATGTGGGGCTCGATCCCAAGACCCCAGGATCATGACCTGAGCCGAAAGCAGCCGCTTAACGGACTGAGCCACCTAGGCGCCCCTGCTGTGTTTTTTTTTAATTTGTGCTAAAATACACATGCATTAAATTTACCATCTTAACCATTTTTAAGTGTACAGTTTAGTAGTAGTAAGTACATTCATGTTCTAATGCAACCAGAAACCTTTTCTTTCTATTGCAAGACCAAAACCCTATACTCATTAAACAATAACTCCCCATTCCCCATACTCCTAACCCTTGGTAACCACAATTATACTTTCTGTCTCTATGAATTTGACTATTCTAGGTACCTCATGTAAGTGGGATCATATAGCATTTGGCTGACTGCGTTTTAACCCAAACATGTGGTCTTTTTTTTTTTTAAGATTTTATTTATTTATTGGAGAGAGAGAGTGCGAGATCACGAGCAGGGGGGAGGGGTAGAGGGAGAAGCAGACTCCCCACTGAGCAAGGAGCCCGACTGGGGACTCAATCCCAGGACCCTGGGAACATGACCTGAGCTTAAGGCAGACTCTTAACCGACTGAGGCGCCCTACCCAAGCATACGTTCTGATGTCTTTTTACCTAAGAGCACAAAGCAAAGAATCAGAAGAACTGAAGTTCTCCTCCCCCACCCCTGCATCTCTACCACAGATTTCTGTGTCGCTTTGGTCAGATCTCAACTTGTCTCTCTTTTTCTTCACCTGAACAGTGAAGTTAATACCATCTGCTTCCCTTCACCTCTACTGTGGCTGTGAAGCCAAAACGAAGTGATAGGCAAGGACTCTTGAAAATTTAAAACAAAACAAAGGAAAGCATGCAACTACATCACTTTAAATCTCTGCTTCCCCTCCCCATTCACATCTGTAGAGCCTTACAGTTCAAGAACTCCATCAATATTTTCCCTGGGAAAGAATGAACAAATGTGTGAATGAGAGAATGCACACATGCTTCCTGAGTTGTAACAGTGGATAAGCGATGGAAGAGAGGACGCAACCCAGGTGTGCCAAGAAAACATAGTCTCTCCACCCTCGCTCATTTCAGAGCAAGTTCACAAACCGGTCAGGTGGGCTTATGATGTGCAAACCCTGGCTTGGGAGAAGCAGGGATGCATGACACAGAACATACCATCAAGAAATTTACAATCCAGCAGGGATCCAGACATATAAACAACACAGTTATAGAGGATTCAGGGGTATCAGAAATGCATCCCTATTTTGTGATTTTCTGTAAATTGACTTCATGTCTCCATCCCCCCCCTCCTGACTGAATCTTTAGTCGATCCAATTCCAGGCTGGCTCAGTGAATTCCATGTTTTCTTCTCCTCCTTCCTGGGACTTCCTAGGGCTGTGTCTCAGTTCCCAGGGTCATGTGCTGAGTGGGGAGGAGAGGTGGGAGGAGGCATTGAATACCTGGGTGTCACCTATCACCATTATGTCCGCCTCCGCCTGATTCTCAGGTGTGCTTACCTGCGGTGTGGTTGCCTGTCCATCTGCTTCATCGTGACACAGACACTGTCAGGATCCACCTGCTGGCTATCTGTCACTGTCCGCCTTGGAGCTCAAGGGAAATCGGGAATTCTCCAACACTGCTTTGGAGCCTAGGGAACTGTGAGTGGCTGTTTCAGACACTCTCTGCTCTCAGCCTCTCGCATAATCATCCCTACCTTCCCCTCTCAGACCACAGGATATGAGGAACACCTGCACGGAGGTTCCTGCCCGGGTCCCAGGCAAGAATCAGGGAAGGGTTCCTCTACTCTTGCATCCTCATACTTTCCTGGGGACACTCTCATCCTACTCCCCTGTGAAGCTGACTCTGGGAAGGGCCCCTTCTCGGTGCACTCATCCTCTGCTTTCATTCGAACCTGCGGAGGTTCTTCCTCTTGGGAGACGGAGGTGGGCAGAAGGGAGCCTAGCTCAGCAAGTACTTTGATCTTTACAGCTCACACCTGGACTGTGATGTCAGTCGTAAGACCCAATAGCTTTACCGTGGTGTTCTTGCTTTTTAGCTCCACCCAACTCCAGAAACCTTTTATCTAGCAGCCTGTATGCAGAAAGATCACAAGAGGATAAGAGAAGACTTGGGGGGGAAAAAAGCCGGATGTAGTGGTTGAGAGTGTAAAGGAGCATTTTCTCCATCTAGGAATGGAACGTGAGGAAGAAAGCAAAACAGGGAGCAGCCTGTCCTTACCAGCAGGAACCTTGTCCATGCACTGAGTCCCCTCTTCTTATGCCTCTTTAGGCAGTGTAGACTCTTGTGTAAAGGAGGTGATCCCTCTTCTAGTCTGTGTTGGTGACCTTCTGAGATGAAATGATGATAAGCCCGTAGGTTCGCCTAACTTGTCACAGTTTACTAAGCATATTACATCCCTTAGTGCATTCGGTCAGCACAGCCCCATGAGGAGGGCAGTTGTTACCACCCCCACTAAACAGATGAGGAAACCAAGCTTCAGAGGTTAAGAGACGTGGCCTGAGCAAACCAGAGAATGCCAACAATCGCCAGAATGTACAGCCTTGTTTCTAAATCCTCTGTGAGGGGCGCCAGCAAAGGTGTGTCTCATCACCTTTGGAGAAGGAAGAAATGGGAAGGCAGAAAGCCCACCTCACTCCTAGGGCTTCAGAGACACTGCCGTGATGTGACAATGAGAACAAAACACCCAATTCAGTGTTAGCACCGTGCTGCCCCACGGAGGGGAGAGTCACAGAAACAAAGAGTACGAGTGTGGGTCCAACAAACATTTTCTGTCTGTTAGCATTGGATGATATTCCAAGTGCAAGGGATAGAAAACGAATAACAAGATTTTAGAAGTTTCTTCTCTAGTAATGAGAGATCCATGAACAAGTGAAATGCAATCTTACGTGAGTCTTAGAGATTTACACAAGAGTTTGATTCAGTTTAGAAGAGGGATTGGTCAGTCAGTCCTGGGAAGAGGTGGGAAGCTTCATAGCGGAAGTGCTTCTTGGGCTGAGTCTAAAAAGCAGGTGGGTTCTGACACATGGATGGGGAGACAGAGTAATTGAGGGAGGGGAGGTGTCATGGGAAAGGCCCCGAGGCGTGAAATGTCGTGGAATATCTTAGGAAATGCACTGCTGTGTAACTGAATCATTATGTGCAGCAAGGGATGAAGATGGGGTATACTGATGAACTTGAGAGAAGCTAGTTCATAGAGGGCCTGGGAAGCCATACTCCCCAGTATTTGGTCCTCTAAACCCTGCTGACCAATATGGTAGCTACTAGCCACATGAGAGTATAGAGCATTTGAAATGTGGCTAGAGTGACTAAGCAATTTAATGTTTAATTTTCGTTCATTTAAACTTAAAAACGGATTCAATTCCGTGACTGGGAAACTTTTAAGTATGTTTGGAACAACGTGGGTAAGTACATGTGTCCTTTCGACTCCATTGTAAATTGTCTGAAATCTAAATATAAGTCAAGCATTTCCAAGGAAAATTTGACATCTGGAATTGAGATACATAAGTGTAAAAATATACACCAGATTTCAGAGATTGGCATGCAAAAAGAATGTAAAATATATCATTAATGATTTTTATATTGGTGACAGATCGCAATAATATTTTTGATATATTGGGTTCAGTAACAGTGTTCAAATTAATTTCACTTTTTTTTTTACTTTTAAAATTTTCCAGGAGCCACATAAAAAGATTACATATGTGGCCCACACTATATTTTTAGTAGACAGTGCTGCTTAAGCATTGGGGGAACATTGGAGAATTTTATGTAGGGCAGAGACATGGTCAGATTTGCATTTAGAGGGAACATTCTGGTAAGAAAGGGGAGGATAGTGTGGAGGGATTTAAGAGTAGAGAAAGGTGCACTTGGTTAGGAAATTATTGCAGTAAAAGTTTCAGGATTGGGGTAATCAGACAGATATTATGGAAGGTCAATTTAGAGCAGGTGTCAGAATCACCTGGGGGGCTTGTTAAACCACAGATTGTGGGTCCCACTCCCAAAGAGGCTGAACTAGGGTGGAGTCCAAGTATTTTTGTTTCTAACTAGTTTCAGCTGCTGCTGCTGGTGATCTGGAGACCTTACTCCGAGAACCTCTCCCCTACATGACTTGGCCACCATTAGGATATATGAAGAGAGGGAGAGAGAAAAGTCTATGAAGACTTGCAGATTCATGTTATGGTGGTCTGGGTGGACAGGGACTAGAAGAGGAGAAGCTGACTTGGGACAAATGGGATGGGTTTTGTCTGGAATCTCTTGAGTTTGAGATATCTCATGGGTAGTTGGATATATGTATAGGTCTGAAACTCAGGAAAGAGATTGAGCTATAATTAAAGATTTGAAGTCACCAGAGTTGAGTTGGCAGGTAAGGCCCTAAGCATGAGTGAGATTGCCTAGAGAGACAGAGAGGCATGAGAAGACAAGAGACCCAAGAGTAGATTCCTATAGTTGAAGCTGTGTTTTGATCAAAATCATCAGTGTTCAACAGGAGAGACGATGGACTCTGAAAAACAAACTGAGGGTTCTAGAGGGGAGGGGGATGGGGGGATGGGTTAGCCTGGTGATGGGTATTAAAGAGGGCACGTTCTGCATGGAGCACTGGGTGTTATGCACAAACAATGAATCATGGAACACTACATCAAAAACTAATGATGTAATGTATGGTGATTAACATAACAAAAAAATTTTTAAAAAATCATCAGTGTTCAAGAAAAACAAGATAGGCAGGAATATGCACTTGTCATTTTTAACTCTATGTTCTTGCGTTCGATCACAGTGACCCAGACTTAAGGAACAGATTCATAGGGCTTTAAAATCTAATCAAAGGTTAGCTATGCTCCACCACTGACATGACAGAAGTTAAGGAAAGTCTTTTATTTATGAATCTGATCATTAATAAAATAGTCTTGGCTGACCAGCAGAACCTTCCTAAGCTTTAGCTTTGTTGTTTGTTTATCTATAAAACTGGGATACTGATACCTCTCTCACAGAGTTTCGGGGGGAAGGGAATAATGCGTGTTAAGCACAGCCCCCAGCTGACACACAGGAGCGTCTCAGGAAGGATAATCATCATCATTGCTGTGAGACCACCTTCCAGGTGAGGCAGCTTCGCTAACTGATCCTTCATGGATAGAAACTCATTTCACATGGAATCTCACCCAATGCAGAGAGAGCCATTTCGAGTCAACAACAGCAGTGAGCATTTCAGGATGGGAATTATTGCAATTTTAAAGTTCAGAGGGAAGGAAAACCAATTCTTTTTTTTTTTTTTAAAGATTTTATTTATTTATTTATTTATTAGAGAGCGAGCGAGAGAGAAACAGCATGAGAGGGGGGAGGGTCAGAGGGAGAAGCAGGCTCCCCGCTGAGCCGGGAGCCCGATGTGGGGCTCGATCCCAGGACTCCGGGATCATGACCTGAGCCGAAGGCAGTCGCTCAACCGACTGAGCCACCCAGGCGCCCCAGGAAAACCAATTCTTTAGAGCAAATGTGTGTGGTCCATTGCTACACTGTGTTTTTACAACAAATGAAATGAAATGGAAAGTAGCCTTCCTCTGTACCAGGCAGGCTGGACATATTATCCCATTTAATCTATCAACATAATATCTTTAAATAAGTCTCCAGTGAATGGCTCCACGCGTCTCGTAGCAGGAGGAAGAGGAGCTGGGTCCCTGTGGTCCCAGCACACTGCCGAGGCAATCAAACGCTGGGTCCCTGCAAGGTGGCTCGTTGTCATTATTCAGAGCCGCAGATGGGCGGCTGCAGTCTGACCTGACAGGCAGGCCACACCTGTGTAGACAAGTGCAGCCTTTCTTTTGGTCATTTAAGCCATTTTCCCCATCTCCCTCTCCTGTTCTCATTTTCTTTGGGAGCCACAGCACTTCCTTTGATTTGCCTGCTGTGTTTCCTCACACAAAACCCTTCGTCTGAGAGAGAAAGTCGTCCTCATATTACCTTTAATCTGAATATCAATCTGAGCATCTTAAACCAGAGAGCCTTATCTAGTCCAGCTGCTTTGATTGAGATACGGTCTGGAAAGAAGTAAAATAGAGTTTGTGGGGCTTGCCTGACATCTCTCTGAGCCCTCTTGTACTTTTCTTTCCAGAGAATTCTCACCTCTCCCAGGTCCTGGTGTGCTGATGAAATAGACATTCTGTTTTGTTTCTGTTGGGCACAGAGTGAAGTCCAAATGCATTTCCTAATGGTTTGTTTTCCAGCTGGGCTGAACAGAATCAAAGCCACAAACCACCAGTGAGGGCCCAAGACGTCTAAATGGATGGGGAAGCCATTTAAAATGCTAGAAAAAATAAAAATAAAATCAGAGGCTGGTGGGATTCTCTGTAGTTATTTTACTGAGTAGGAGGAGATTGTTTTTTATACGCATATAAAAGTATATCATTAGCCAATTATATTACAGTGAGGTATTTACCAATCAGCAATGCTTCTCCTGTTTTTTTTCTAAATAAAGCGTATCTGTACATCCCCTCGTCTAACCCACCCCTTCCTCCTTCCCTCCCTCCTCCCCCTGCCACCAAGAACTTCCACTAAGTGATCAGCAAACTCATCTGTATCTTCAAACACATCTTCGAGTATTTCCAACACCCACTTGCCTTAGTTGAAACCCAAGGTGACTGTGTGCCCCCTTCCTCTCTCATAGCTCAGGATCCAATGGAAGGATAATGGTCCTCCTTGTTTGCCATTGCTACTTCCAGACGATTATTCCCCTGCCCTCTTATGAAAACAAATTAAACCCAAAACACACAACAGCGCAACAAACCCAGCTCCTTCGAAGCTCATGCTATCCTACATTACTCCCTACTCCCCTGCTTTGGTTGTCATTTGCCCTCCTTCACTGAAGACTTTAGGACCTGATTCACGGTCATTGTCTCCTGTGATCAATGCCATCAAGCGTAATAACTTGTATCTGCAGGGAGGCTGCTCAGCCAACGCCTTGCACATCAACTCAGTGAACTTCTCAACTGTACCTCCACCCACGTGCCCATGATCCTGCCCCGGACACTGTCAAACAGCTGCAGCCCTTCCAAAACTCATGGTTTTGCAAATCCAATTTCTAGGCCTCTGACCTAGGAGTCCAACCACTTACTTTTTTCTTTTGTTCATTGGCCCTCTCTTGACATCACTTACCTCTTTATGGCTTCTATTTCATGATTTATCAATGTCATCACTTTTCTCTCTTCATCACACCCGTCTCACAGACTGAACAGTTTCCGACCCCAGTGCCCCCAAGAAAGGCCATGGGAAACCACAACGTGGAGCAAACTGCTGTCACTCTAAATGAATAACTCACTGCGAATGGGTGCACTGTGATGCCTCAGATTCCCAATGTCTCTCTCTATATCTGGTAAGCTTGATCTCCCCTTCTCTCCCCAAATTTCCTATTCTTGTCTTTCACTTTATGGTTAAAGTAAAAGCCATCATGTGGAAGGGCTGCTGCCAGTTCGGTACACACGCTTGTGTCAGCCTCAGTCTTTGCTTCCACTCTTGGTTCAACGGAGCAAGTGTCCTACTCCTCTGCAAGGCCGATCTCTTCATGTGCATCTGGGTTTCTCTCTCTCAAAGGCAATAGCCCTATTATTGCACATCATTACCTGCCCCTTCTTAATTTGATCCATCCCGTCTACACACAAACATGGTGCAAAAGCTTTCATCTTAAAAACTTTACAAACTAGCAAAACTACTCTGATGATCCCACATCCCTGTAGAACTCCACCCTATTCTCTTGATTCCTCACGCTTCCTTCAGACACACTATCTCCACTTCTCTTCACATTCGCTCGTGCTTTACTCTTGTGCCCATTCTGATCTGGTGTCTCCCCTTACCACTCCAAAATGGCTCCTCTCAAAGTCCCTAAGGACTTCTGTCTTCATGCTGCTCTGATTGCTCCTGAGGGGTGCAGCGCAGTCCAGCCTTCCTGAACCCCAGAGTTGACTGGGATCGAAGGAGAGTTCTTCTTGGCTTTCTCTTTCCCTGGTTTTCCCTGTTAAATTTCTGCCTGCTCTGCCATTTTGCTTGTATCATGCAGATGGATACCAGTCTCCTTTTGCTTTCCACAAAGATAGCCATTATTTTCAACAATGCTCATCGTCATGGAGTTTTCCATACTTTATTCCAAATAAAGTCAGTCCCCTAAGGCAGAGCTGTGGAACTTTTCCTCCGTAGGGTGTGCTTTTCCCACTAGGCAGAACCCCTCTACTACTGCACTGGAGCTGGGTCAGAGACCCTCTTTCCCTAGGATGACGTCCTGCTCTATGAGGGGGTACTAGGGGAAGGGGAACCCTTTGTCTTCTCAGCTTGCCCTTCCCAGCATGGAATTTCTGCCCTGCAAGGAAGCTAGAGTGGAGGCAAACAGGGCCCCAGTACCACTGACTTACCATGACTGGAGCAGAGCTTCTGCCCTACCAGGGGCTAGATGAAGAAAAGGAGACTAGATAAAGGAGACCCAGTCCTCTTGGTATGCCTATCTAGAATAGAACTTCCACAAAATGGGGCTGGGAACTGAGAAACACCAGCATCCTGCCCCTTCAGAAGTCAAACCACCGCCCCAGACTAGGGTCTAAGGGACATTGGAGCCCTGTGGCTGCACATGACCCAGGTAGAGCTTCCATAACATGGGGCTAGTGGGGAGGACAAGGGAGCAGAACAAGCCTCAGATGCCACAGACTTGCGCTGTTCTTAATTGAGATTTTATAGATTTTCCTGAAAGAAGGTTTTCTTTTGCTGTATGCCCTTGGGACACTTTCCAGAGACTTTAAGTGATGGCTATTTAAAATAATTTTCTCAGTTAAATTTTTATTTTGCTGGGTAGAAAGTCTTCCAAGTTTATTACTCCATTATTCCAGAAGTCCCATCTTTTAACTCATCTTTGTATACCCACCACAGTGTCTCTGGGCATGTTAGCATCGGGGCTAACAGCACAAACTCCTTTTAAAAAAAATTACTCACCTGCTTAAAAAAAAAAAATCTCACTTTTGCTAATGCAATTGGAAATAAGACTTTGAGATATTTCAATGTATTTCCAATTTTCATTGAATGCAGCATTTCAGAAGTTCAGATATTTCTTAAGATTCTTGAAAATACTGGTGCTGTCAAGTCCAAGTTCCTCATACGGGAATTTAATGTGGGCTGTAATCTTTTTGTGAGAATCCTAATCAACTGATGGCCTCTAGGCTGAATATCTAAAGTAATTTGGGGGGCCTGATAGCCTAACCAACTCTCTAACCTGCCTGGATTCAAGTCTCTGTTCTGCCACTTGTTAGCTATGTTACTTAGAACAGGTTGTAAAACTCATAGTAGCTCCCTAAGAGGATTGTGGTGGGATAAATGGATTAATGCATGGGAAATAGTTGGCTCAGAGTTAGGCCCCCCCGCGGAAGGACAGCTCTCCGTTCATCTTGGTAACCGCTGCATGGTGACAGATTGCCACAAGGGGGCATCAAGAGCCAGGTGTAACGATGAAGTGCTCCAGGGATCTTTGGTTAGGTCATCCCCATGGTTATATTTGTAGGCCGACCGGAACTAGATATCTTTCCAGACAACAGAAGATAGAAGTTGGAGGCACTTCCTAAACATCACCATACTATTTTCCACCGAAGACAGGAATTCAAGACCCTTCCTAAACATCACTAGGTCATTCCCCCAACTTGAAGCTTTATTGTAGAGACACAGGAAGTATGCTGTCAGGAGAAGAGTCTCATTTGATTTACAAGGTACTCTTCCTGTGTGCAAGGTAGGGTTCTAGGAGATGGGAGGATGCAGAGGTTCCCTTCAGGAACAATCATAGGTACAAAGTTGGTATTTACTTACTGAGTATGCGCCATGCATCAAGGATCCTAACAGCATAAGGCATCATCCCATTCCTTTCATTCTGATTGAAGAGGGCCCCAGAGGCTCAGCCAGGGGTTTGACCTTTGCTCAGAGGATGACAAAAAGTCAATCGATATTCTGGAGCAAGGAGGAGGGAACTTAATGAAGAAGGTACTTAGCATGATTTATTCAGAGTGGAGTGCAGGAAAGAAGAGTGAAAGAAAAAGGCAGAGATGCCCTCTGGCAAGATTGCAATAGACCAGTGCAAAGCCAAACTTGATGAAAGCAAAAGCTCTTAATAAAACTAAATTTCAGGAGAAACCCTAATAGTTAAGAAAATAAAAATGAAGCTGAACCATGAAACAGTGACTGAAACTGGTGGAAACAGGATCTTCACCGGCTAGACCTCTCTCTCACCTTCTTAGAGCTCCCCAAATGGCGAATTGGATATAGGTTTTCAAAACCAAATGAAATGTTGGAAGAGCCTTGGGTGTATCTCTGTGGAACACAACTTGAAAACAACTGCAACTGTCCAAACAGTAAAGTGGACGGATGAAGACACAGGAGAAAGGATGACTTGAGGATGGAGGGAGGTGGGGCAGAAAGATAACTCAAAACCTGACACCAAGCTGCACCCCACTCCCCTCCCCCCCCCACTGTGTCTTCACTCCATCCCAGCTGCATCCTCTGCCCTCTGTCCTCCTCCTCCTTGCTTCACTTCTGCTTTCCTTCACATTCTGTCCAGCGCCTTACACTAGTGTACGTCCAGGGTCTGAGCCCCACTTTGCACATTAATCTTGGTTCTCATCCTTGGTTACAATTCACATTTGCCTCTCCCTTCCCGGAGACAACCTAGCCTGAGCCAGGCTTATCAATGGGAGCCCTGGCCTGGACCCAGCAGGCCACCATTCTTGCCAGCTGCTGTGGAAATTAGGAAGAAGAATGAAGGGGACCTAGCAACAGAGCATGTATGGAGGCAGAACTGATAAAGGAAGGGAAGAAAGGGAAAAGGGTCATTAATAAGCTAATATTTATGAAGTGGTGTCAGTGTACCAGGCACATTGCTAAGATGTTTTATACACGTTATCTTAGTAATATGCCCATGTTTGTATATAATATACATAGTTGTATCTTCATATATTATATATATTTATACTTATATAAATCCATGGGCAGTGGGTGGGAATAGGTAAGATGCCACAAAGCACACTGTTGCCGATGAAGATGCAGCCATCTTTCCTGAATAAATACTCTTTGGATTGTTGCAAGACTTTGGTTACTTTCCAGAGTTTGGAAAATGTTGATTCTGATCATTTTTGCCAGTGTTCTCGTTGCTTTTGTGGAAAGGTGAATTTTCAGAAGTCTTTGCTCTGTTGTATGCAAACTGGAGCCCCCGGGGCAATGCTTCCCAGGCCCCTGCATCCCACTGCTCACTCGCCCTTGGTTTGTCGTCCTCAGAACCCTGAGTCTTTTTCATGAACTGCTGGCTACTCCTTCCTGTATCTGATTGTTTTCAAGTAGGTGTAAGGCTTTTCATTTTCACTAATTAAATTTCATTTTCTTGATTTTTGTTGTTGTTCCAAGATGTCAAATAATTTGGAATCCTGGCATCAGTAAGTATGCTTTTGTTTGTTTCATTGGAGTCATAGACAACATTACTGGCCCAAGTCTGAGCATAGACCAGCGTTCTGGGGCTCTGCCGGGTATCCCCTCCGGGGGACATTTAGTCCATTAACTAGTTTGGGCACTTTTATTTCCAAACTGCGTCTGTAGCATTCCAAAATCTACCAGTAAGACACCTTTTTCTAAAAAGGAAAGTTGGTGGGGCACCTGGGTGGCTCAGTCGTTAAGCGTCTGCCTTCGGCTCGGGTCATGATCCCAGGGTTCTGGGATCGAGCCCCGCATCGGGCTCCCTGCACTGCGGGAGGCCTGCTTCTCCCTCTCCCACTCCCCCTGCTTGTGTTCCCTCTCTCGCTGTCTGTCTCTGTCAAATAAATAAATCTTTAAAAAAATAATAAAAATAATAAAAAGGAAAGTTGGTTAATTTTACTTGATTTATTCACAGCGAATTTTCCCAACTCCTATTATTCACTATTTCTTTACTGTTCACACATCATTTGCTTCTAAAGAATGTTATACTTATTGAAGTACCAAGGATCCATCATTGCCCCTTTTGGAAAAGCGAGGCAACATTTGATCTATCAAATTTCTGGCCACTTTCCATCCACTCCACACATTTCTCAAAGGACAATTGCAATTGTGTGAGAATTAATTGGCAGCCTTCACTGTCTTGTCCCTGGTGACTGCGGGGCCAGGAAGAGCACAGCCTGGGGGGAGCCAGCTTAGGGGCAGGGGCTGTTCCCCTATGGGCAGCCCAGGCAGCTAATGGATAACTCTAGGCGTGATGTGGGAAATCGTCAACACCAGAGTTCCAAATTGCACTCGGAGGGCAGTGGTGTGGTTCGGGGCTGGCTTTTTTGGTGATCCATGACAGCGCCATGTCAATAATTAGTGAACTAGGGAGAAGAATCCAGCATTCCCCACTCCCTGGGAGAGGGGGCTGGTGGGAGCAATAGGGGCTCATAAGGCCCAACTGAGCTGACTGAAACTCAGGGCTAGAGCCTCAGACATAGTGTCCAGGGCAGGAGGCCCCTACCGTGAATTGGGCCAACAGTGTGGGCACACAGAGGTCAACGGCCCTAGTAGTCCCCACTGCTGACATGTTTGCTGCCTGTCCCCACAAATGCCTCAATATGGAGTGGGGCACATTCCCGATTCCAGCTGTGAGGGGCTGGAGAAGGCCAGAGCCACCAAGGAATGCGACTTTTCAGAGTTTGCACGGGACAGTGGAAATAAAGGCCCAGACAGGCTAAGCAAATGGCGGTCCAACCACTTGGCAAATTACTTATTACTGTGAGTTTCAATTTTCTCACTTATGCAATTAAGCCCTCAGCGCACTAGAGCCCCGGTAAACTGTACTTGGGAATTTTCACTATGCAGGTAGGTTTCTTTCTCGGAGCAGTTCCCCATCCCTACTGCCAGATGGCGCCTGGGAGCAGGGCCGCCGTTTCCAAAGGCTTTTCTTTCCACCCGTTGGGCGCTAGGTAGTTCGTGATCTTCCTCGCTGTCAGTGCTCAGGCTGGCATTTAAAATCCGGTGCTGCACACAGACTTTGTGCTTTTGATCCATCTGCTCCATGAAGAGCTGTGAAACTCAGAAATACCTACTTCTAGCCAGACATCCATTGCTCCAATAGGATTTGTCAGTTGATAAGCCTTTGTGATATAACCAGGCAATGGGGACACTCAGAACAAGTCAAACATTTCATTAGGAATCCGATTTTTTTTTTTTTTTCTTTGCATGCTTATCTCTGTTGTAAGTTAGAGAATCTGGAAAGAGTGCAGAGACTCAAAGTTCAGGCCTCGTAGGTTTGAATCTCAGTATGCTGAGCAACTTTGAGCAAATGATTTGATCTTTCTGAATCCTACTTTCTTTACCTGTAAATAGTTGTGATAAGAGTAGCTGCGTCATAGGGTTGTCATGAGAATAAATGAGATAATATGTGTAGGACATGGCATGAAATCAGGTACAGAGCTAGTGCTCACTAAGTATAAGCAATTATATGTCAAGAGCATGAGCTTTGAAGTCAGTTAGATAAGGATTTGACTCCTAGTTCTTTGATTCAAAAGTTGCATGGTCTTGAATAAGTTATGCAAACTCTGAGCTCCTTGACAGTTGCCTTGAAAGTTGCAAGATTATTATGGGGTACCTGGGTGGCTCAGTCGTTAAGCGTCTGCCTTCGGCTCAGGTCATGATCCCAGGGTCCTGGGATCGAGCCCTGCATCGGGCTCCCTGCTCCACAGGAAGCCTGCTCCTCCCTCTCCCACTCCCCCTGCTTGTGTTCCCTCTCTCGCTGTGTCTCTCTCTGTCAAATAAATAAAATCTTAAAAAAAAAGATTATTATGAAAATTACAGAGCTATATAGACAACGCCTTTTACTTTTTATTTGCATCATGACCCATTTCAGACAGGATTTGAGTTTCCCCACACAAAGCAAAAAGTAACCCAATGACTTTTTTTAAGCAGATAATACAATCAGGGTGAAGAAAAAGCAAGGATAGGAAACACGAGGGAAAACAAGAGATAAGGCTGGCCACCCTGATCACATCCTAAGAGCATCCATGTATCCTCGCTAGTGATGAACGGGTCACAAATGTGGCTTTGGGCTTCTTAGCATCCAAAGCAATAAAGAAAGGAAATATGGTTAGTTAAATGATTCAGAGTGCCAAGATAAATGCAGAGGAGTTCTGAAGAAGAATCTCAGCTATTCCTAGTTCTGAGACTGAAGAGGCTGTAAGTAGCACATGGTGGATACACAATAGATATATAAATGTTAGCTGTCCTCATCTTCAAGCACAGAGGAAAAAGTGAGTCTAGGGATAAAAGCAACATGGAAGAGGTAACTTCTGAGCTGAATAGAACTGAATACAAATTTGCCAGGTGTGGGAGGGGGGTGGGCGGGG
The DNA here is from genome assembly GCF_004348235.1 of Phoca vitulina. NCBI lineage: Eukaryota > Metazoa > Chordata > Mammalia > Carnivora > Phocidae > Phoca > Phoca vitulina. The sequence continues at coordinate 8,831,922 of NW_022589743.1, read as the reverse complement.
AGGGCTGGAGAAGGGAGGGAGTCCCCCGTAAAGGGAGAGTGTGACAGTGGCAGGATCACCCCCACCCATCACTGTAGCTCGAAAGCCAGGGACTCACATGATGTCACATCGGGTGGAGAGGAAGCTCCCATCAGACTGACAGGCACAGGGACTTGTGGTTTGAAAAGCCGGGAAGGAGAGAGGAGGCTTGGGAGCTCAAGCACAGCTGTTTTGGCTTAGAGTCTCTCCCTACTGGACATCTGGTGTTTAATGACAGTTCTCAGAAGGAAGTAAGTTCTCTTTTTTTGAGTGTGTTTTGTTTGGTTCTGTTGTGCTGTGGACCCAGCCTTATGGCTCTTGAAGGAAGAAAACAGCCAGGATGGTTACAGGGAATGTTACTTTTTTCGCCAGGTCTTCTCAGCCGCTCCGAGCAGGGCTGGAGGCTTCTGTGACTTTCTGAGTCAGAGAGGGTTTTTGGACTGTAAAGACCCACAGATTTGTATGGAAATTGTATTCCCATTCTTCCTCTTCTCCCACCACACTCTCAGCTCCTTCTTCCTTCTTCATGTCTTCCAACACATTCTCTGACTCTGTCTCTCTGTCTGTCTCTCACTAAGCGGGAGGGGGTGAGATAAACCTGCAGAAATCTGTGTTTCCTTCTGTGTTAGCCACCCAGAGGAGCCTCCAAATCCCTGCATCCCCTTGGGACTTTGTCCCTAATAAATCTATATACAAAGACAGAGCTTCCTGCTTCGAGGTGTTTGTACCCAGGAGGTTGAAAATGAGCTAATTAGTGCTTACGATTAAGTTTGGATCCCTAAACACACAGTTGGTATGACTGCCCCGTTCTCGCTGACAACTGAGTTGTCACTAACTTTCAGGACTTAAATACCCTTTAGACTCTTCCTGGCCCGCCCAGAGGAGGCAGAGCGTGATCCCTGCAGCCCAGCTTCGTATCTCTGCAATCATCTGTTTTCTAAGAATTCTCCCCAGGCCCAGTTCTTGGTATGCTTCTGATTATTATCTTTGCAGCCTCAGTGTGACGACTGTGACAGAGTCCCCATGTTAGCTGGCCCTGCCCAGGTATGGCGGAAGGGACACAGACTGGGAAAGTCAGACATCCAGGTCCCAGGTATGGATTTTTCTGGGTCCATGGCTGCCATTATTTTCTCAAAAGGGTCTGTGACTCACGAAGGCTAAGAATCCCTGGGCTTGTTGATTTATAAATTCTTAGAATCCAACAAAGAGCAATTCTTCGGCTCTGTGCTTCTGGGAAATGTCATATATTGGGTAGTTCAGCAAATGTCTGCTGACTGCGCACTGCATACCAGCTCTTTGACATGGTGTAAGGGTGTGAAAGGAGATAAGACCGCTTCCAAGGGGACCCCTGTCCCGTGGGGAGACCCACCCACAAACAAAGAATCATGCTAAGATGTCTGAAAGGTAATGATGGAGAGGCACACAGGACACTTGAGAAACACAGAGCATCCAGAAGTGACGGCACCTTTTCCTCCTCACCTCCCAAGAGCACGTGAACTGCTGAGAAGAGTTTTGGGGGTTGGAGGAACTTCCCTTCAGGTTTCCAAAGTGGAGGGCATGCTCCCACCCAGTCCTTCTGCAGGCTCCAGGCTCCTGCTGACCCTCTCCCTCCTGACGGTCTCTGCATAGATTCTCTGTCCTTGTGCTGCCAACAAGGTCACTGAGCTCAAGTGGAAATGGGCCTCCTCCTCCTCCTTGAGTGTAACCTTTCCTATGCATGCCTCAGAAGCCCCATTCCCTGCAGGAACCCCAAGACCTTGCCAGCCCCTCTTTTCCTGCCCTTCCTGGCCTCTCTTGGCCCCTTTCATGTCCAACACTCCAGGACACCAAACCTTGAGTACACTGACAAGGGTGCTGTCCCACCAGCATGTTATTCTTGTTCCCGTGTAGACCTTAGCAGCTCCCAGCGACCTTATGGCTCTGTAGGAAGCACTATTAAATGTTAAATCCATTTAAAAAAGAAAAGCAGAGAGGCGCCTGGGTGGCTCAGTCGGTTAAGTGTCTGCCTTTGGCTCAGGTCATGATCCCAGGGTCCTGGGATCGAACCCCGAGTCTGGCTCCCTGCTCAACGGGGAGTCTGCTTCTCCCTCTGCCCCCCCCCCCCCTCCCCCCCCCCCCCCACACTCATGCTCGCTCTGTGTGTCTCTCTCTCAAATAAATAAAATCTAAAGGAAGGAAGGCAAGAAGGCAAGCAAGCAAGCAAAGCAAGAATATTTATGTTGGCACACAGTGGGTCAGAGGGACAGACGCTGCTGTAAGCCCGGTTCTAGTCCCAATTCCCTTACTCACCATCTGGATGCAAGCATTTCCATAGAGTTGCTACCCATACTCCGGGCTACCATCACCTCTGCCCTCAACTATTCCACTTAACTCACATATAGGTCCAATAATTCACTCCCCATATGGCAGCCAGAGGGATCTTTTTCAAATGTAAATCAGAACATACCACTCCCCTGCTACAGCTTTCCAAATATTTTCACAGCTCTCAGAATAAAATCCAAACTCCTTGCCAGGTCCTGTAACACCTTCCATGATCTGGCATCTGCCTACCTCTCTAGCCGTGTCCGGGGCCCTTCTCCTCACTCACTAAGCTCGCTGATCTTCTGTCTGTCTCCACATCATAGTCAGTTCTGCCTCAGGACCTTTGCATGTGCCATTTTTGTTGACTGAACTTCTCTTCCCCCCAGGAAGAGCCTAGGTATGGCATTTTCCCCCTTTGATTCAGATCTCAGCTGAAAAGGCACTTTTTTTGTGAGAGGTCCTCCCTGAGGACCTCATCTAAAGTTTCCCCACCCTGCCCCCAGCATGGCCTTTTCATTCTGCTTTTACTCTCTTCATGGTATTTACTATAATCTGAAATTATCTTGTTTATTTGTTTATTGTTTGTTTCCCCTGACCCACTAAGGAGCCTTGTCTATCTCTTTCACTGGGGTATTCCTAGCATCTAGAATATGGTATGGCCCATAATATTCAAATATTTGTTGAATAATTGAATGAGTAATGATGGTAAAGCCATTTAATATATTTGAGCCCCAAATCCCTGGCTACATATCTGATCTTTTATGATCTTTAGAAAACTCTCTTTGGTAGACATTATTGTAGCCACTTTATAGTTGAGGAAATAGAAAGTCAGATGGGTTATATCATTTGCCTAAAATCGTAACTGTGTCCTAAAAGTTTACCCCCTTTGAGATACCAATAAAAATTTGGGGAAGAAAAATTCTCCCTATTCTTCCACACTTTAAGTTCCACCAAAAAGTTATCCATCCATTGTGGAATGGAATAATATGCTACTATCTGGTCCACTCCAAAGCAAGGTCTGTGGCCGAGATAGCCCAGCGGGGTGACAGACTCTATTCTTACACATAATTCTTCTGTATGTGATTCATTCTGAGCACGTCTACTACATTCAGTCATTCATTTATTTAAACATTGATTCATCACATATGTATGGCTAAAAGCCAGCACTAAATAGGTATATGGTAGCTCTAGGCAGGAACTCCTAATTCATGCTAAGTGCACATCCTGGTCTCCCCTAGAAATAGATGGTCCCCAATAGGATCTGTTGGCTAAATTGTAATTCTTTTGACTAAGATGAAGCTTATAAAATGCTTATTAACCAGAGTTCTGGCATAGAGTAGGCACGCGGAATGTTAGTAATGATGACGATGATAGTAGAACCTGGACCTCCTTTCTCAGCCAGGCTGCCTAGAAGGAGAGGAAGATATTAAATATTCCTTTGGCATGTTTTCCCCTTCCAGACCCATCCCATTAGAAAATCCAGTGCACGTGACTTCCATTTCTTTTTCCTAAATCCACAGCCTGTATTAGCAACTGAAAGTAATAAGCATAATTTAAATGCTATGTCTTTCCTAATTAAAATCCATCCAGAAGGGGATGCCAGAGTTATTTTAGTCCATGTGGCAGAGGAAGTTCCATTATATTAATCCAGGCTTCTCCACAGAGTCCAAGGGCAGACGTGTCCATGTGTGCGTACTTGTAGCATAAGTTTGGGGGTGCTACCAAGAATGCATAGTTGGCCCTGAACAGGTTGTGATATGAATTTTCAGAGGAAGCTGTTGATGGAGCCACTGGGACTTGCTTCCTGAGGCTCTTGAGGCTGGTGAGTAAGTCTGGAGTCTGTCTTGGCCCTGTCAGTGGTTCTGAAGAAACACCCTGGAATGGCTTCTCCATGAGGAGATGCTGTCCCAGCTCTCCCCTCGGAGGCTCCACATGCTTGGCGGCTCTCCTTGGAAACACTGGTTGCCAGAGCAGCTGTGTCAGCCCGGCTTCCCCAGAAAAGACAGGAAAGCAAACAGGGAGCCCTCGGCTAACCCAAGGGCCTCTTTTCAGGGGGCAACTCCCAAGAGCAAACCGCACCAGAAACCAAGTCCAGAGAGAAAGGCAATGACAATGGAAAAAGAAGGAGGAAGGGAAAAGGAGGCAGAGAAACTAGGAAGGGCAAGGTTTTGCTTTTCAAGGGCAGGAGGTTGTCTCTGTGTGGGAGGAGAGTTGGCTGCAGTATGAAGACAGTTTGGGGCATGCTTTTCATTTTCAGAGGATTCTTATTTTCCGTCACCTGGCCTGGAGCCTTTGCTGTAACTGCTCATGGTTTTGAAATACATCTCAGTGTATGTTCTCGTATTGATAAACCTGTTTTCTTCCTAGCAGCCCTTTGGCCTCAGTGCCACTGGAGGGGGGAGTTGGTTACAGGCCTGAGATGGGGGTGTTTCTGCTCCACAAATCAAGGTCTAACCCTGGGGTGTTGAGGGTAGGAGGGGTGAAAAATGTTTAGCATGAATTTAGAAGCACTGCAATGAGAAAATATAACTTACCCCTGGGAAATGTAAATGTCTTAGATAGCCCCTGATCGGCCCAGAATGCACCCAGCATGGCACTGGGGCTGAGGAAGGTGTCCAGGTAAGGGGGCCAGAGGTCCGACTTGCAGAGACTTTCAGACTCCAGCTCGGTGCCCGCAACAGACCTGAGAGTTCCTGAAAGGAATGAAGGACCTAAGTAGATCTAGATGGTAGATAAGATGGCTGCAGGGAGTGGGGACCAAACACAAAGCTCCAAAGGACAAGGGGGGACTCTTTCCCAGGCAAATACCCAGTAACAGTCCAGAACAGCCCACAGATCAGTGGCGACTTGTGGCCAACTCGGGGAACTGAGACTACCCCCCCCATTACCGTAGGGCTCCTAAGTTCCGTCCTGACCCAGACACAATCTGGAGAAAGAGAAGAAGGTGGAGAGATATCTTGAGGGAAACTGCCCTGGACATTTCTATCTTGAATTGATTGAATTCTTAACCCAAAAAGATCAAGTTGAATGGAAAAGGAGGTTTTAAATGGGAAAAGAAGAAATTACATTTAATTGGCCAATTAAGTTTTCTGGGGACTCAAATAAAGATGAAATCAATTATAGATCCTTTTAAGAGCTGCATTTTTTTTCCCCCACCACTGAATTGCAGTGTAAAAATTTTGACCTCTTTATAATAATGACCTCACACAACCACAAATAGATTTAGAGCATACAAGTTATTTTCACGTACATTATCTTTTTTGAACCTCACATCAAAACAAAAGAGATGTTCTTATTCCAACTTTACAGATGCAGAAAACAGAGGCTCAGCGATGCTAGGAGGCTTGTCCAAGTTCAACAACATAGAGGAGGGCCTCTTCCACGCCCATTTCAACTACAAGCTGCAGATTCTCAGTCTAAATAGTGGTTTGCAACCGGGGCCATTTCTGGAGACAATTTTGGTGGTCACGCGTTGGGGTGGGGGGCTGGGGGAGTGCTACCGACATCTGGAGGGGAGAGGCCAGGGGTGATGTGGCACATCCTACGATGTACAGGGTGGCCCTCACAGGAAAGAATTTTCTGGCCTAAAATATCAGTAGTGTGGAGGTGGAGAAACCCTCTCACACAGGGGATTCCAAGGGAGGATATTGTATCTCTCCTTTCACATCATAAAAATGGACAAGGACCCAGAGCCAAGGCGATTACAATTAAATAGGGAAGACACAACTGATAAACCTTAAATGGCCAGAAACATAGCCTCATAGGAGCTTCATCTCCAAGATACTGTGAGGGATGGGTGAGGCAAGTCTTGTTGGAGAATTGAGAGGAAATTGTGTTCACCATGGGGGGAGGGGTGCAGGGAGAGGGGGCGGGGGGGCAGAGGAGGGGGTGGGGGAGCACCCAGGGATGTACTCGGAATGGATCATGTTTAGCCTCCTTTCCTCTGTACAACACAATTATTTTAAAACCAATGATAATGGCAGAAAACTGTGAAATTTTTCTCTCCTTGAACGTCATACACATAATCATGTCAATAACAACAAAAATATAGGGCAAAAGGAGAATAGTATCAGATTAATACTTTTAAAAATTATATTGAGGTATTTTCTTGTAAAGGAAAAAAGCATACACCTGCATATTCTGTCTGTTGCAATTAATGAAGAATAATATTACAAATTCTGTTTGTCCCTTAACTTCTGTAAATTTGTCGGTGATTTTGTCAAGATTAGTCTTTGCAAATTCATGTTCAGTAGCTGGATTTGTCAGGGCTATTTTCTTCACTCCCAGTTGATCAAACAATTTTTTTTTTTTTCAAGATTTTATTTATTTATTTGAGAGAGAGAGAGAGAGCACATGAGAGGGGGGAGGGTCAGAGGGAGAAGCAGACTCCCTGCCGAGCCCGGAGCCCGATGCGGGACTCGATTCCAGGACTCCAGGATCATGACCTGAGTCGAAGGCAGTCGCTTAACCAACTGAGTCACCCAGGCACCCCACCCTTTTTTTTTTTTTTGGCCAATTTTAATTCCGAAACTTTCTTTCACACAAAGTAACAGTTTTACAAACAGGAATTTTACTATCTTCATCGGGGCAAGTTTGGCAGAGATACATGAAATATCTCACTTCTCAGTAAATTCCAGAAATTGCAGTACTTTCCACGTTTTTGTTTCCCTTCAGGATTTATCTAACAGCGTTCCAAAGTCTCCACAGTCAAAAATTTCCACTAAAATACCTTCAGCAGAAAATCCATCATAATTCCTATTGTATTTGGTAAAAACTGAAAATTTTTCTACCATAAAAACAGAGAACATTGACATTATCATTTTAAAAATCACCTCAGGGGCGCCTAGGTGGCTCAGTTGGTTAAATGTCTGCCTTCAGCTCAGGTCATGATCCCCAGGGTCCTGGGATCGAGCCCCGCATCCAGCTCCCCACTCACGGGGAGTCTCTTCTCCCTCTGCCCCTCCCCTCCGCTCATACTCTTTCTCTCTGGCTCTCTCTCTCTCAAATAAATAAATAAAATCTTTTAAAAAATAAAATAAAATCACTTCAAACAATGTACCCCATATTGTCTACACCCAGGGCTAATCCATCCTGCTCAAAGCCTCCCATCCAGTCCTTGGTAAGCATCTGTCCATGGATGCATCATTTAGGGAAAGGATCAATGTGGTAAGGTAGTCTTCATGGAATCACAGTGTTCTGAGATCAGATCTTTTTTTTCTTTTAAATTTTGTGGGTTTTTCCTTTTTTTAACTCTACACAAAGAATATAAAAATATAGAAATGCAGGGGCACCTGGGTGGCTCAGTTGGTTAAGCATCCGTCGTCAGGTCATGATCTCAGGGTTGTGAGATTGAGCCCCGAGTGGGGCTCTGTGCTCAGAGCGGAGTCTACTTGGGATTCTCTGCCTCTCTCTCTCCCTCTCCCTCTGCCCCTCCCCTGTTCACATGTGGCTGTGCGCTTGCACGCTTTCTCTCTCAAATAAATAAAATCTTTTAAAACATACAGGAATGCATTCAAGAATTTGTTAGAATTAAGTTTGGTTGCAATCCATAACCTAATCTCTGCCCTGAAAGATGCTGACATCTTAAGTTGTGCACAAAGATATCATCATAGGGAGTTAGTCATCACAAGAGATGGGTGGATGGAGAGCTTGGGTTAGAACTGGGGTGGGGTTCAGAGGAGGGAGTGGGTGCTTCCTACCAGGAGCCTAGAGATTTCATGGGAAAAGTGACATGTCAAGTTGTCTTGAAGAATGGGTAGCATTTGGACACTTAAAAACCTGTAAGACGGTACGCTGAGGGAGTCAGGCTCTTCATGCCTCCACTTATCCATTAGCAAAGCAAGGATCAGATCATCTTTGCCCCTTGGGTCCACATGGAAAACAGCAAAAGAGAGACAGGGTGTTTGCTCTGTTGAAGGAGGGGTCGTTATACTTGTATTTCACTGTGTGTGACATTCAGCAAGTCACTTTCCTTCCCTGGACAATGTTCTTGTCTGAAAAATGAAAAGGATTTGCCAGACGAAATATCTCTAAGGCATCCTCTGACTCAGACATTACTGTGTGATCCTAAAAGTGCCTTGGGGTGGATTTCTGCCAATGGGAACAGGGCTTCCTGTTCACACAGACACGTTGGTGAATGGGGATTGCTTAAGAGAGTCAGCCTTGGTGTTTGCAAGTCACAGTCAGGGGGCCGGGAAGTCTGGGCTTCTCCTGTCCCGTCCAGCTGCCTGGAGCCTTGAATCTCCACCCTTGATTTTCCTACGGTCTTTCGCACCTGGCTTCCACATCCACCCACTCACACCCCCCCTCCACTACCACACCCAGGAGGGAGAGAGGGGGAGGGGCAAGGTAGGAAGAGCATGGCCGTCTTGGTGCACAAATAGCTCCAATCCAGGCTTCCCACTGAGAACTGTGAGACCAAGGGAAGGCTCATCTTTCTGCTCCCCCACCACCTCTCTGCTTTTAAGTTGCTTTTCCTCTATTTTGGAGATTCATCTTCTTTCAGAGGGAAGAAAGGCACTTTGGTCTTTTAAGGGTAACTTTTCATGAGGCTTTGGTATGCGTCCACATCCCTCAGTAGTTCTGGGGAAGCAGCAGGGGGCCGGGGAAGCTGAAAGGAGGGTGAAGAGATTTCTACAAGGCCTCCTGCCCCGACAGGAAGTAGGGGGGGTGGAGGACAGGGAGGGGCATCTTTGGGCTGTCTCGGGAGCCTTGTCAAAGGACACTCATTTGCTGGCCTTCAAAGCTATGAGCAGAAGAGATAGGAAGAGGAGAATAAGGTTATAGGTGGGGAAGATTCTTTTTAGGAAAGGCAGTCCTATCTCAGATGAAAATCCGCGGGGTCCTGGTTTCTCCCTCACCAATCGTGACCTTTGATCTCAGAGGTGGTGGGTGGAGAAGCACCAGGGTGCAGGCTGGGGAGTCAGCCGCCTGGCCAAGGCATTTATTATTTTCTTATTTATTCAGAATTCATTACTTAGAGCTGAGGAAGTTGGGGTGTGTTTGTAGGGCACTGAAGAGACGCAGGCGGTGGGCCGAGGTCAGCACATGCCCCCTGAGGGAATGGAGGGACGTCAAAATATGCTTTGCAGCACAGATTGCCCCCTGCTGTCTGAATTTGGACAAGACTTGCTCTGGCTAGCCCTCAGTTTCCTCATTTATTCTACCCTGAGCACCTTGCGGGGTTGCTGAAAGGGCTGAGGTGAGGAACAGGTGAGGGAACATTCCACTGTGCAAGGGTGTTCAGGCATGGCGGGATCCTTATCCCGTGGGAGGGAGTCCTTTCCCTTCCCGGAGTGTGTCCTCCTCCAGTGAGAACGTTCATGAGGACGTCTTTCCTTCCTCTAGAGCGCCTCTCAAGCCTCCGGACGCTGCCCGAGGGACAGGACAGGAAGGAAACATGGATTGTAGCTGCACCCTGGGGACTCCTGCTGGAAGCCCATCTTCACTAACCCCCAGGAAAACCTCACAGTCCCCAACCGGCTCTTCACATCCTGGGATTTCTTTTCAGTCGTGGCTTCAGAATTTCTAGCTGGAAGTGGTTTGGGGGCTGTAATCTATCTGGGTGGTAGGGTTGCATCTAGAAGAACTTGAAGCCATGTGAGTAAAGTAAGCATCCTGGGGTTATGTAAGCACATGCAAATTTGGGGAGGCTTTCACAAATTAGTGATTATGGGGTTCGAAAGTCCATGATGCTCCTCCACTCTATCAGTTTATCTCTGAGTGACGTTTAAAGATGGATGGGATATGGTTCTTAGGCGCAAGGCTGATGTTATTGCACAAGCAGTAGACAGAAGTTTGCAAACCTAGGGTGGACTCCAGTCTCTACCAACAAATGTCCCATTCCTCATCTTAAAATAAGGGTAGTAGATGTGAATTCCCCGAGATTCCTTTCTCAGTCCACTCCCTCTCCTGTATATGTCAGGGTGGAAACCTTACAAGGAAATCTAACCTCAGGGATTAGAGTGCCAAATGCCTCAGCATGTTGTGTTATTCATTTGACTTTCAAAGGCCGGAGAGAGGACATGACTCCTGGGCCACTCCCAGGAGCTTATTTATCTCCTGCAAGGTCAAGGTAGAAGGGGGGGGGAGGGGTTAGGCAGTGTGAGGGAACGAACTAATACTTGTTGAGTATCTAATATTCCAGGTTGCTAGGTGCTTTATATGTTATTGTGTTTAATGCAACCAATATTGAGATGGCATTAAATGACCCCGAGGCTCAGAAAGACTAAGTATAACGTTACCAGCTAAAAAGGGCTTCTCCGTAGTGAGTGCTCGATGAGTATTTGTTTCTTGAATAAATGAATGCCAGGGCTTGAACCCAGGTTTGACTTAGCTCCAAAACCTGTACTATTTCCAGGCTGCATCCTCAAGCCCAACTTAGAGAGGAACATAGTGACTGACCTGCAAACACTTCACATCTCTGGTGAGCTTGGTCTAAAAAGACAGCATTTAGAGGCGCCTGGGTGGCTCAGTCGGTTAAGCGTCTGCCTTCGGCTCAGGTCATGATCCCGGGGTCCTGGAATCGAGTCTCGCGTCGGGGTCCCTGCTCAGCAGGAAGTCTGCTTCTCCCTCTGCCACTCCCCCTGCTCATGCTCTCTCTCTCTCTCTCAAATAAATAAATTTAAAAAAAGACGGCATTTAGGAGAAACTCTTCTGAGACCTTGCACCAAACCACCAGCAATGACTAGTGCTCCTGCCACGCTAACGAAGCAGTCTGCAAAGCACTTTGGTTGATTCCAACCAAAGGAAATTTTAAAAAGCCAGCGTCTTGTGGGACCCATGGTTGCAAGAAACAGAAGCCTACTCAAATTAGCCCAATAAAAGGTGTGGTGGTGGTGGTGGTGTAAGTATTTATAATTCTGGAGATCACACTGAATCCAAGGGAGGCTGAACGATTAAACATCAAGGAGGGCAGGAATCAGAGAGGCCCAAGGACTTTGTAGGATTGCAAAGACTTTTACTCATTTGCATGCCCTCCTCCACTGATTTATTCAGTCCCTCCAGGGTCGTTTGGAGGAGGGTTTTGCAAACTGCAGCACACACAGGCATCACCTGGAGATCTTGTTAAAATGCCGATTCTGATTTGGTAAGTCTGGGGTGGGACCCGACAGTCCACGTTTCTAAAGGCTCCCAGGTGATGCTGCTGCTCATGTATGGCCCACACTTTGAGCGTAGCAAGAACTTAGGTCACGGAGCCACAAGCTGCAGTTGGAATCACCTGAGAGATTTTTTTTAACCTTGACGCCTGAATTCCACCCTCCCCAGCAGATTCTGATACAATCGGTTTGAAGTATGACCTGAGAATTAGGATTTTTTTAAGCCCCCCAGGTGATTCAAATGAGCAGCAAAGTGTGATTTGATGAGGCCGCTTCTCGCCTGCGCAGGCAGCTGTGGGTGGATACGGGGCTTATAAAGTGCAAGCATGTCAGCCACGCTCGGGACTGTATAGGGCCAATGGGCAAGGATCAGCACATCCGGAACAGGAAATGACTTGGAGTCCGAAAAGCGTGAGTATAAATTCTGGCATTCCCGTTTTCTAATTGGATGCTCTGCTCCAGAAAGTCTGGGTTCAGAACTCTTTAAGCTCTAGAGTGATTTTTATTTTTTTTTCAAGTGAAAAGTGGAAGCTATGCTTTCTGATCCACATCCCCCTCAGGGTCTTTTGAGGCTCAGTGCAGTGTTGTTCAACCAGGGGGCACAGGGGAGAATAAACTGGAGAGAGGTTTGGGGGCGCCTGGGTGGCTCAGTCATTAAGCGTCTGCCTTCGGCTCAGGTCATGATCCCAGGGTCCTGGGATCGAGCCCCGCATCGGGCTCCCTGATCCGTGGGAAGCCTGCTTCTCCCTCTCCCACTCCCCCTGCTTGTGTTCCCTCTCTCGATGTGTCTCTCTCTGTCAAATAAATAAATACAAAAAACAAAAACAAAAAACTGGGAGAGCTTTCTAAGGAGGACAGGCTGGCCTTCCACGCAGAATTCTGCAAGTTTCAGGGTGGTGCAGGCGTAGGTATTTTTACAAGCTCCCCCGGATGATCCTTCTGTGCATCCCTGGCTGTGAACCATTGATCAACTGAAATCATGTCATGAAACCTTCGAGCTGTCCTTGACTCTTCTACCAAACCCCATGGATTCCAGCTCCCTAAATAGCTCTTGAATCTATCCATCCATCTCATCCCTAGAGCCTTGTTCAGAGACTAATGTAGAAAGTTCCCTCAGCCTCCAACTCTTCCTAATTCCCTGCAATCCATCTTCCGAGTAGCTGCCAGGATCATCTTTCTAATACAGGAACTGCTTATGTCATTCTCCTGATCAGGATAAAGTCCAAAGGCCTTAAAGTGGTGTGCAAGGACATTCATGGTCTGGCCATACCTCATTTCCTGTCCCTCTCCCCCTCATACCTCACACTCCAACAGTCCTATCACTCCCAGGAGAGTTCTGTTCTCTCAACCTCTGTGCTGCTACTTGGAATGTCCCTCCCCATCTTTTCCTGACAAACTCCTGCTTTTCCTCCCTGCTCCATCGTCCCCTTCCCTGCAGAGCTCTCCCACACCCATCCTGCTCACCATCAGAGGTGGACGGAGGCTTAGGGCCACTTCTGTTTTATGAATCTTAAGGTATATTTCGAAAGATGAAGAAGTGCCCAAAGAAAGTTATTCAAAAAGTTATTCTATCTCTGTGAATATATATTCATTTAGTGACAAATCAAACATCTTAACTTGAGGCCCTTCAAAAATGTAAGACATGGCCGAATGACCAGAATGAAAATGCATCCACTAAAATACACAATATAGGGTCCGACTGTGTTGTAGCACATCACCTGTGAAATCAAATCAAGCAATATTTATTAAGAATCACTATGATTATTACAAAAAGCAAGTATTTGTTGAATTCCTATTACACTCTGAGCACATTCTCACTTAATCCTAGTAACAACCCTACAAGGAGAGGACTGTGATGCCCATTTTACAGATAAAACTCAGGGTGACTTGGTGAATTGTCCATGTCACACGGATGGTGAGTAATGGATCTGGGATTCCAGTCCAGGCTCGCCTGGCCCCTGCTCACCGTCCCAACCACGGCAACTGCCTTCTGCCTTTGCTGAGCACTGAACTGAAACCGTGGAGTGGAGTGGAGTGGTGTAGAACACAAACACTTTCTGCCTGGGTTTAAATTCTGCTGACTTCCTTTCTTGAGCCTGTTCTTCATCTGCAAAACAGGGATAATAATACTACCTATTTCATAGCATAAGGATTAAATGAGATGTGGCAGGTTGAGGGTTTAGGACTCAGTGATTGACAGCTTTTCCTATTGTTTCCTAGCACTGAGCCAGGCTTTGCAGGATGAAAAGGAGCTCGAGAGAGGGGCCTTTGGACCCAAGTCCTCACTGACTCAAAGCCCAGAGAGGCAGAGGAATCTTGCCACTGTCTTCACTCGGGTCTTTCTTCTCTAAAAGGTCCTTTTGATTTATTAGCAAGAAGCCATCTCCCGACTACAAAGGCAAGATTTCAATAATTCTCACCCAGTTCCTGGCTAAAGATGCCCAAAGAGATTTCTAAGCCAGTGATTTTCAAAGAGGGAACTTAATTCAAATGCTTTGAAGAGGGGGGCTTGATGGTTGGGCACTTTGTTATATTTTAAGTATGAATGGACGAGCCATCCCACATGGGCAGCATGTGATGGGCCCCAGGAACTGGGCACTTGTGAATGACGGGGCTTCCTATCAATTCCTGCCATGTTAGAGGCCAAAGCCTCTCCAGGCATGGGGAGGCAGTCCTCTCCCCTAAGAGATGTGAATGCCAAATATAAAATTGGTCACCCAAAGAGAATCTTAAGGTCATTGTGCCTACTCCCTGTGCCTACTCCCCTGAGAGAGGACAAAGGTGTTTGATGATGAAAGTAGAGGGCGCCTGGGTGGCTCAGTCGGTTAAGCATCTGCCTTCGGCTCAGGTCATGATCCCAGGGTCCTGGGATCAAGTCCCGCATTGGGCTCTCTGCTCAGCAGGAAGCCTGCTTCTCCCTCTGCCTCTGCCTCTATCCCTCCTCCCCCGCCCCCCGCCGCTACTATGCACACGTGCACTCTCTCTAATAAAAATCTTAAAAAAAGTAGAGCTGAACCCTCACTTGTAACTGCTCGATCTAAGTGGGAAGTGCCGCGGAGTGGACGGTCGCCCACCGACCTGTGTCCAAAGCAGTGGTCTCTCAGGGACGTCAGAATGTGAAGCCCCGTCTGTGCAGCCTCCCCCTCATTCCCACACCTCCAGCTACCTGCTCCTTCTTCCGAGCAGGAGAATTGTTTCCCGTCCTCTTGGAAGGAACAAATGGTCTGAGAGAGTGAATTGGGAAAATTGCTCCCGGCCCACACTCCCCTCCCCGAGCCCCCATGGCAGATACTGTTGAGGGCCTATTATGGGCCAGACACTATGCATTTGTTATGAAGTCATCCCTGCAACCCTCAGAGGTGGGGATTATACTTTCATTTCACAGATGAGGAGATTTGGGTTAAAAAATGCTTAGTGCTGCGCAAGGTCATATGCCTGCTAAGTGACAGATTTGGATCACCGAGTTCCTCACCACAGAGTCCCCTCCTCTCATGCCCAAGATGCTGAGCTCCTTGGCCTGGGCTGCAGCCCACGCAGGGCCAGTGTGTGGAGCTCCCCAGGTGAGTCTGACGGGCTGCCAGGGCCGGGCACCACCGCACTGCGTCAGCCCTGCTAGAAATCCGTAAATGGGGTTTTTATTCCATCTTGCATCACAGGTTCCCTGGGGGAGTGGGGAAAACTGTGACTCTCCCCTATAGAAAAATGTTTATACACAAAAAGTTGCATACAATTTCTGGTAATTATGGAAATTCTGAAGCTTCTGCATGGATCCCCCAAGAGTCATGGACTCAAATTAAGGTCAAGTCTGTAAATCCTTGCTTCCAACTCCTTGGCCAAAACATGGGAGTTAGCTGGAAGCCCTTAAACAATTCATTTTCTTCCTACTGACTCAGAGTTGCTGGATCTGTAGTCCTGGGATATGTTCCCAGTCGATTCTCATACATCCAACCAATCTTTGGACTGGTTTTGGGGAAGCAGCTCTCTAAATGATGCCCATCCAATGGACCAGAATTCATTTCTGTCACCTCTACCCATATAATGTTAGAAAGTTGCTTAACCTCCCAAACCTTCTCTTTTCTCTTCCATAAAATGGGAATAACAATAGCCCCCACCTCATAGAGTTGATATGGGATTAAATCAAATATTCCATGTAAGTGTTTATCATAGTGCCTGGCACAGAAGTACTGAATAAATAGTAATGTATCACTGATTACATAGTAGTATTATTTATCATCAATGTAAGTAATCTCTGTAAATGGTCTCTTGGTGATAGGATTGGGAACAGAATCGAATTTCTAGTAGACTGTCAACAAAAATACATGAAAGAAAGGAAAAAATTCAAAGTTTATTAAGCATTAAGATTAACAGACAGATAAAGGTTTGGACTTAACAGCATAAACACCACAAATATCATGGTGTACAATTAAACTGACCTCACGTGAATTTGTACCTGTTTAACAGATGCAACGTTTGTGGTGTTGCCAAAAGGATAATGGTTATGGTTATTGTTACGTTTGGTAAGGTGCTCCCAAATTAAAGATGTTATGATTTGACTTAAATATTCACACACACACACACACACACACAGTCCTCTACACACACTTGGCCCTCTCCAAAATGTACTGATTTCAGTTGCCAAGTCCAATTCAATCAAGATCTAGGATAAGGTTTTGCTCAATTTTAAAATGACATTATTAATTGTAGAGAAAACCTGAAGGAGACCGTGGCCTTTCCAGGGAGGCCCAGGAGCCCTCGGCATGAAGCTAGCACCCCGGGAGCAGAAGAGGTCTACCACATACATGGTCTCCCATCACCTGCAGCTTGCTGACCCCAGGTTAAATCCCAGCCTCTGCACTCCACTCAGGCAAGCAGGCCAAGCCAGCCTGCTTTGGGATTACTCTGATTAACTCTCCTAAAATGTGAGTTTTCCTAAAAGGAACATTGGGGGGGGGGGATTAGATAAACTACCAGAAAAAAACCAAGCAGAACTCTGCATATTATGGAATGCCTGTCATTTTACCCCGGAGGAGGGGTGGGGTGGGGAGAGGGGCTCCGCCTAGAATTCTTTTTGACTCTTCCAAAATCAGACCCAAGACCTTTTAAATGCATGCTTAGAATTATTGTGTGTTCCCTCACAAAACCGGTGACGATTCACGGGAGGAACCTGTGCGTTATCTAGTACAGCACCCTAGCCACACAAATCCGCTCCGCACTCTCCAGGAACCAGCGGTCATTCTGCTTTGTGGGATGTCAGCACTGGAAGATGAAAGGCCCATCCCAGCCTCGCCCATTGGGTGTTTTGAACGGTCAGAAGGTGGCCAGTGTCTCAAAAGGAGGAAATGATCACGACAGCCCTCACAACCCCTCCCTATAGCCTCAAGGGGCCTGAGCAGCAGGCCAGGCCAGGCTGATGGGTTTTCACCTTCCTCTGCAAGTCTAGTCCACAGGAACGACAGCATGACCTTGTCAGGCAGTCCTGGGCCACTCCTTCCAAATTGTGTGTAAATGATGTTGGCATGATTTGATTTGGATTCATTTTTAATGGCCAAGTAATTAATCTCCGAAAGATACTTAGGATGAAAAGGTGAAAAATGACAACAGGACTTTTAATAGCTGCAGTCTGCAGAACTCATTTGACCCTGGTTGATCCGGAGTCATTCCAGATTGGGCCATGACTTCCCACGCCATTTAGCAGAACTGCCTTATTTACTAATTGCCCTAGAAAGAAAGCAGGGAGTCCAGGAATGAGTGTTCGTGTGTGTGTGGTGACAATGACCTACACAGAGGGCACGCATACAGACTCAAATTTCTTAAATTTTAAGACGAGGTAGGTTTTCTGAAACCTCTCCTGGCACACCAAAGGATGAGTTTTATTATGATTTTTTTATTTCTTCCGCAGAGAACATTTGCGATCCTCATTTGATACAAACCACCTAACTCCAAGAACGACCAGTGCTCAGAGTTTCCTCAGCTACCCTTTCACACAGCAGCGCACTTGGACGGTCCATGGTGCATCGCTTCTCCACTTAAAGAAGATACTGCTTGTCTTTGTTTTAGTAATGACTGCCACTTAATAATTCCGTGGCCATTGGTCTTTTTACCTATAAAAACGCCAACTTTGCGTGTCCACCTGTGTCTCTTACTGAATACCGCTCATTCAGTTCTGCTTCAGAACTTGGCCAAAGGTCTTACTTATTTCACTAGTTGTATACCTGAACAATGCATTTTGATTCTAATGCTCTCCCACTTCCTACCGTCATCCGTGGCTCGGGACAAAAAGAATACCTAGTAGGAATATCCTACTGGTCAGGTTTCCCAAGACTAGGACACTATGACAGAAGCTTTGCGGGTGGACTGACCAGGAGACCACCAGATCATTAAAGAATTACGTACTCTGGAGGCAGGAGACTAGAAAATCCCATTGATGAAAGGGTGTTTTAATCTAGCACAAATTGTTTCTTTGCAATAACAGCAGAATCTCTTGACATTACACAACTTTGTGAAACAAAAGAACAATCATCTTTAAAGTCAAAACACCTATCAAATTAGAAACCATACACATAACACCGATATCAACCTCATATTGCATAAGACGCACGTGCCCACAGAGGAGAACAGAATTGTTTGGGGTGCTTGCAGTGATATTTCATTCCAGGAACTCATAACTTTGAAGTGAACATTTTCGTGGCAGATGCTTTTCCTAAAAAAACACTGTATCATCCAATAAATATTTGACTAACATCCACTTTGTGCTTTTGGGTGACGTTAACTGACTTCTTTCTGAGACCTAATGGGAAACAAGAAAGCTCCTTCTATATTTTAGAGCGGGATTTGTCACACCAAGCTTCGATACTGTCATAAAATTTTAATTTAAAGCAAAAAACATGCTGATGTATCAGTGATAGGCTTAAAATATTAAAGACTTCAAAAACCCCCAAGCGCTTCTTCTCTGTACAACATTGATGAATATATATCTTTGCTATATAATTTTAAAACATGGAATAGTTTTCCTTTTCTCTTTGCTATATATAATATATGTCTTCCAAAATACATCGTCAGTATTTATATCTGAAAAATACTGTACAAAAAAGAACTTCCTATAATTACTCTGTATAAACATTAAACAATTTAATAATCTCTCCTTTTGGTCTATAGTAAACATTTAAATTGATTGGATTAACCACAGTTTGTGACAACACCATCCTCTTCTGAGATACACCAGTGTCTTTTACATTCATTTTTCAGAAGTCCACTTTCTAAGAGCACATACGTTCAAAAAGCAAACAGAAAATAAGAAACATAAGCTCCAGAATCATTAATTTATGAAGCATCCAAAAACGACACCACTAGGATAAAGGGTCTTACAAAACATCAACTTATTAACTTATTAATGATTTTTAAAAACAGCAAGGTATAATTCACAAAAATATATATATTACAAAAAAATGGGGAAAACTGAATCTTAAGTAATTGTTTTGAGTATCAAGAGGGATATGGAAAAAGGTAACTAGAAAAGTGGGAGGGTGGGGGGACCGGAGAGGGGAGAAAACAAAACCAAACATATCAATGTCAAAAGCTGTTCCAAGATGTAATTTTTTTTGGCTCCTACACTGATAAATTAACCCCTCGTTCTGAGACCTGGCATTTCCCTCTGCTTCCCTGTCCTGGGGATGTTCTGGGCATGCTCAAATGCATTACTGTAATTTTTGTGTTTTAAAAGACAGTGAAATTCTTAGGGAACATATCCTATGTCCACTAGTAATACTCAGGCAGCATGCTCTAGCGTACAATAGGATTATTGCTTTAGGTACAGACAGTGCAAAAACACACTCTGTGTTCTAGAATAGTACTCTTACTTATCTGGGGTTGGTAGAATTAAAAGGAAACTTAGTAGATAGCAGTAAGTAAATATGGGATCTAATAAATCTAAACAGCACTTTAAATTTGAAGACAATTATCACCAAAACTGAAAATATGAGGAAAGCAACCTATAACTGAGAGAGAGAGAGCTGCAGTGTAGTGCTAAGTGATTTCTGTGCACCTTATTAGCATGGTAACTTACAGATTAAACAGAAACAAGAGCTCGTAGTCTTGACAACTGAGATCTACTAGTTTACCAGGGCCCCGCTTGGTGAAGCCGGGCGGAGGGTCCTGGAAGAGTAGGCGGGAGCCACCGGGGAGCGACGCCGGAAGGGGCAGGAGTGGAGAAGGAGGGAGGGGCAGGAGACCCCACGGTGGGGGGGAGGGTCCCCGCAGTCCAGTAAAAACATGGCACCTTTCTTTTTCGGAACTGAAAGACGATGAGAGGGCTACCTTAACATGGCAAGTGCACAGGCACGCGCGCGCCGCAGACCGTACGGGAGCACAAGCACGCGCGCGCGCACACGCACACCAGAATGTGAGTCAGATGTGTTTATGCCTCTGGTAAAGTGCTGATGTCAGAAAGGTTGCTTCGGGTGTGGTGCTATCAGGCGGGAAACACACTGTCCATCTATTCGAAAGCCACCCACAAACCCGCCATCCTACAGGGGCCCGTGCCGGGCCTCGTACTTGGCAAGTATGTTCTTGCATTTGCCCAGCTCCTTCCGCAAGTCAGCCACCTCCTGGCGCAGGGCCGAGTTCTCCTTCTCCAGGAAGGACGCCCGGATTGCGATCTGGTTCTCCTTCAGCCGCCGGGCGTCGCGGGAGCGCTTAGCTGCCATGTTGTTCTTCCTGCGCCGGGCCCAGTACTTGTCGTCCTGCTCATTAGTCACAGGGGGACAGAAACAAGACGTTAGATTTCAGCCGCGGAGGGGCTCGGGGTGGCGCCCGGGCACCAGGGACCCAGGCATCTCACCTCGCGTCTCCTTCCCCGACCGTCTGCGCACGTCTGTCTGACACCACGGCCCGTGCGCCGCGGCCGCCCTCCCGCAGCAAGGACGCACCTGTCACAGCGCGCCCCTCCTTCCTCTCTGCCCGCAGAGTACGTGCCGACCAGGGTACCCCAGAGGCTGCATAAAAGCAAGTAGCTCACTTCACACCCTAAACTACCTTCAGATCTCTCTGCGTTCTTTGATGAAAATGTTATTTTAAGAACCCTTTCCTTCCATGGGTGCTCGTATGCGTGTTGGTAGAAGTCCACACGATATTGTTGCAAGGCAACTTGGCAATATCTATCAACTGTTGAAATGCACCACCACTGATGGAGAACTCCCCTTCTAGGATCTCAGCCTCCTCCCATCTGCACGGGTGTGCACACAGACACGGGCACAGAATTTTTACTGTGGCATTGTTTCTAATAGAAAGAGCTAGGGGAAACTAATCGGTAGGAGATTTAATAACTACATGATGATGGAATCATACAAAAGGATACTCTGCAGCTGTTACAAATAATGATCCAGCTGAACCAAAAAGATGTTCATGATATACCACTACGCGGGTGGAAACAACAGCAATTTGCTGATAAATATGTATGGCTTCATCCCACTTTGGTTGAAAAATCATAATATTGTACATTCATAGAAAGAGGCCCAGAAGGATTTATACCAAGCTATTGAACGTGGTGCCTCTACAAGGGGAATTGGAGGAGGGACGCCAAGGAGAGAGGTAGGATCTTTCACCTTTTCTATCTTTCTGATGTATGTCTTGGTAATTAAAAACAGAAATTAAACACACACACACACACACACACACACAAACTTCCACCTGCCACTGATCAATATCCTCATATTGGTGGCTAGCATTTAAATAATTTACTCCTAATCTCCTGTTTAACTCTGCTCTAGGCCTTAATTCTCCTGGGTACTACTTAAATGGGCATCGTGTGCTGTCCCCCTCATCATTGCTCCCCCGCCAAAAGAAAGGAAAACTTTCTGAGGAAGACTAAGAAATGCAAGTCTTCTTTTAGGCCTTACCAATTCATCTATTGTGCCACCTGGTGTGTTTTGCAACCCTTTCTTTTCAAGGACTTGCAACAGCAAATCCCTCCATCGTAGCGAGGCTAATGCTTGCAGTTAATGCAGTTAGCAGTTACTGGTCACCCAGAATACGTGGGCTGAGGCCAGTGCTTACCCTCCCCCAGGATTGCAAGGGGCAGTTGGCACTGGAAGAGGTCACATGGGTTGGGACCCAGGCTGCAAGGAAGGCCCAAGGTCAGTGGTGCACCCCACACCCGCCCATTACCCTCGGCAAACGTGTGCCCTGCACAGAGACAGGAAGTGTGAGAGAGTGCGCGCGTGCGCAGACACCTTCTGCCCGCCATTCACCCCATTCACAGTCTGGTAACCGGTTCCTTATTTATAAAGCATGCCCAGCCTTCTACACATTTCATAATAATATGTAACAAAGTGAAAAAGTGATCTTCCCAATAGCTGGCACTAGCATCCTTCTTTCAGAGAAGAAGGCTGTGCTTTGAAGAATAGCTGGATACAATGTCCACAACAGCCAAACTGTGAAAAGAGCCAAGATGTCCATCGACAGATGAATGGATAAAGAAGATGTGGTATATATATACAATGGAATATTATGCAGCCATCAAAAGGAATGAGATCTTGCCATTTGCAACGACGTGGATGGAACTGGAGGGTATTATGCTGAGTGAAATAAGTCAAACAGAGAAAGACATGTATCATATGACCTCACTGATATGAGGAATTCTTTTTTTTTTTTTTTAAGATTTTTATTTATTTATTTGACAGAGAGAGACACAGCGAGAGAGGGAACACAAGCAGGGGGAGTGGGAGAGGGAGAAGCAGGCTTCCCGCTGAGCCACCGGGGAGCGACGCCGGAAGGGGCAGGAGTGGAGAAGGAGGGAGCCCCAATGCGGGGCTCGATCCCAGGACCCTGGGATCATGACCTGAGCTGAAGGCAGACACTTAACGACTGAGCCACCCAGGCGCCCCGATATGAGGAATTCTTAATCTCAGGAAACAAACTGAGGGTTGCTGGAGTGGGGGTGGGTGGGACGCATGGGGTAACTGGGTGATAGACACTGGGGAGGGTATGTGCTATGGTGAGTGCTGTGAAGTGTGCAAGACTGTTGAATCACAGATCTGTACCTCTGAAGCAAATAATGCAATATATGTTAATAAGAAAAAAAAAAGAAGATAGCAGGAGGGGAAGAATGAAGGGGAGGAAATCAAGGGGGAGACGAACCATGAGAGACTATGGACTCTGAAAAACAAACTGAGGGTTCTAGAGGGGAGGGGGGTGGGAGGATGGGTTAGCCTGGTGATGGGTATTGAGGAGGGCATGTTCTGCATGGAGCACTGGGTGTTATGCACAAACAATGAATCATGGAACACTACATCAAAAACTAACGATGTAATGTATGGTGATTAACATAAGATTAAAAAAAAAAGAATAGCTGGATACGTCAGCTCAGGGCAGGTGTGCTGCGGCCATTGGTGGGATTTGTCGTCTGTGCTTGAGAAAAGGGGGAGAGGCCAGGCTAGCTGGATGGAGCGAGCTGGGAGGAATGAAAAGAGAGTCAAATGACTCCACAGAGGTAGGAGGACCTAAGGGCATATTAGCAACCATGAAACCTCCAGTTCTGATGGCAGTTGTTTGGTTATTTTGATGTAAGCCCCAATTCCAACACCCCCTCAAGAGTCTCGGTAAATCTACCACAGTCCATGTTCCTTGGGTGTGTGGTTTCCAAGATCATTCAAAAGAGGAGCTGACTTAGGAGGTATCAGAACCTGACCCAAGGGACCAGGAGCCTAGGAGGTAAAGGAGCGCATGATAACAAGCCCCTGAGAGATGGCAGAGGCTGGGGGCAAGGTAGAGGGAAGGGAAGGGGGGTGTACTGCATAGGCCCTGGACTTAAGAGGTGTGTGACTGGGTGTTAAGACCAGGGGAGTCAGCAGCTGACCTCAGGGTAACAACCAACTTTTCTGTCTCTTAGAGCTCTTCTCACTTCTAAGATGTTTTCATTTCCCAGCCTCACCTGTCCATACAAGCAGGGGAGCTAGGAAAGGTGTAGAATGGGGACCATCTCAGGTGGGAGGGGAGCTGGGAGGAGGGGTGGAGCTGAGAACGCGGAAGGCAAGAATGGATGATGGAAGGAGGACTGCCCTGGACCAGAAAAGCCGCTTGCCTCCCTTTGTTACCACACAATGGTTGGGGGAGGGGGAAGCAGGCTGTTGAGGGGGGCTGACAAATCCGGCACTACATTCCTGTCCTCTTCTCCTCTATTCTCAGGAACAGGGGCCATCTGGCCATCTGGTTACCCCACCCAGCAAGGGCCCACCCAGTCCTGCCCCATCATCTTCCTCAAGATCTCACATCGGACACTGCCTCCCCCCGCCAGCCCCCTCCTGACAAGTCAGCGATCCTTTTTTCTTACGAGACTAGAAGTTCCTTGAGAGTAGGAACAGTGTCCGTTCTGGCTCACTTCTGTATATCCCTAGGGCTTGGAACACACGAGCGTTTGAAAAATATTTGTCAGGTGAACAGATGAACAGTTAAAAGCATGAAGACATCAAGGTGATTAAACTGATTCTCAGCGAGGAATCCCAAGACCAACACTGCTTACTTCTCCCAGGAGATGTGTGCTAAGCCCAACGAATGGTGCCAGGGAGGGTTCCCACAGCTGTGGGGAAGACCGTTTACTGATGGGGCCATTTCGCTTGACTGGTTTGCTCGCCCAATGCTAGGGGCCGCAAATACCTCTCCCACCCACCTCCAGCTCAGTCCTCTCTGCCAGAAGTAGAATTGTGTTACAGCGCTGCTTCTCATTTCCACATGAGATCATGGCCTGTGGCCTGAGGCTTCCCTCATAACTGCAGAAATCCAAGGACACTTGGCAGGAGAATGGTCCTGCCTGCTACCCACCTGCCAGGGGAGAAGGTCAGGCCCGGCCGTGACAGCAATACCATGCATAGTTCCAGCACAGTTTTCCCAAGGCCTCTGGGTCGCCAGGCTGACCTGGATTATTCAGTAAGCCTGCTCTTTGCTTTGAACTCGTAAATCTGGAGACCCTGGGAAGGTCTGGCTGCAAGTTAGAGCTACTGCTCAGGATCATCCTTCCAAACTGCTCTCTGTTCAAAAGCAGACACATGCTGCATGGCTCCTCAGTTGAGTTGAAGAGACGAGCTCTAAGACACAAGCAGGATCAGATGGCTAAGAGAAGGAAAAGCGTCCAGTTGAGAGACTCAGCTGCCCAGGGCCTGATCTCCTGGCTCTTTCTTACCCTCTCGTAGTCTGACCATCAGTTCCCAGACTTGTTTAGGTTTCATGGTGTGTCTACTGTGAACTTTACTCTTCGGATTCTTAGGGGACAGCTACTGGTTTGTCACCCAAGGGCCCCTCTTGTGGCTCTTGGCAGGGCCAACATGCTGCAGTGACATTTCTGGAAACTGGAAGACTCGGGGACCAGGCCTTCCACGAACCAGCAGAGTTCACCTTACTTCGCCTCTCTCCCTGCTCCATTTCCTCAACTGCAAAACGGTAATTTTGGTCTAAGGAACTCCTGAGGTCCCTTTCAGCCCTGACATTTGATGAGTCCGCCTCACTCAAGATAATCTCGTACGTAGATAACAGCAGCGATTTCAATCTGCTGATTTCCTTTTCCCCCAGTGCTCTTCCTAGATAGTACAAACAGGTAACCGGTCTAAATCGGTTCCAAGACCATGTCCCAAACTCGCATGTGCCCAGCCTACAAGTGACTCTCCATCCACACCACAGTTAGTTTTGAGAAATGGGGGGGGTCAGAAGCTGGAAAAAGCTAATTATGCCCGGTTTCAAGGCCTCGAATGTATACAATCACATCTCTATTGTCCATATGATTGGAAGGAACCATAAACACAAAAAATTCTAAGCCATGGCTAATCAAAAATGCTTCTATTTTGGGATTAGTGGACATGGCATAATTTTGGAAAGAATCCTCTTCCTAATTATTGTTAAATGTGTCAGATTAATTTTGTTTCAAGTTGTATCAGACTTTGTAAGGTAAATCTATTTTCCTTTATAAATAATATGTCCCCTCAACGTAGCAGAAGAGAAACAACCTGGAATTAACCTTTTGTTGCGATATTCAAGTGATCATTATTTAAGACACAGCATAAACATTACATATAAATATGTAAGGGAACCCACCAGCTTCCTTAAGAAAATCCCACCTACGTCACCCGAGGGTGGAGAGAGGTCCTATCTCTTGTTGTTACTCCCTGGGGCCTATAAGGCAAAGGAAGCAACTGATTATCAATAAATTCCCCAAGGTAAGGTAACCCTTGAAGGACTTTGCAGTCCAGATGTCCTTTGCAAATAATTTCCTTTCTCTCTCCAACCCTGAAAGATTTTGGTTTTATTTTATTGGGGTTTCCTAGGCTTCCCTGCAGATAGTAGCAGGTTCGTTTCCTTCGTGGATTATAAATCACTCCAACATTTTATTTCTTCTCCTTATTTCTGTGCTATATCAAGACATGAAAGGCATATTTCAGAAGACACCCAGGGAGGAAGCAACTTGCCTACAGTCACATGCCAAGAAATAGGATCAGAAATTACAAGGCCTTTGTTCACTGGCTTGTGTGATCTTCCTGGAGGTCACGCTTTTAAGCTGCCTCTTGATCCCACCCTCCATGTGCCCAAAGCCTGATGACCAGTTCCAATTTACCTTCAGATCATCGGGGATGAAGACTTTGCGTGCTTTCTTGATCATGGGCTGTGGCTTCAGTTCTTCCTCAGAGAACTTGCGTTTGCGAGGGTCAAACATTTCCTGGCCAGGGATGCTGGAGAGGGCAAGGTCTGCCGGGTCTGGCTCATAACCCACCGGGACCTGGATGGTGTCAGGATCGATGGGACTCGGTGTATTGCGGTTTGCTGGCAGCAGCTGACCTGGAACAAGGCAGGAGCTTTCATTCAGCAACACCACTGCAGCCCCGTTAGACAACTACTTGATGATACTCCAGGATGAGTGGCAAGAGTCTTCGACTTCCTGTGTGACTAACAGTGCTTATTTTATTCATCCTCACCATGTTACTAAGAACACAGCAGGCTGATGACTTTAACTCATGTCAGATCAGGCAAAACAAAGACCCACACGCATGTTTGCAAACTAAATAAAAAATTACATGCATTTGTTCTTTCCGGTAACACATTCATGGAGCACCAACTATGTGCCAGGCACTCTGATTTTTACCTTTAAGGTGTTTTCCAGGCGAGTCAAGGAATCAGACCCATAACGAGCCCATTGGGATACAGTGAAGGGGCGGGGACAGAAGTAAACCTCCCGTGCTTCCGGAGCGTGGGGGACAGTAGGAGGTTCGGGACACTTTCTAGAGGTGACGCTTGGTGTAGCTGCGACTTGAGACAAACAGTGATTAGCAAAAAAGGTAATCCAGGGACAAAAACAAGCCAGGGGGCTCTCTCTTCGAGGGGCCACGGTAGCCTTGGGTAGCTATAGCACTGGACGGAGTGGAGAGAGGCATAATGCAGGAGATGTGGTCAGGAGGGTGCGCAGTGGGGACGCCACCAGGCCCTGAGTGTCACGGAAGGACCCTGCGCTCCGAAGGGACAAGCAGAGCTCAAGTTGGGAAAGCGGGCTCGGGCAGCGTGAGGAATGGACTGAAGGAGGCACGGCGGGAGACAGAGCTGGCTTCCAGGCTGCTGTGATGACCCCGGCGGCGACAGTGGGAAGAGGGTGGGTTCAGGAAGTATTTCACAAATTAGAAAGGACACGTCGGGGAGGACCGGGCTCCCCCGTGAGGGTTCTGCAGGCCCAACCACCGAAACGCACAAACGTCGTCCCCCCGAACGACGGTGAAAGTGAACTTAGTAACAGCCCGCGATGTTTACGTGGGCGGCTCTGAATCTTAACTTCTAATTCCCTCCTAATTTTACAATTGCTCCCTTCACACCCAGAGAATAAACGAGAGGAGACCGCCTGGCGGTGTCTGGCTGCAAGCTGCACCCCTCACTGCTGATGGCTGGACGGCGTGTGAAACGTCCTTCAGGCTTCATTAAAACCTACCCCAGGCCGGAGCGCGAAGCCCCGACTCCCATTCTAGCTGAACTGCAAAACCACGCTCATCTGTTTTCTGGAAAGGCCTGGTGGGGAGCCTGCAAAATGAATGTTCGGGGTGACCTCTGAGGTCCTCACTCCGCTTTGAGCTCTCTTTGTATCCTGCTTGCCAAAGACGAAGAGCTGGGCCCCCGAGGCATTGGCAGAGGACAGAGATTTCTCATTAGCCGAGCTGCAGCTCAGCACCGGCTTCTAGACACTGCTGGGGTCGGTACTGGATGGTGTCAAGCTAGATCTGATCTTGTGCCTCCTGACGTTGCCTCAGACAATGAGCCATATCTGAGTCAAACGGGGATTTTATTTTCCCTTTAGAAATTCTCTTTGAACTTAGTAACAAAGCTCCCCAATGCCCTATCGCTCCCGGCACCGTCCACCACCACCTCCCCCACAACCTAGACACACGCCCAGACATATGCACCCTCTCCTACCCTCTGGAAGCATCTCGTAATTAATATTTCCCAAACCTAATTGCTCCAAGTTACTTCAGAATTCTGTTATGATGTTATATTGCAGTGTTCTCCTTTATTGCTTTATAAATGTTAAGCTTCACACACACACACACACACACACACCTACACACCCCTCCTCTACTGGACAACATGGCCTTTCATGTTTTATCTACTTTATGCCCAGCCCACTCCTCGCCATGGTACCCACTTCAGAGGTCAGCATCTACAAAGAGTATTCCTCATTTTAACGGTGGCCCTCTGAGACACTGGGCTCTGACATTCATTCGTGGACATTCTAACAATAACACTGCACATTCAGGCAGAACCTTTCTTGGCATTCTTTCTCTCCAGCCCTTTCTTCCATGGAAGTAGGTCAGGCCTACCTGCAGAATGCAGAAAACTTAACGGGACCATAGATGAGGTCAGTGGCTTCCCCAGGGTCACACAGCAAATGGCAACAGATCCAGGTGAACCTGAGAAACACAACCAGGTCCTCTTTCTCCCCAGAGATACCCTCATGCCATCTTGTTCATCTATATTTTCTAAGGAGTTGACTCTGCTGGACTCACTTTCCCTCCCTTTATTCCAAAATGTCAACAGTGCCATTGGGTCAATGGAAAGGAGGATCTTTATTATTTTGTCCTATTTTTGTGGATTTTCAAAATTTTAATGGAAGAATTTTCAACCTAAGAATGTATCACTATATAAACTTTGTAAATTACCAAAGATGTTCATTGCAATATTTCAACAAATGCAGAAATGTGTCAAGAAGTGCTCCTCTCCCCTGTCCCCAGTCCATCTTGCCTCTCTTCCCAGAGGTGACTGCCCTTAACTGCTTGATGTGAACCTTAGGTGCAGACACATAAATGATTTAACTCAAATAGGATTATACTACTCACATATCTTAAATTACTTTTTCAATATATGATATACAATTTCCCATGTTAGTACAGATAGAACTACTTTGTTCTTTTTTAAAGGGTGAGTAGTACTGAGGCACCTGGGTGGCTCAGTCGGTTAAGTGTCTGCCTTCAGCTCAGGTCATGATCTCAGGGTCCTAGAATTGAGCCCCACATCGGGCTCCCCGCTCAGCAGGGAGTCTAATTCTCCTTCTCCCTCCGTGATCTCTCTCTCTTGCTTTCTCTCTCTCTCTCATAAGTAAATAAAATCTTTTTTTTTGAAAAATTTTAAAAATTTTATTTGAGAAAGAGAGAGAGAGAGAGAGCGTGCATGTGCAAGAGAGAGAGAGAGAAGGATGAGCAGGGTGAGGGGCAGAGAGAGAAGCAGACTCCCTACCAAGCAGGGAGCCCGATGTGGGACTTGATCACAGGACTCCGGGATCATGACCTGAGCCGAAGGGAGACGCTTAACCGCCTGAGCCACCCAGGCGCCCAATAAATAAAATCTTAAAAAAAAAAAAAAAAAAAAAAAAAAGCGTGAGTAGTATTTACCCACTCATTCCCAACTGATGGATTTTTAGGTATTTTTGGAGAAGAGATTCCTAGAAGTGGGGCTGCTCATCCAAAAGGTATGTACATTTTATATTTATAACTGTACTGCTAAACTGTCATTTCTATTTATACTTGTACCAACATTTATGAATGCATTTCTGCACAATATTAATTTTTAAAATGTTGTCAATCTGATAGATACAAATATCACTATTGTTTTAATTTGCATTTCCCTTATTACTAGTGAGACTGAACATCTCAACTATTTATCAAGTATTTATTTCTTCTGCTATGCACCACCTCTTCCTGTCTTTTGCTCCCTTTTAAATGGATTTTGTTGCTTACTCATTTGTAAGAACTCTTTATAGATTGGATATAATCCTTTCATCTGATTTATCTATAGAAAATATTTTCTCCCAGACTATTGTTTGTTTTCTAACTTTGCTTATAGAGTTTTCAACTATTGGCAAGACCTTACATTGTAATGTAGTAATATCTTGAAATCTTCTCCTTTTTGGCTTCTAACTTCTTTATCTTCTACCCAAAAATTATATTATATATGCACACATATGTATACATCTCTCTATATATACACATATATGTATGTATATATATATATATATTACTCTATACTTTTCTCTAATACAACTATAATGGATTTGTATTTTTAAAATTGCAAGTCACCTAGGATTTAGTTTTGTGTATAATATAAGCAAGGAATTTTAATGTTTTCTAAATGTCTTAATATAATAATATCAGTAAGGCTTGATATTTGACAAGGCAAGTTCTGCACCCCTTACTGTTCTTTTTTGGAAAATTTTCTTTGGTATTTTTTTTCTTTCTAAATAAAGTTTCCTTTTTGCTTTTTTAAGATTTTATTTATTTATTCGTCAGAGAGAGAACACAAGCAGGGGAAGCATCAGGTAGAGGGAGAAGCAGGCTCCCCGCTGAGCAAGGAGCCCGATGTGGGGCTCGATCCCAGGACCCTGGGATCATGACCTGAGCTAAAGGCAGACGCTTAACTGACTGAGCCACCCAGGCATCCCTGAAAAATTTTCTTTGGTGTTCTTATATTCTTCAAGATGAAGTCCAGAATATACCAATTAAGTTATAAAGTTATTATTGAGATTTTTGTGGGGTTCTTTTTTGAGATTTTTGAATGAAGACTGCATGAAAGCTATGAGTCAATTTGGGGACAAGTGAGGTCTTTAAAATATTGAGTATACCCATAGTATAACTGTCCATTTTTATTTATTTATTTTTTGGTCTTTTTCTTATACCTAGCAGTTAAGGCTTACAGTTTTCTTCATTTTATTTTTTTATTTTTATTTATTTATTTTTTTTTAAAAGATTTTACTTATTTATTTGACAGAGAGAGACACAGTGAGAGAGGGAACACAAGCAGGGGGAGTGGGAGAGGGAGAAGCAGGCTTCCCGCGGAGCAGGGAGCCCGATGCGGGGCTCGATCCCAGGACCCTGGGATCATGACCTGAGTCGAAGCCAGACGCTTAATGACTGAGCCACCCAGGCGCCCCAGTTTTCTTCATTTTAACTATTCATATTTATTGCTAGGTATATCTCTTAAACGTTTTATAGTAGTTGTTCCTAGTGTAAATTTTGGTTTACAACTATTGGCAATAGTTGTAATTGGTTATTGCTGGGGTTGAGGAAACTACTGGTTTTAAAACACTGGGTTTATATCCAGCCCCTTTTACTCTCTAATTAGTCCTAATTGCTCTAGCACTGTCAACTTGGTTTTCTAAGAGAAAACTAACATAATCTTATCTTCTGCCTCTGGGGACAATTGTTGCTTCCTTTCCGTGTTGATAATTCCTACTTTCATAAAACCTCACTGCATTAGCTAGGCTCTGCAAGACAAGGAGGAGTAACATGGGTAAAGACTAGAGATTGTGTCTTATCCCAGCCTTTAATGGAAGAAGTTTTTAATACTTCCTAGTAAGTGTTCAAGTATGAAGGTTTGTTTTCTAGCATCCTAATAGGTGCAGTTTGACAAACTAAGGCAGTTCCAACATATTGTACTGAGAGTTCTTTCTTTCTTTTTTTTTTAAATCAGAAACGGTGCATTACATTTCCTCAAATGCCTTTTTAGAATCTGTTGAGATGATCGTGTGGTTTTCTCCCATATTTGTTAAGTCTGAGCCTGGGGTTTCTCAAAGGCTTGCTTTGAAAGATCCGGGCTACACAAGATCAACCCCATGCTGTAGACTCTGCAGTTTGCAGACACACTGTTTTCTTTTTTTAAAAACATCTTGATGAAAGTCACTTCCAAAAGGGCCAGGGAGGATTTCTGGAGGAAAGCGTGGAACAAAAGAACTGAAATCTGGAAGAAGATGAGAAATTACCTTCAAACACAGAACTGGCCTCCACTTTTGTCACGAATTAACCATGACTAAACCTCCAAATAGGATAACCGAAGATCAGCGATTTCTTATATACTTCAACAAGAAGTTAGCATCTTGTGTCCAATTAGCTGACTGGCTAGAAGTCACCGGTGAACGGGGACAGCAACAATCTGTGTCCTGTGTCCTTATCTCTTTTCAAGTCAATGGTTTGTTTACGCTATGGCTTCGTCAAAGCAGTAATAAGTCAAAGCTGTAGTTGCTGTTTCATCCTCAAGGCTAATTGCAACACCTCCAACCTTTTGGTTGTGCTTCTTGTTCAGGCAGTTAAGTAAACAAAACCTTAGATCTGTAGCAGTAATGTCAGGACAGATAATACTCCAGTGTTTATCACTGGCGAGCATTATTCTCTATAAAGGATGGCCGAGCAAAGAGAAAGTAATCTGGTTTTGGCTGAAGTATTCTCTATTAGCACTGACAGGTGAACTTCCTCGTGATTCGAAGACGGTTCCCAGATCTTGGTCCAAGCTCTTTCTCTCCTCCCCATAACCAGTTTGTGGTCCATTGGCTTGCCATCACCTCTGGACCCTGGATGGCCATAAGTCGATTTGAAATAGCACCATTTACCCTCTTTGCACCCACTGCTTTCAGAAGAAAACTGCCATCGGGGGTCACAGCCTATTCTGCTACAAAACACCGCTGCTTCTGAGAATCCCTTCCATTACAGGGAGCCAATTAACTTAGAAGAACGTAGTAACACTAGCGAGTCCCTAAAGAGTGCTCACGATATGTACAGGGATTAAATAAAAATCTCACAAGTACCTCCTCCGAAGGATATGGGCTTTGTGGACCCCGAGGCCAATTAGCCTGTCTCCGTTCTGACGGCAGGAACCTCTTCTCTTGTTCACCAAGCAAGTCTGCAAAAGCAGCTGCATCCTAAGAGTCAGAGGCCTCCCCCTTCCCTCTACCCATGTTCTGTTCCATGTGGCTTTGCAGTTCCAGGCAGAGTCTATTTCCCCACGCCTTGAATCTGGGCTGGTACTGTGACTTGCTCTGGCCAACAGAGTGTGGCAGATGTGACAGTGTCAGCTCTGAGGCTGGACCGAAAGAGACTGTGCCTGCCACGGCTGCTCTCCAGCTCTCTGTCACCCCCGAGACCTGCTCGGTCCAGCCTACTGGGGAGTGAGGGGCACGTGGGCACGTGGAACAGGCCAGTCTAGGTCAGCTCCCTCGAGGTGCGAGTCCAGCCCTGCTCAGCAGAGCCACCCGACTGACCCATAGCATTTCCAGGTAAGTAAACAATAAGCGTTCGTTTGTGCATGTGACTACTTGGTAGATAGAATCATGAGAACAGATGAGTGATCCACGAGGCTGAGCTACTGCCTACAGGGAGCTGCTTATACAGTAACACTAATAGCTTGGCAGGGTTGTCGACGTCCAGGGTAGTGGTTAAAGTGTGAAGGGAGTCACACTTGGGGTTGAGTTGATTCTGCCACCAGTGTGTTATAAACTTGGGGACCAGAAAGAAATACCCCCCCATTTCCTAATAAGGTCTGTTTTAAGGAACGAGAACTCTTGGTGCCCCGCCCTCCCCTTTCTTTAATTTCCTTCTCTGAGTTTCGGTTTCTTCATCTGCAGATGAAGATTACTATGCCAGCCTCATAGGGTCGTGTGAAAAATGAATGAGATAATGTATATATAAAGTGTTTCACACAATGCATAGTACCTGGAAAGTACTCAATAAATGATCTAGATATATGCACAATTACACAATATAGATACTATCATCACAAATACTTAAAACAATGAAAGACTGTGCCCCCCTTGTCCAAGCCCCCCCAGCCTCCCCCGAACTACTGCCACATCCCCCTAACGGCTCTTCTGCCTCCCATTCGTGTCTCCACAATGCACTCTCCACGCAGCTACCAGAAGGTATTCTAAAAATGCAGACCCATGCAGGGCACTCCCCCATACCAAAACCCTCCAAAGGCTTTCCATCACCACATATGATAACATTCAAGACTCCCCCTCACTCAATATGCTTAGCCATGCTGGCCTTCTCTCTGCTCCTCACATACCCCAAGCAGGACCCCACCCGGGCCTGTGTGCTCAGCCTTCTCTCCCCATAAACCCTTTTTCCCCTGCTCTCCGCCTGCCCAGGCCTTTTGCGTCATTTAGACACCAGCTTGCGGCGTCTCCTTGATCCTGTGACTTGCCCCCGCACTCCGCCTTCCCGACCACCCATGTGATCACCTTTACAATAGTCATCTCCACCCAAAACCGTCTTTTGTATTTGCTCGACGTGTGTTGACTGCCTCCCTCCACCTGCATGGAAGCTCCATGGGCCGGGGACCCTGTGTTATTTGCTGCTGCAGACCCAGTTTCTATATGGAGCCTGCATGGAGGCGGCACTCGGTACACACCATTGAGTAACCAGAAATAAATACTCCCAGATCCTAACAAGGACTGTGTCGGGAAACAGGGACTATTTTCTCTTTTTTATTATATTTTGCAAATTGTCTATAATGAGCACCTTTCATTTTCAAGGTCAGAAACTAAAACATTACTTTGTAAAGAATGGGCTCGGCTTCACTTTGCACATAATACTTCCAGGCGCCCATGTGAAATGTGGTCAAGAGAAGACCACTCAAGTCCCTAGAAAAGAAGAAGAGGAAGGAGAGGAGGAGAAAGAGCAGACCCAAGAGAGACAGGAGAACCAGGCGGAGGAAGAACAGAGAGAACGAGAAGGAGGAGTCAAGAAACTAAAGCAGGAACACAGGATGAAAGGAGAAGTGGAAGAAGGGAGGGAGGGAGGGAATGTAGAAGGACAGAAGGGCTTAGAAAGGAAGAGAAGGGAGAGAGAAAGAAAGAGGATGGGAAAGAAAAGGGTCAGCTGAAGACTAACATGGGAAATGTCCTTCTGGATCCCGGCTGCTGGGACTCGGACATGATGCTGACACTCTTTAAGTGTCCTGAGCCTTACACGGCAGACACACGGACGTGAGGCAAAAACGAATCTCTCTCTCACTTTGTGTCAGATTCAGACAAGGTTCCCAGTAAGTACCGCTCATGGCTGCTGAACAGGTGCACCCAAAGGCCCACCACAGAGATGGCTTTCATCTAAGCAGCTCTTCGCCCACGACTCCCTCCATGCAGTAGGACCATCAACAGAAATCTGGGTTAGGCTTGATGCTGAAAGGCCAGCTCGGTCCCTTACGTGCGACCATCAGTGCCCATGTCGTGCCATCCCATGGGCTGGCAGGCGGGCACGCCCCACCCACTGGGTGATCAGTCTCAGTCACACAGATGGCTGACTGGGTGGGGCCCTCACCCCCCAGCAGGCCCCTCTGACGGGCCGCCTCATCTAATCCTCACAATGGCTGTGTGAACGTGGAATTATTAGTAAGTAATTATTAGTATCATCCTTTTCCAGATGTGGAAGCAGTTTAAGACAAGCTCAGAAATGCTAAATAATTTGTCAAAGGTTGCCCAACTAGCAGATGAAACAGGGACTCACCTCCCCATTTTTCTGACTCTGAAGCCCAAGTTTTTATTGTTGTTGTTGTTGTTGTTTTGTTTTTAAAAAGATTTTAGAGAGGGGCAGAGGGAGAGAGAATCTCAAGCAGACTCCGCACTGCGTGCAGAGCCTGACACGGTGCTCGATCTCACGACCCTGAGATCGTGACCTGAGCCAAAATCAAGTGTTGGATGCTCAACCTACTGAGCCACCCAGGCGCCCCTGAAAAATCGAGTTTTTAATTGTGCAAATACCCCGGAAGTGGAGGCCAGAGAGCAGAGTCCCGCATCAGTGGAAACGAGGGACTCTGTGCTTCCGGAGTGAGAGTCCCGCATCGGGACCTGGGCTAGGAGCCTCATGTACAACATGCTACTGAACCATCAGCCCCCTGCCCCACGGGCAGATCATGTCCCACATTTTATGGATGAGGAAACGTTTGGTCAGAGAGGTGAAACCACGTGCATCAAGTCGCACAGCTAAAGATCTGGTGGGGGGGCAGGGTCGGGTGTCCCCTCAATCCACGGCCCATGCTGTGTTCCTCTTGGAGGAGCGGGAGGGGATGGGGAGGACCCCGCAGGTTCCCTTCTCTCAAGCCCAGCATGGGCACGCAGCAGATGGACCCCCAAAGAGGTGGGAAGAGCCCATGGACAAGGGCCCCCAGGAAGTTATGGGCAGCCAGCCACTGATTTCCTCTCCCTCTGTTCCTTCTTCTCTCCCCTCCCTCCCTCTCCTCCACCACCCAGTTCCCCTGACTGGCTGAGGGCATGTCTGCCTTTGACATCTCCACTGCCGGCCACAGGCTCAGGGCTCCTGTGCACACGACGTCTCGCTCACTGGCATCTTTAACGAGCTCTGGGACAGCCAAAGACCGTGCCTCATGACGAGAAAGGTGAGCATCCCTGGCAGAGAGGGTGCTAGTATATTGTTGTGTGGATATGAAGTTGGCTTCAAAGGTCGCTTCATGGGGGAGGCGTGTTCTACCTCTATGCCCTTCAATGATCACTATGCCCATGAGGGCTTGGTCTGGGTTTGGGCACAGAGAGACAGCTGGGACTCTGTTCTGAGGCTCAGCTCCGCCTTCATCCCTCTGCTTTGACCCGTCCTGCGAGACGGCGCGGTTCACCCGAAAGCTCAGACACACTTGGACGCATCATGGTGTTGCCCCTAAATGGCTCCACGGCCTGGGGCTGTCGTGTGGCAGGCAGAGTCTTGTTCCCTCATCTGCCAAGTGGGGCCGGACGGGGTGGGCGCCGGGGCCAGGAAGGCGAGCCCCGCAGCGGGCGTGGGGTCCACGCGTCCCTCCCACACGCTCCCCAGCACCTGTTCTCCCGTAGCTGCAGCCCCAGAGCCTGTGGCCCCCCCACGTGACCCCACGTCCAGGACAAGCACTTTGCCCTGGGATTGTGCATCAGGACCCGAAATGGCCCTGACTCGACTCGGCAGCTCCTAACTTGGCAGGAGCTGGGACCGGATTAACAGGGCCTCTCGTTCCGAGGCTGTTTATCATCACACTTCTTGCCAACCGTGTCAGCAAGAAAGCTGCCTCCTTGAACCGACTGAAAGGTGAAGCCAGAGGAGCTCATAACCACAGCCTGTCGCAAGCCAGTCAAACAGCGCGCAGAACAGACGTTCCCGCTAGCGGTCAGGGCACAAGTGGGCCCACCAGCCTTCTCGCCATGGCCCCTGAGGCCCGGCACCCTCCATCTCCTCCCCTGCGGGCCAAGGGCCTCTCCCCATCGCTGCCACAGCACCCCAGGGTGTAGAGGAGTCAAAGATGGGCCAGAAATGAACTCAGGGCCAAAGACTGAGGCCCAAGTGAGGCGCCTCTCAGATCGGGCAACCCTGGACCCTGCGGTGGGTATGGAGGGTCGTGAACAGGGAACAAGAGGCCCTATCCTCCTCCCACACACTCATGCCCCACCCCACCCCACCCCACCCCAAAGCTACAGTGCTACGGTGGGAAAATATCGGGCCCCCTCTGCCCATGCCGGGAATGCACGGTGCACTGAACACCCAGGAACTGGAAGGTGAAATCCCAGCCGCCTCTGGCTAGCTCCAAGTCTTCAAGTTGTCTTGTGCTCCAGCTCTCCCTACTGAAGGAGGGGAGGCCCAATCCCTCCCGAAAGCTGCCACGGGGACGGTGGGAGTGGCCAAGAATGACCACTTCAAGCCTCCCTGCAACTCCACGCCCCAGGAGACAAGCAACAGGAGACACGTGGAGAGGACCAAGTGGATACTGACATCCAGTGTCAGACCCCTGCCATGGGGTGCACGGTGGGGATGCCATCCAGACCCACCACTTTCCACAGATGAGTGGCTGACGGGGAGCAGCTCCCGCTTGCACTTACGGCTGCATCTGGACCCAGGTCAGCAGCACATTGCGTCTCTACGGCCTCATTCCACCCTCCTGACAGTCCTGGGAAGTAGGTAGGACCAATGGGCATATTTTCCAATGGAGAAAGTGAGCCACTAAGCAATTTCCCTCGGTCCCCGTAGGACGGGGCTACTTTCTGATCAAGCAGAGAAAAAAGCTCTCCCAACCTGGAGTCTATTTTCAGAGGCTCTTTCCATTTTTAATGACAACACGCACCACTAGAATCAGCACCACCTAGGTCCCTGGAGTCCCTTTAATTGTCTGAGTTGGTGAAAATGTGCAGGCCTAGTCATTTGAAACCGGCAGTTTTCAAAGTGCTGCCATGGCGAGTTATTAAACTGTCTATTCTCCTTTGGGCTACGTTAAATTTTTTGTTTGGATTTAGGGGAGGGAGTGAAACAGTGAACCAGATAAGGGGCGAGGCTTGCCGACGCTCCCTGAGAACCCATGAACCTGCGCCAAACAAACGGCCCCACTCTCCCAGAACAACACCCTTCCTTCTCTCCCCAACCCCCAACCCAAACCAAACAAACATAGGAAGAAAAACAGGATTGTTCTAAAGCCCGAGTTTCCGGATGAACATGAATAGGATTCAGGTGTGTCTGTGGTTCTGCAGCTTCTCAAGGAGATTCACAAAATTCTTTCCTGTGCAAGACTCCAAGCTGAGCACCCAAAAGTAAACATGCGTTTCCAGAGCCTCCTTGCCGTGGCCCGGGGCCAGGGCTCTGTGTGGCTGTCTCCTGCCAAAGTTCACAGAGTCCTGGCCTGATCTGGGCGTCACTGCACATTGGCCCCCAGCCTCACTTTTACCTCCTGGCCAGGGTGTTTAGACCAAACCCATCCTCCAAGCTCCCAGGGACCATCAGCCTCTCATGCCTGCCAACTGTCCATTTCTCCAACCCATCAGGCTTCAAATATTAACCACACACCTCCCACGTGGGAGGGAGAAGTGAGCCATGGATCTGGATCCAAGGAGTCCATCGCTTATGGAAACCTTGGGGAGATTCCCTGGGCTTCCCTTTGACCCCCCATTAAATAACAGGATGTGAGGCTGGAATGACAGCAAAGGCTCATTCCGGCTCTGGCAATAAATTATCCCTGCAGCTCATGGGAGGTTTTCCCTTGCGATTTAGATCCCTGTTTGGGGCCAGGTTCAGGCCATTCTATGGAGGACTCGGACAACTGCAATACCTTCCTCACTGGTCTCTCTGCCACCTGCAATCCCGTCGGCCAACACGGCCACCAGGTTACTCTTCCCTGAACATCTCCAGGGTCAAAGGCAGCCAATGGCTCCCCACTGCCTCCCAGTTTAACCGCAGACAACCAAGGACCTCCTGACTCAGGCACATGGCCCTCACCGTGGAGTCTCTGCTCAGACCAAGCTGCTCTGCCTGGCTTCTCGGACATCCTTGCTTCACGTCCTCTCTACCCCTACCTGTCCCGCCACCTATCCAGGTTGAATTCAGGCCCTCCTCCTGCTGATTGCCCCAGTGTTGGTGGCAAATTTTAACTTCCCTCGCACTTAGTGTCTAGATCATATTGCACGAAGCACAGGCAAACCTAGAATTTTGACCAGATTAAGTCACTCTGCAACTTCTAAGCAATTACCTATTCTCAGATTGGATTGGAAATCTTTTCCGGGAAAGGCCTTGCCAATGCCTTTTGCATAAAAGATGATCAGCAAAGGCTTGCTGATTAAAACATTCATTTGTGGGGGTGCCTGGGTGGCTCAGCGTCCGACTCTTGATTTCAGCTCGGGTCATGACCTCAGGGTCCTGGGATCGAGCCCCGTGTCGGGCTCCAGGCTCAGCAGCAGAGAGGTGGCTTTGAGGTTCTCCCTCCCTCTCCCTCTGCCCCTCCCCCCATGCTCTCTTTCTCTCTAAAATAAATAAGTCAATCTTTAAAAGAAAAACAGAAAACATTCATTTGTGTAACAAACATTCACTGAACACCTACTATGCACTAAACTCTGAGAATTTATAAATAAAACCCAACCCCTGGGAGCACAGAGACTGGAGGTAGAAACAGTGAGCAAGCGGACGGTTAGAATACAAGTGCTAAGTGCTCTGAGAGAGCCTTGCCCAGGGAACCAAAGGTTGGAGTTCAAAGGTTGATCATTAATCCAGATCCCTGCAGAGACTGCAGGGACATCAGGAATAGCTTCTCTGATGGAGCTGGCATCTTGGTGGACTCCCGAAACTGGCCACACAAGTCAAGGCACAAGGGGTGGCCAAGGCAGAGGGAACAGAATATGTGAAGGCATGAAGATGTGAGGAAATTCATGGGCCAGTCAGGGAACTAAACGGTTGGCATGGCGGGAGCTCAGAGGGCAGAGAGGGGTAGAAAGAGTGGAGACCAAAGACTGGCTTCAGGTGCTCAGATCTTATCCTCAAGGGAATGGGAGCAATGGATGAAATATTGCTGTGGCACCCAAGTGGATGAGGGATCAGAGGGGAGAATGGAAATGAGGGTCCCCCCCCCAAAATGGCAGAAGACCAGGTAGGTGCAAGAGTTACTGATGAGGTGGGTTCACTGTGAGCCAGCTCGATATGGGGAAAAGAGAAGGAGAGAGCAAGATAAACTTGTAGGTTTCTGGCCTGGACAGCAGGAAAGGAGGTGGTAAAAACTCACTGAAAACAGGGAATACAGTGGAGTGAGCACATCAGAAGGAAAAGACGGTGTCTGGTTGTGGGCCCATCGAGTCTGGGGTGCTGGTGCTTTCCAGATGAAGAAGCTGGAACACATGGATCTCAGCTTTGTCTAGCCTTCAGGAGAGCAACCCGAACGACACATACAGACTTAATAACCTTGAAATCCCCCCAGGAGAGGACACAGAGCATGAAGAAAAGCAGAGAAAAAAGATCCTAGGGGAACACTGACATTTTAGGGACATGTAGGGCCAGGGAGAAAAGCACTCCATGGAGGATACTTCGGAAAGGCCAGAGACAGAGGAGGTAAACTAGTTCTTGGACAAGCTGGTGAAATGGGACTGACCAAAAAGATGGTTCTCCTAATTATATTGTTAATCCCTGATGGGCA
The DNA here is from genome assembly GCF_004348235.1 of Phoca vitulina. Classification (NCBI taxonomy): domain Eukaryota; kingdom Metazoa; phylum Chordata; class Mammalia; order Carnivora; family Phocidae; genus Phoca; species Phoca vitulina. The sequence goes on along the minus strand of NW_022589743.1, from coordinate 8,791,315 downwards.
GTCACTGTGCCTCCTAATCAAGGAGCTACATTATTACCTCCATTAAACAAATGAGAAACAATACAACAAGACAGATCAAGTAATTTACTCAAGGTCAAATAGTTGGAAGAGCCTACATTCAAATCAGGGCTAGCTCCAAGGCCCTCACGTTCTTTCTACATGTCCACCAGCACCCACACACATCCACCCGCAAAACTGGGGCCAAAGGCTGGCGTCCAACAATTTCCTTCAGGCAACACTCCCGGGCCCCCTGCATGTGGCAGGGATCCTACGGTTCTGACACGGATCTTGGGATGTCAGGTGTCTACTTTCCAATCTCTGCGGGGGTATTTTGTGAGGGGTGCTTGCAAGGGTGTTCCTATGCTGAACAACCCAGCCTAACAGAGGTGTATTTCCCTTTGCTGTGTGTCCATTACACCTACTGCCTGACGTTCCCACAACAGCTTTTTATTTTTGTATTCTTGGTCTGGCAAGCTTATGTTGGGAGGGCATGAGCAGTGGAGGTAGGGAGGATGGTGGATGAGAATGCCTGGAGGGATCCCCTCTCTAGCCCACAGTCTGAGATGTCCATACCACAGGCTGGGTGTATAACATGGAACAGGGATATTTTCTTTCTCCTTATTAGTTAATGATAATTCTGAAAGGTTGCGAAATAATAGGCAATAGGAACTGCTGGGGGGGGCGGGGCGGGGAGGGTTATGCTAAGTCAGGGATGTGGATTCTTGGGGGAAAAAAAAGTCAACTTAATTCCATGGAGTCAGCTGTTATCTAAACAAAATGGATGTTGTACCCTGAGCATCTCATTTGGGGTGAGGTGAGCAATCCCCTAATCGTGCCAGCCCTTGTAATTGCTGCCCGGGTGGGGGGCAGGGGGCACTTCAGCTTCATATAAGTATTCACTGCACAAGTCTGGTCGTTGCCCGAATGGCACACACCTTTGTGATGAGGTGCCATGGAAGGAATTACATTATAAAGAAGTGACAGCTCAGTCTCAGTCATTTAGGCAGAGGGAAAGGGAAAGCTATGGAGTAAAATATACAGTTTACAGCAGTCTCCTGAATTTTACATTCAAGTGCAAGCCAAGGCTTGGGAAAAGGCATATACTCAGGTTTTCTTAAGTAAATTCAAGTCCCACCTAGGGGGGAAAAAAAAGCCAAACAGCCACTGATTCACATGAGGAATAAAAGTGGAGGGGTTTATTAAATTTAGTTCTTACCACCATGTTGGTGGGGGGGAGGGGGAGACACAGTAAATTTTCACCCAATTTTAAGCCTGCGGTAAGTCAGCCTATAGTCCTACAGTTCCTTAACATACACTACCATAATATCCTAGACCAGACAGTTTCTGAGAAATGTGTGGTTTCAGAAAAACTGAAAAATTTCCACCTTGCACAAAGGGTTTGTAGCCAAGCTAAACCCATCTGGCTCCTGCCTAATGTGGTCTATGGAGAAATCAGTACAGGACAAAAATCTGCCTTTACATTTCTCATGGGGTGAGATCTGTGTGCCTCTTGGGTAAACAGAAACTAGACACCAAGTCATTGCCAAACACTTTCTCCTTTAGTTCCTCAAGCCAGCACCCACTGGGACCAGGCATGTGAAGGGAAGTCCCACCAGAGTCTAAGTGGACCAAGAATATCCCATTAGCTCTGAAATCCTTGGCTGTTCCAATGTGTTGACAACTCAGCTCAGATTTCCTAACACAAGACTCCCTTCACAGAAGGCAGGTCTTACCTAGTCATCAGGGTGAGTTGGTTGACAAGCACACCAACTATAAGGAGATGTTGGGCAAATGACAAGTGGGAAGGGCAGGAGTCAGTACTGCTGTTAGATGAAGACAAATGGTCCTCGGGTGGGTGGCGGTGTGAGGGGTGAAGGTGTAACTCGGCTTCCTAAAGCCACACAGCAAGGGACACGGCCTCTGGCAGCCGCTCAGTGGACAGGCACAGAGAAGACGATGGCAAGGCATGGCCTCAAGGGGGAGGAGAAAAAACTGAATATTGGTGAGTTTTTTTTTTCTGAAACAGGCTACGAAAGAAGGTCAATAACTGGAATAATTCCTTAAGATGGGTAATTCTTAAAACCAGTCTCCTGGAGAAGAAATGTCTATTCTCATTCTCTCTCTCTCTCTCTCTCTTCCTCCCCCTCGCCCTCCCCCCTTCAATCTTTTGAAGCTAACTAAGCAAGAGAAAGGAGACAATTTAATTCCCAGAGCTGGCAAGCCATGTACCAGCCTGGGGACTTTTCATACTGAAATCAGAGAAGCAAGTATTGACTTTTAATATGCACAAACTCTACCTACTTGTGATAGAATCTGAGGCCACACCAAAAGGAATGAAATGATTATTTCTTAAAGGCCTATAAAAAGAAGAAATGGGTTATGGCTAAATAATTAAAGAATAGTGAGAAAAGTATCAAGGTGTTCCTAGGTGTTCACTCTCTGACTCTAGTAACTTGAATCCTACACTATTTTAATACAGATTCATTTAATGTTTATATCTGTCTAAATAAAGATCTCTGGTTCAACAGCAACTTCAGAGAAGATGGATGGTTCTATTTCTCCAATCGACCAACCACATTAAGGCAAGTCTTGCTGTATGGATCTGAAAGGGCATGACCAAGGCATCATCATTTAGGAGCACGGTCACTTTAAATTTTACCCCCTCTAGGTAAGGCCATAGTTCCCAATCCTGGCTAGGGACCATATTCATTCACCTGGGGAGCTTTTAAAAAATACAGATGCTCAGCACCCCTCCCATTTCAGTCAGAAGCTCTGAAAAGGGGACCTGGGCTCTGTAGTTTTGTTCTGTTTCATTTGTTTTGTTTTGTTTTAATGAAAGAGGAAATAGTCTTCTCACATACTTTTGGTGGGAGTATGAACTAGAACAATTCCTTTGGGTCCTATACACTTTGATCAAGCAATTCCACATCTAGGAATTTAAACTTTAGATATGCCACCCAAACATACAAAAAAAAAAAAAAAAAAATGGCAACCAGGGATGAAAACAAGCTAAATAAATTATGGCATATATCCTGACAATGGGATTCCATTAGCTAGTGGGTCTATATATTCTATTGTGGAAAGACACCCAAAAGGTATTAAAAAGGGGAAGTTGCATAACATTATGGATAGTACACATACACTATGTGTAGTATGCGCATTTTTTTTTTTAGAGAGAGAGAGAGTGCACATGCACATGTGTGTGAGCTGGTGGTGGGGAGGTGATGGACAGAGGGAGAGGGAGGGGTGGAGAATCTTAAGCAGGCTCCATGCCTAGCATGGAGCCGGAGGCGGGGCTCCATCTCACGACCCTTGACCCTGAGATCGCGACCTGAGCCAAAATCAAGAGTCAGACCCTTAACCGACCGAGCCACCCAGGCGCCCCAGTATGCACGCTATTCTATGTATATAGTATTTGTACATACATGTATTTCCATAGTCCCATACACACACGTACACGTGCTTATAAACACAAAGAAAATGGAAGAGTGTCCAAGAAACTGTTGACACTTAAATCTGGGAATGAGATGTAAGAACTCAAGCTGTACACTTGTACAGTTCTGACTTAATTTTACGACGATCATGTATTACTTTTGTAATTCCATATTTTAAAAGAAATTGTTTCAAAGAGCTCCACTGGCAACTCTCACATGGGGCCAAGGTTGAGAACCAATGGTCTAGGGGAAATAGCCCCTGTGGATGTAAGGAGATCAGACACTCAAGCTTCTTAAGGAAACCCACCGCCCACACAAGCGGGAGTGTGCACACCATGTCATACTTCTGACTTGCCAGAAGATGGCGCTCTAGAGGCAATCATCTAGCTCTTCAGTCAAAACTTGTCAAAACCAATTTTTCATTAACTGCAGTCTTTTTACTACTCCAAGGACGATTTTATGTGTGCCCAAAGCATTCTTTGCTGCTGCTTCCATAAACAGAGGTTTACCCATATTTATGTCACATGTATTTTTTTTTTTTATAGAAATCCACGGGCTGTTCAATAGATTCAAATACAACATTGGGGAGATGTTTTCCTGAAAGGAACTGGCATATTCCTCGCTCAGACCACCCCCTCCTCCTCCACACTGTTTCCCTGTTGTCTTTGCTCTGGTTTACTCATCTCCTTATCTTATTCCAGAGTCAATGCCACAAAGGCAGGCGGTAATCAGCCATGTGGGGCATGTGTCCTTCTAAATCTATCCACACCTTTGGCCCAGAAAGTATGGGCCACAGGGCAGCCCAGGGCAAGTGCCACGAGTTTTTCTGCCCTCCCACTAACACTGATTTTCTGGAAGTGGGTGTGTTGCCACAGCAACTGTCAAATCACATCAATTATGCCGCCTCTAACCTCCCAACAGCTTCTTTAAACATACCACGCTTGAGACACGTGGCTGGAAGTGCCGAGCACCAGGCCCCTCACCGTACAGCAAAGTTGCCTTTCTCTGGGTTGGAGGGAGTTAGCCCCTTTGTGGATTAACTACCATATACATTCATTTTATTCTCTCCCCCCCCCTTTTTTTTATTCCAGTTCAGTGTTACCACATAACTCTATGATCTGAATTGTTTCCAGTGCACTTTTTTTCTCTGCATATTTAATAGAGACTAATTCTTAACATCAGTCAAGAAAAACTCAATGAGTCACTTAAATGTATCCTTCCTATTAACATAATTTTTGCTCATTCTTCAAGACACAATCAAAGATTATCTCTGATATTCCCTCTACACCTCATTCGGAGCTGACCACTCTTGCCTCAAGAGTTTCTCAAGTTCAAGGGCCAGTATCTTTCTTCTCTTTGAATCCCCAACACCTAGTTCAGTGCCTGGTAAGCAGTTGGCTCTCAGTATATATCTGGTAAGAAAATGGGTAAATGCACTCCAAAACAAATGTTCATTTGCTTGTGGTTCTCCATTAATTTTTATTATGTTACTGTTATTAAGTAACAGGGATAATGATGTGATGACCGGGTATCAGACTTGCAATTAAGGCTTAAACAACACATTACGAATCCCTTTTAAGAGGAAGAATACAGAAAGTTCATTCCTAAGACTTTTATACCATCTTCTTTTTCATTCTTGTTTTTTTTTTTTTCTGATCCAAGAAGTGCATTGAAAGGGAGGCTTCTCCATATGGGGAGAAGCAACGAAGCCCCAAAGAAGGAAGCGACCACATTCCTGGAGTCCTCAGCAGGCAGCCTGACATCTGGTCCGCACTCGGGGAAAAGAGGCCACATCCTCACATGGAGATCTATTTTTGCATTCCGAACTGCTGATGCTTCACTCATACAAGTCGCCTCACACACAGGAAGGGGAAGGGAACCGACATTTACCAAGTGCCGGCTGCACACGTTCTGCCGCTTCCCTCACACACACAGCCCTCCAGGAGCTGTCAGCCCCATGGGCGGAGTCTGCAAGGAGCACCCACCAAGCATGCTTCTGAGAGGCACACGGAGGGGAACACGGAGCAGGCACTTCCAACTGCTTCCATTCATCCGGCCGACGGCAAAGGCAGAGCCGATGCCCAGCATCTCCACGTACCCATGCATGCTCCCCCACCCAGGACTCCTCCAGCTGGCGGACTCGGGAAATCCAGGGGTCTCCCTGTGGCACTGGAGCAGGTCAGCGGAGGCTGGGCCCGAGAAGGCTGAATCCTGTCTTGACTTACACAAACTGTGCTGTGGGCTGAGCTCAGAGGCAGTAAATGTTCCTATTACCCCACTAGTGCATCCCTGTATCTTCCTGGATTTGCGTGTTTATCATTTCATGGTGTTTCACATTTAAAACTATCTTGGAAGTCACGGTGGATTTGAGAATCATACAAAAGCGCAGAAATCATTTTTCAGTTAAATCCTTCCTGATTTATCAGTAAAGCCTGTCTTTTGAAAACCAGCCTCTCTGTGTCCTTTAAAATCAGACTCCCTGGGAATTCGTTGAGAACTGAGGACCGCCACAGACACGCGCTCGGGTCAGATTGAGGCGGCTCCTTCGGTCTGCATCCCTTGCACATCTAGCTTCCCGGGTCGCATGAGTCACTGTTTTGTACCACGGACAGAGGTGTTCAGACGTTCCAGGACTTCTGCCTTCCACAGGCCAAATGCCTTCTAGACTAGAAGCAGTGGCGGATTCTGGCGTCTGACTGCGGGGCCTCATGTTCCAGCCCTGAGTCCACTGAGCATGCTCCCTTCAGCATGTATTTGATTCCCTGGGCCTGTTTTCTCACCTGTGAAAGGATGCTGGGAGTGCCTACCGAGTACTAATAATAGTAGTGCCCAGAGGTTGTTTTGAGTTTTAATGAGATCATACACGTAAACCACCTAGCCTAGTGCCCAGACCGTAGTAAGTGCAAAAGAAGGGTGAGCTAGTCTGTGTCTTTTCTACCCATCCTGTCTGATGGAAGCTCTATGTTCAGAGAAAAACTGGTCCCCACTGCCGACTGATCCTCAGGATCTCATCAGTCAGGAGAAAAAGAGCAGAGGGACAAGCAGGAACCCCGGGTCCTTGGGGCAAGCCAGCATCACAATGCACTCCTGGAGTCCTCAGGCTGCACCAAGCCCTTCTTTTAATGTCGGTTTTGTGTATTTGTCTGCTTGTCTTCAGCTTGGAGGGAGGAAGGTATGTGCCCCCAGGGTTAAAGGATGCTCCTTTTACATTCAAAGGGAGACGTCCAGAAGGGCCTAAGGAAGAGCCGTTGTCGGCCCTCCGACAAGGGGCAACCCAAGCAAAGGCAGCATTCGGCTGAACTAGCCTGGCCTTTATTTCTAGACTAAAAACAGGCTCATTTATTAATATCATGGGAGCAAGGTGCTAGGAGGGAGTTAAGACCTGAGGAAACAGACTTGGAATGATTTCAGGGCTGCTTCAGGAGTTAATACATTTCTCTTTTTTAAAAAGTTCCCCAAGACCACCACGCGATCTGTAATGTTTAAATTCATAGACGACTGTGTACATACATTTGCATCTGAATATCTAAGGTCAATATGTCCAATTGTTAATTCTGGGAGACGGAAGGAAGGGCGCCTGCTATGTACTATTTTTTTGTATTTTAAAACTTTTTTCAAAATAGCGTTTCCAGTACCTCGGTTGCTTGAATAATTCTCTGCACTCTTCTAACCACAGACCTTTGCCACCTCACCGTGGTGGGAGGGCTGTGCTTTTCCCCAGCATACTGCTAAGCTGAGGCACAGTAAAGTGAGGAGCCACGGCACCTGCGGGAAGGCTCCAGCATCTCTGGGCATCGCTAGAAGGTTCAGGCTCTATTTCCTGCACAGAGCATGTGGGGCACTTAGAATGGATTCTGCAGAGACAACGCTGAGGACATCACAAATGCAGCTCTTGACCTATTGCTGCGGGGGGGCGGGGGACAGCAGGCCCACAGCAGGCCCCTGAGTGCGGGGCTGCAGGCCTTCAGGGCAGGGACCCGGGAAGCCCCCCTCCTCTTCAGCAGGGCATGTCTGGGCCTCAGCACCCCAACCCCAGCGGGCATGGGCAGAAGCACCCTTCTGTAAACCAACCAAATCCTACACTCAGAGAAGTCACCCCCCAAGGGCCACACACCAAGGGGCATCCTCCCAGGTCTATGAACCAAAGAAAAGTAAGTTGGTGCTTTTAAAAAATAAACGTCCCTCTGCACCTCTCCCTTCCCCCAACCCAACATGGAATTCCTCTACTTACCCAGCTAAAATCCCAATCAAGAACCTGTTGGATGAGTTTTAAGAACCTTTACAGGTGATCTGGGAACATGCAGGCTGGAGCTGGCACCTTCCAACTCCGTCTGTCACCGAGGGAGGGAAAATTGGGGGGTCAATATCCACTTTTATTTGTGAGCATCAAAATGCTCTTGTCTGAAAACACTCTTCATCCTTGCCTATTAAAGAATCAATTGGAAAACAGCAAAATGTTCACGCAGAAGAGCAGCTCACTGGAGCCTTCTGAGGAGCTCGGGGGCTCTCGCCGTGTCAGCAGGGGTTTGCGTCTGCACCTTGCCTCCTCCGAGACCACCCTGGCTCAGCTCTGTCCCAGAGGAGCTCATCAGGCCATCCTCACCCTTTGCAAAGACAATTTTGCCAGCACCCCTGAAGATAGAAAAGTTGGCGCAAATTCTCTTTTAAAACCACTTATGATGAGGGGCACCTGGGTGGCTCAGTCGTTAAGCGTCTGCCTTCGGCTCAGGTCATGATCCCAGGGTCCTGGGATCGAGCCCCTCATCGGGCTCCCTGCTCCACGGGAAGTCTGCTTCTCCCTCTCCCACTCCCCCTGCTTGTGTTCCCTCTCTCGCTATGTCTCTCTCTGTCAAATAAATAAAAATAAAATCTTTAAAAAAAACCCCACTTATAATGAAAGTAATGTCTTTGTTATTCCAACAAATGTTTCCTGAATGCCAGCTATGGTCTAAAGCATGTGTTTGGGCGCTGCGGATAAAGCCTCGTCCCTACCTCTGAGAAACTCCGAGTCAGGTGCAGTTAACAAGCACCTACCACGTACATGCAGAAGTGCTCTGGGAGACGAGTATAGGTTTCAACACACCTTCACGGACTTCATTGTATGCAAAATGAAAAAAAAAAAAATCCTGCAGGATTAAAATACTCACATTGGTATGAGGATAGGCCAGACTCAAGACCAACAACGTAACTTACTGATTTTCAAACAGTGCAGGTATAGTCCATTCTGAGTGATAACTGCTCTGCCATTATAACACATGAAGAAATGCACTGTGCGTTGCCTCCGTTAATTATAAAAAGAAATTACATTCCCTGAACACTTCCCCAAGTGAGGGCAAGGGGTAGAGGCCTGGAGGAGGCGCCTGGCTGGGTGGCAAGTGACAACTAGCCAGGGCTTACACATTTACCATGGCCAACATACCAAGCAGAGAATCCGCACGAGCAATGGACTACTGACACCTGATGCTGACTACAGGCCATCTCTATCATCTGCTAGAGCTGCCGTCGGTCGGTCGAGAAGGAAAATGCGATTAAAAAACACCTGTCTGGCTTATAAGGGGAAGGAGAACAAAGCTTCAAATAAACTTCTGAACCTCAACCCTTTCTCAGTACTTTCAGGAGACCTCTTTGAAACGGCAGGGCGACCGCCATCTCCCCAGTAACCTTCTCTAACCTCACCTGGAATGACTAATGTGATTGCAACAGTGTTACTCTGTCAAGTAGCACTCGCTCCACCCCCCACTGAGCTGATGCATCTACCAGCCGTGTGAGAACTTGGCATTACCTTTAAAGCTAATTACCAGCAGGTTTTTGCGACAGGTGGAATGCGTTTCTGTCACTTCCCTTCTGCAGAGTAAGCAAAGGCGTCACCAGGTGACCGGTGGGAGGCTGCAGCCTGGTCCCCGAGGTTCTGGGCGAACGAGGGGGCTTCCCATTGGTGGCCTGTCCTATGAAACAGCAGCCTGGCAGAGGCACCCTGCTGGAAAAAGGTCCTTTAAATCTTGCTTCACTGTGGCTTGGCTGGATGGGACTGACAGTAACAGTCCAAAGCCGAAAACACCAGAACCAGAATAAGGCTCAGCACTTGGGAAATCCCTGCGGAATTTATGGCTTGGCATGACGGGGAAGGAGGAGTTTTACTTCCAGTCATTTGTTACAAGAGGGGTCTATTTCATTGAAAGAAGAGAAGTTAGTCTTATTCCCATAAATCTCTGCTTTTGAATCATTTTGATCTTTCCTAAGGAGGGTTTAAAATCCCAGACGCAATGTTATCTTCAAACCCAAGTCAGGCACCAGGCAGTCACCTAGAATAACTGAGCATGAGGGGATACCAAAAGAAGTATATTCTATTACCTCTCTCTTCCGATACCTCTTTTTGAAATTAGATCTATGTTTTCCTGAAGGAAAAATGATCAGCTTGGTCCCTGAGAAAAGGAAGATGGAGATAGGACCAGAGGTGAAGTGGGGTGGGGGGGAGGGGGGAGGTGGGTATTACAAAACGGTGAAGTACAAGGGGCGGGGGGAATAAATAAAAAGAGACCAGGGAGGGAAAACTGAATGGAAGAGGTCCATTTGTTTATTTTCACAGTGTTTGCCATTCCGGGAGGCTTGCTGAAGTTCCTGCCTTCAGTGGCTGGCCCTGGACCAACATCTGAAAGTCTTAGATCTTTGGAAAGAAAGATTTGGACAACAAAGCTGTTTTATCTGGGAGGGTAACTAGTTTACTCAAGAGTTCCAGGACTTTGGTTTTGATGTTATTACCTTGGCCTAAGCTTCTCTGTCCCAGGTGGTCCTGGCTGTGTTTACTGATTTAGCAAGGGAAACAAAAGATCCCGGGAGGGAGGGGGGCGTCTCTCAGGCCCAGCTTCCACATTTGGCTGTAGGGCCTCATTACCTGGGCACCCCGAAGATGGCAAAGATGGGGAAGAGTCAAATATTTTTTAAAGGTCCTATCTCTCTCCACTCATAGGAGGGAAACAACACTTCTCTAACTTACTCCCCAAATAGACCCTGCCGAGGATGTTCTGCCAAGGAGTGATGCGAAAGTGTGTTCCAAAGTGAAATGTAAGCTTGGCCCGGTGCCCAGCTCGCGACTGTATTTTGCACAGAGAGCTGCAGCCTGATGGTACTGAAGGAGCACATTTCCCTCCACGTGACTGCAAGAGCCAGGCAGCCCAAGCAGATTTCTTTGTGTTAATAAAATGTGATCTCTAGACAGTACACACCAGCAGCCCTGGGAAAACGTGAGCCAGGGAGAAGGACCCAGGGAAAACCACGCGCGGTCCTGGCTGCAAAGGGACGGCAGTTGCCGGCAAACTCACTGGCGTCAAGGCGAGGCCTTCCAGGCCTGCAAGTGCAAACGGAGAGCAGAGTCCGGGAGGAAAAGACCTGTCAGGTGCTCAGGGGAATGCTGCTAGAGAAATAAAAATAATCCATGGAATCCCATCAAACATGATCCCATGCAAATGTTTCTTGGTAGTCCTTCGTGGACACCTTCTCAAGATTTGGAGTAGACCTGGCATTCTGGGCACCTCGCCCCAAAACTGAGACTACCCCAAATATGGCAGTTTGACTCCTAGGTTCAATTGTATATATTCTGATCTGGTGTAAGGGATGGTAAACACACATATTTCTATTCCCTCACCCCACAGGGGCCCAGCAAATGCAGTCAACTTTCTATGAACACAGGCAACCACGGGGAGGGAATCATAAGCAACCAAAACAATCACCGTGGGAAGGCCTGGACCATGAAGAGCTTGCTTCTGTGGCCAACTCCTGCCTCGTTACCGCTGTGGCCTTGTCCTCCTCTGACCCCGGGAGGGAACCACTACTCAGGGCCTCAAGCCTGTCAAGCTGTATCTTTGGGGGGGAGGTTCACAGGCTGAGGAGGAAAAGGGGGGATTAGCCACCCCTGCTCACTGAGCCTCCTTTTAACACAGCAGATCACAATCTCCGGGATTTTCCAATTCACTATGCCCTCTGGCCAACTTGATCTTCCCAATGTGGAGAGTGTGTGGGGGCTGGAGGTACCAGGGGTGAGTGTCAAGACCCCAGGGAGCTTCTGAACCTCTCAGGGACGACGTTGGAGATGGCAGGACTTTATGGGCCAGTGGGTTCCTCTGGTTGAAGGGAGTAGAAAGTCCTAGAAGACACTGCGCCTCTGCTCTCCTCCCCTGCAGCAGCCCAGCCCCCCAGGCTCCTTGACCACGGGCAGGCAATCAGCCATAACCAGCTAATTATGAAGCAGCGAAGTTGATGAGCACCTCCCAGGCCCAGGTGAGCCTTCACCTTGGTTAATCTGCAAACCAGTTAATCGGCCTCAGGATAATTGAAAGTTAATCGTATGCAGAACTCAAGTGCAGTCATTGGAAACAGCAAGAAACCACAGTAGCAGAGGAAGCCAGGTCCACTCTCTGCGAACTCTCTTGGTCCGCTCTCTAGATTCTCCGCAGACAATGTTTAACCTCAGGGCCACCACCCCCCTGCCTCACACACTCCCGGACCCACCCCTTGCCACACAGTAACCTTGATCCCAGGGAGCACATTGTAAGTTCTCAATAAAATGTGACCACTATTATTCCACTGGCACAGTGCATGGATCTCAAGCTAGGAGACATCTGGCTGGCTATGGGAGGCATACTGGGAGAGCTGTGAGCAGCATCACAGGTTCAAACATCACCAGGAAAGCAGATCCACAGCACAGACACATAAAGCTCATTCTAAAACGGAAGAGAAACAAACTTTAGAATATCGGTTCCATCAGCATGGATAACGGAAGGTCATCCCAAGCCCAAGCAGACTGGTAAATTCTCCAATGCCTTCTTCAAGAAGGTGGCGGCACAAGAATCACAGTGTGGGGGCACTGAGGGGCCCAGCCTCCCGTTCATCCAAGGTCCAGGTTTTCCAGGGAATCTGCAGCCATGACTGCTGGCCACACCTGCCAGTCTCGGTGGTTTGTGGTGGCCTTTGCTGAAGCAGTGAGCACCCACCCAAGCCTTTGCTGAAGCAGTGAGCACCCACCCAAGCCTGACCTCCACTGCAGTGTCCACTGGAACCTGATGGGGATTGTTGCTTTTACAACTTCTCTCCACCTTGCAACTCCTGCCCTGTGATCACGGTGCAGAATCAAGAGACTTCCCTTCTTCCGTTCTATCAAGCTCCCCAGAAGCAGCCTCCCGCAGAGCACAAAATAGTATGTGCCAGGGGCTCGGAATAACACCTTTCCAGAACACCAGAAACCGCACTGGCCCGAGTCCTTGATCTTCTGCCCAAAGGAGGGACAAGTACTGAAGGATCTTTCCAACCTGCTGTCAGGGCAGCAGATACCTGGCACAAATACTGTCCCACCTATGCCCATGGCAGACATCCTTAATTCATCACAGGACTCTTTCCACTGAGCCCGGCCCAGGCTTCAGTCTTCCAACATGACGTTCCAGGCACCTAGCAGTGCACTGCAGCCAGCTGGGAGCTGCAGCCTGCTGCCATGGTGAGGGGTGGGGGGTGGGCGGCCACAAACCTGAATCCAGACATGCAGGGGAGCAAGCCGGAAGCAGAGAGGGCCACTGCCCTCCTAGAGAAGTTGCCATCAAAAGAGCGAGCTGTGGGCCTTGGGGTTTTCCTTTTCTCCCCCCCCCCCCAAAAAAAAATAATTTTTTTGGCTAATAAACCACTGCTAAAAAATCCAGCTCCTGGAGCAGTAATTCCAGCCAGATAACCCGCTTTCAGGGTTACTCAGGAATGGTGACTACCACAGAGAAGCCAGGAGTCCCCATTCAGAACAAAGGCCATTTTTAAGGAAGAAACTAGCTTTTAATGCTGTTTTTTTTTTTTTTTTTAAGATTTTATTTATTTATTTGACAGAGAGAGACACAGAGAGGGAACACAAGCAGGGGGAGTGGGAGAGCGAGAAGCAGGCTTCCCGCGGAATAGGGAGCCCGACACGGGGCTCGATCCCAGGACCCTGAGATCATGACCTGAGCCGAAGGCAGATGCTTAACGACTGAGCCACCCAGGCGCCCCAATGCTGTTATTTTTTCCAAAGGTGTCAAATGTCTTTTGCTTTTCAGCTTTAGCGTTTAAACTCCATTCTTTATGAGTGGCAGAAGGTCAGATTCTTAATCCATCTCCTTGCTTGGGAGCAATACCATCACTCCAAGAGGCTCTGCATTTTTTGCACCAAAATTTGAATGTTAGTCTTCCAGCTCATAGTAGCCTTAGAACAGAGTCACAGAGCTAAAAATAGCAGCCGTGTTTTACAGATAAGAAAATGGAGTCCTTGAGAGATTCAGTGACCAGGGACACATAACCCAATCCTGGCAAACTAGCTCTAGAACCTCAACTTGGCTGACTCCAAATTCAGTGCTCTTTGTAAATGGCCTACCTCCAAATTGCTGCTACATGTTTTCTCTTTTTTAAGATTTTATTTATTTATTTGAGAGAGAGAGAGATAGCACGAGCGGGGGAAGGGGCAGAGGGACAAGCAGACTCCCCACTGATCAGGAAACCCGACATGGGGCTTGATCCTGGGACCCTGAGATCATGGCCTGAGCCAAAGTCAGATGCTCAACTGACTGAGCCACCCAGGTACCCCATCCCCTCTTGCCACCTAAAACCCAAATGGAAATAAGAATGCTAACCCAATGTACACTTTAATTTGAATTTACTTTGGTCAATTTTCTAATTGGCTAACTTATATTTATGACATACTTGTAAATTAGAAGGATGTAGATTATTCTCATCTTACAGATGAAGAAGTAAAACCCCAGAGAGGTTGACAACTTCCTTAAGACATGTGATAGCACAGCTGGGATTATAAAGTAGATCTTAGTGTACCTAAAGAAGCATCATGAGGCTTTGCAAAGACTCAGCCTGACAACACAGAAATCTGGGAGAGTCCAAACACTGAACTACAAGTACCTTTTAGAAAGTAATCTTTAAATACCAGATTCTCGGGGCACCTGGGTGGCTCAGTTGGTTAAGCATCTGCCTTCGGCTCAGGTCACGATCTCAGGGTCCTGGGATGCAGCCCCATGTCAGGCTCTCTGCTCAGTGGGGAGTCTGCTTCTCCCTCTCTCTCTCCCTCTGTGCTCTCCCTTCTCTCTCTCTCAAATAAATATTTAAAAATAAATACATAAATAAATACCGGATTCTCACTCTGAATTAAAACTGAGTGACAACTGTGAACAGGCACAATCTCAGGTCCCCTCACTGATTAGCCCATTTAATGTAATTTAACCCCATGACCATCCTGTGATTGGCCGCCACGTTCCAGGTGAGGAAAGGTGGGGAAGGGGCTCATAATTTAAGTGACCTGCCCAAGGTATCATGGGTTCTCAGGAGACCTCAACTCCAAATCCAATTTAGTTTAGTGCCTAGAGGGTCCAACCATGACATGCTTGTGCTATTAGGACTGTGTTTCTTTGAATATCTTTATCAAAGCTTGTTATTTCTGCCTCAAAGATGATTTCATCCTGATCTCCATGGTTTTTGGCCACCGAGACATGCCCAAATTTATTTTTAAGCTGCCTGTAATCAGAGTGGAAGGGCTGATGAAGAAAAGAGAAAACGTACTTCGGCGACGTAGCCACAATATGCAATCCTCTTGGGAGCAGACTAAACTCCAGGAACCAACATCATTTCTAATATGAGCTGATTTCCTACAACCCCTTCCATTAAGTGCTTAGCACCATCCTGGCTTTAACACATAATGGGTATTGCTATGATTTCATATGCATTTAGCTGATTTAAACTTAGGAGCATTGTGCCCACTCCTTTATGAAAGAGCAGAGATATTTCATTAGATGTAAAAATATGCTCAGGGAGCTCTAGCTGGAATCCAGAGGGGGAAATCTTGCCTAGTTTGATGTACTTTGTTAATCTTAAGACAGGACTATTGTACCTTGAAAAGCTTTATCCTGCCACACCCATATGTACAGTACACAAAGTACTATAGCAAGACCTATGCCAAGAACTCCACATCTCTAATCTGGTTGAAAAACAAAGTCATATCAGGTTAATCCCAATTCTTAATCAACTTCTCGTCATCTCCTTTGTGTAAAAAACTATTTTCATACTTTTCTTCCAAATAATCTACTTTGGTTTTCTCAATTTCCTCACGTTCCCATTCCACTTCAACAGAAGGGTCCATTTTTCCTATCTGGAGACCTCCCTGCCACTTTTCCACCTTGTAGGGGGAGTTAAGAAGAAAGTGTCTAAGAGGTTTACACTAGGGGGAGCAGAAGGCCAGGGAGCTGGCTACCACTGGGGACCTGCTGTCCTACCTCTCCCCACCCAACCGCCCATCACCAACAACTAGGGGGGCTGCTAGTTCTCCATCCCATGACCCTAAGGTGTCACCAAAGAGAAAAAAGAAGAAACCCAACTCACAAATTTTATAGCATGTTGGAAAGGCTTGAGAGTCCCCAGAGAAATGTATATAAGTTCCATTTCTCCCTTCCCCCTCCCACGCTCTTTCAAACACAGAGTCAGAGGCTGGTAGGGGGACGGAGATGAAAGACACAGGCTGGCCTGTGGAGCATACATCTCCTAGCAGAGCCACCCAAGAAAGCAGGTGGTTACACTGTTACAGGACCACAACCAGGGTTTCCAGGTGGAGTAGATCTTTCCACAGAAGTCGATACACAGGATGCTCAGCTGCTCTGCCTCCTCATTACTCTTTCTTCCCTACCAACGAGGGGGACACAGAAGGTGGGAGAGCCGTTTCCAGGCCATCAGTGCTGTAGCACGAGACGCCCTCCTACTTAAGTGTCCACGTGATGACGATGGAGGCAGAGGAAGAGGAGAATACAGATCCCAGTGATGAAAGCTACCACTTCTGTACTGAGCACTGTTCAAGTGCTTTGCAGGTACCACCCCATTTACTCCTCCAGGAATCCTCTGGAGCAGGTATGATCTCCCCCACGTTCAGAGCAAAAAACAAAGGCAGAAGTATTACAGAGCCGAGATCTAAGTTCAGGCCAGAGGTTTAACCCCCATGTTATTGGATGCAGAGAAGGGGAAGAATGAGAGGAAGTTGCTCCAATAGATGATTATTTCATTAGTCGAATTCAAGAAGAAAAAAAAAAAACAAAAACACTACCCTTGGGGATTGGTCTAGGACATCGTAGATGGTAGGTAAATGAACAAAAATGCTCTTTTGGTTCCATACACTTACTGTATAGGAAAATTTAAGTTTATGAATATAAAAGGTAAGTGTGATGGAGCAGATGGGGGAGGGAGGCAGACAGAGAGAAGCTGCAACAATTTGGTGGGAACGCCAATCTATACTGCCTCAAATGTCCAAAGGACAGACATTCTCCTGCCACTCACTGATACACACTGTGATTGTGAACATCAATTTATATACACACACGGGTAAGGTCTTTAAAGACAAGTTTGTACTCAAATAAGTTAAATGTGCCTAAGATTATATTTGCATAATTAATCTGCTTGGTGATATCTTTCTTCATAAAGAAGATGTAAATTTCAGCTTCATCAATTAAAGGTCAAATGATCACAAAATCTGAATCAATGTAACATGACTATCAGGAAAGCTGAAGGGTAGGAAGAGAAACAGAATTAAATAAATCCAAATTGCTTCTTCACACCTAGTTTTAGGAGTAGTGAAATTTCATTCATCTTCAAACTTGTAAGGAATCTAGTAACTAAATGCTACTAAATGGCCTGTTCTGTTTGAGTAAATTTCACTTACAGTGCTAAAAAATAACTTATTTTTTGACACGGATGTAGATATTATTTTAAAAATCATTCAGGTGGTTACTGGTCATTTGAAATAAATATATGCTAGATTCTACCAGGAAAAAAGACACTTACTTCCCCTGGGAAAGTGTCTTAATATAAAGAAATCAACTGTAATGAAATAAAATCTATGAAATTCTTACGAAGTCAGTTTCATAAATTTATCCTCAGAAAGTTTATCAACAAGGATTTTACTTCACTCTTTACACATTCTAGATCATCACTCTTTCCTCTCTAAATCTTTCAGTGGCCTTTGGTCTCTTAAAAGCAATATTATTTTGACTGGATCTGAGATCCCCATCCTATTTTTAAACTTTTCTCTAGTAAAAGCCTCCCTAATCTCCTTAGTGATACTAACTAATGAAACCCACAGCATAATGAATCCATTCTAAGGTGAACTGAGTGTTCTGTTTAATCCTCAGGGCAGATGGAGTTTAACTGTTTGCCACTCTCCTTTAGAAGTACTGGGTGGCTCCGTTGTTAAGCATCTGCCTTCAGCTCTGGTCATGATCTCAGGGTCCTGGGATCGAGCCCCACATCCGGCTCTCTGCTCGGCGGGAAGCCTGCTTCTCCCTCTCCCGCTCCCCCTGCTTGTGTTCCCTCTCTCGCTGTCAAATAAATAAATAAATAATCTTTAAAAAAAAAATAGAAGTACTCTTCATATCTTGGGGTATTGAGATCTCTGATCTGGGTAATCTGATTACTGCATATCTAGATGATCTTGTTCATCTGGTTTACAGCATGGATTTCCATTGGTCAGGGCCCGGTGGCATCCTTCCCCAAACAAACCTTCCCTTTTCCCATTCAATTCAATTCAATTCGAGAGGCATTTATCGTGCATGAATGGACAGCCTCGCTTCTTAACTCTTTCCATTAAGAGCAGAAGCACTTACAGAGCAGCAAAGAGACTTTCCTTCTCTGCTCTGCTGTCCAGGCCTGGATTCCATAGCAAAGACATCAAATCAGACTGTTAAACCCAGAGCTAATTAGAAAAGAAAGCATTGCTCTTCCCCACTCAAGGAGTTTTCTGCCAAAGCACTTATTTTTGCTGATCCATTTATGCAATCCCACTTTCTAAGAGAACATTTTGTCACAGATGATTTAGTGTTGTAGCTCCCCGGAGCATCTTTCAGTAGCAAGCGCTCATTGTTTTTAGGAATCTGTGGTCTCCCAGGCAAGATTTGAGAGGGGAAGAGGTTTTATTAGCCACAAGCCATCTCTCATTATAAGACCCCAAATTCCAAAGCATTCTTCCAAAAATCATTAATGAAAAAAAAAAATCCCAGATTATACTTCTAAAAACAAAAGTTTCGGGAACCTCGTGTGACAGTGGAATGGTGTGATTTTTCAGGACATAAAGTGAGACTGGATTCCCATCCTGAGCTGGATGGGTAGGGAGCTGAGGCAGTAAGGATATTTGTTAAAGTCAGAAGAGAAAGAAAACAAACATTTTAGGAATTTCCACCTTCAGTCATGGAGTGTGTATCCACCAGAAGCCAATTTCACAGAAATGAGTACTGTATGGTTTTCCCCCAACAGACCCTCAATTCTGCCAACACTCCCGTAATTGTCTACTGTACATAGCTGGAGGTGAAACTGCACACATTGAATGCTATTTTTAAGTTAACTGGTTTGGGTGAGGGCAACTCCTCCAGCTTTCTGTCATCTTGGTCTGATACCAGAGTACACTTCAGGGGGATGCGGGCAAGTCACCTCATGCACGTGCCATTTGGCGTCCCCATCCCATTCCCCAGACCCTGTCCCCACAACACACACAAAGCCCCTTTCCTCTAGCAGCATTTCCGAAGCAACACACACACACACACACACACACCCCACATCCACCGTATCTAAGCATGATGTGCAATTAATTCCGGTTTCAGGGAAGAAGGAAGCCACAAATACAAGGTCAGGACTCAAGAATGCAAAACTATAATGATTCCTTTGTCTCTCAGGAGTAAAATTAATCAGCTGGCCAGAAACTTGGCTAAGTATTTTTAGTTGGATATTACTGCTGCAGGTAATCCTTATAATCAAGCACGATTTGTACCACTGAGGCATTCAGGTCTTCTATCTTTTTCTCACATACACATACACACACAGAACAACAACAACAAAACCACACTCAGAAGTCAGTTCAATACACTTGTTTGCAAACCTAGTAAGCTTATAAAATAGAGGCATTTAAAAGTGATGAATGTTAATGGGTTGGGCTTATTAAAATCTATTTTTCTACTCCTATGAGACCAGGCCTGCTTTTGGACTTTTAAATTCTGAACCATTCAAATCCCTCCAACTATTTCCTTGCCAAAGAGTGTTTCCCCCAATCGCTAAAATCATAAAGCCCAAAATGATGGGCTTTATAAGTGAAACCTAAACCCTGTGTTTTTGAATTACTTTCTCTAGATCATTAGAACATTGTGTTTGCAAAAGCTGTTTGATGTTCAAGGGAGAGTATTTATTTTCAAAATAATAATAATAAGGAAGTCCCAGTTTGCCAGAGGAAACTATTGTGAAGTATCTAAAAATGTTTCAGATCCAACCTTGAACCCAAGTGGAAACAGCCGCATGCTACTTCCCTCCTCGCAAACCTTCAGTGGCTCCCCACTGCCTACTGGATAGAGTTCAAGCTCCACAGCCAGGCATTCATGAAGCTGCCAGCCTGCCTGGCACCGGCCTCTCCAGACTCCTCTCCCTGACTCCTTCATACGAATTTCCTGCCACCAGCCGAACTGGATCTACACCTTGTTCCCTCAACACCCCGCGGGCCTTCCTGTCTCTCCCACTCTGCCATTCTGGCGCTCCGCCTCTCATTCCCAGACCCAACACAGGGGCCAGCGCTTCCAAGAGGACTCACCTCGGGCTCTCGTACCCCCCTCCCCCCCACCCTGGGGCAGTGGCTGCTTCCTGTGAGGTCTGGCGGTTTCCTATTGTCTGCACTGCTCCCTTATTTATCTTTAAGCATTTTACTCACTTTCTTGATCACTCTTCCACCTCCTCTTTTCAGTAGATTTATTGGAGGCCTCTCTGTCCCCATCATTTGGCACCAAGGACATGCTACTCTGTCCCGTCGCTCACCCTTTTACCTCAAAGTTCTATCTTCCCTACTAAATTGCCATCTCTTTGAGACCAGAAGCCAAGCTGTACCCTTGTCTGTCCTCCCCAGGGCACACCACAAAGTGAAAGCTGATGCTATTTCTGGGGACAAGCCACACTGCTCCTAAAACTTCCTCTGTCACTCCCTAACCTTCACATCACTGACAAGAGAAAAGTAAGAGAACTGACTCATGCGTGGTAAGGCTGGCCCCCTGTGGGCCAGGGGCCATGCTGGACCCTTTGTACATTACCTTTAGAAAGCTCACAGAGGGGTGCCTGGGTGGCTCAGTCATTAAGCGTCTGCCTTCGGCTCAGGTCATGATCCCAGGGTCCTGGGATCGAGCCCCGCATCAGGCTCCTTGCTCAGCGGGAAGCCTGCTTCTCCCTCTCCCACTCCCCCTGCTTGTGTTCCCTCTCTCACTGTGTCGCTCTCTGTCAAATAAATAAATAAAATCTTAAAAAAAAAAAAAAAAGCTCACAGAAACCGAAAAAAGATATTACCTTGTAGATGAGAAAAGAAAGGTACGGGAAGAGTAAGGATTTATCCATTATAGGACCATTTGGGGGAGAGATGAATTATTACTCTGGAATGCTTATGCAAAGTCTTGCTTATAAGCAGGAGGGTGAACTAGACCTCTCTCCTCCTCCAGCACTGTGATATGCCTTACGGCTTCTTTACCCCTGAGGTCCTTATATTGCCTTCAAGTAGAAATACTAATGCCTATTATTAAAAATTCAATGGTAACATCGATTGATTGATTTGCTAGCAAATATGTCAGGGAGAAACCTTCTAATCAGGAACTTCTATGAACTGCATTTTGTTTGTTTTAGTTTTTAATCTCACGAGCAAGGAGGAATGATGACAGGTTGCAGTTAGCTACCCCAGGTTACCTAAAACTCAGAAGCTAAGAGGGGCAAGCAAGACTGGGCAGAGGAGAAATCCAAATTCCTCGACCAGAGGCCTTAATGGGCTAGGAAAGGCAGCGTATGCAGACTCACCAGGAGACCAATGCTAGGTCCTCCCGGGAGAAAGATCAGAGATGGTAATGAGGACGCCACTCACAGGCAGTTACAAACTGTTATTGAGCTCTTATTGTGTACCAGGCACTGTGCCAACTACTCGATAGGCACCGGCTCACGGGACCTTCCCCAATCCCATGAGGCAGATCCAGTGATTATTTCCAAGGTTCCAAATGGGAAATCAGAAGCAGATCATGTAAATGACCTGCCTGAGATCCTGAGCAAGCACGAGTCAGGATTCACACCCAGGTTGGTTGGTTTGTTGGATCTTAAGCTCTAAGCCATTGCTCTATGGCCCATGCAGAGCTGCCTCAGACATAGGGCCATTCTGATGGGTGCTGTGAACAGGGGTGGGGGTCAGGGGGGTGCACCAAGCATCTAGGTCTTCAGGAAATTTAGGTTCATTCCAAAACAATGGTTTAGGGGCTTTTGGGTCAAGACATTTGCTGGAGGAGTATCAAATATATACTAAGTGAAAGATATTCTCAACCATCTCCATTAAGGAATCAAATGCAGACCCTGTCCCTCCCTGTCCCTCCCTCACGTGTTCCTTCCCAGTGTTTTTTTAATCCTGTGACTTCCCCTGCTACTTCCCTCTTCCCTCCATTTTCAATGCTGAGACATAAAAAATGACTCGACTCCCGGGGAAGAGTGATCAGTGCGGTTGCAGGGGAGGTTCCAGAGGAGCCTAATAAATCACTGCTGTCTTCTCATCCTCTGGCTTTCTACACTAGGATGTTATCAAAGCTTTTTGCTTCCCACCTTGCCCACCCCTTTCTTTCTCCTCCACCTAGTTCTGTCTTCATCTTGCTATTTTTCTAGTCTGGTAGGCACAGTGCTCAACTGGAAAGACTCTGCCAAGACCCTTGGCAGGAGCCGGCCTCCAGGAATCCTGCCCGCCGCAGTGGTGCAGCGAAGACAGGACCTCTGGGCAGACAGGCGCAGGAGAGAGGGCCGAGTCTGGGGTCTGGCTACAGAGCTGGGCAGAGCAGGTTTCCCTGGCATATGAACGGCCCTACAGGGCTCAGCTTTCTCATGCCAGGGTCAGGATTACAATTTCTTGCTGGCACTTGCTGTAGCTCGCCTGGGAAGAGAAGCAAGGGCTGGGGTGGGGGACGGAAGCAAGCCAACACACCACCCGGAGTTGGGCAAGCTCAACAGGGCACTGCCACGTGCCTGAAGCACACGGTCACACAGGCAGGCGGCCAGGGTTGCAGGGCTCGCACGAGAGCCAGGGGGTGGGGGGGTGGGGAGTAGGAGGGGGGCTGGGCACCAAGCCGGTAGCTCTTTCCACACTGGCAGAACAAGAGCTGCTAACCCAGAAGTGACGCTGCTGGGTTAACACTAGGAAGTCACTTGTCCTAACCCAGAATGAAGGAGCAAAGTCAAGCAGGCTACACAGAAGAAGGATTGGGCATGCTGGAGGGGAGAAAAAAAAAAGAAAAAAGCATGTCCTATTTTTGCAGAGAGAAAGGGACTGGATGAAACAAATCCCTAAATGGAAAACGGGGGTTGGGAATACAGTCTAGTTCTTTCCCTACCCCCATGCCGCTGACATCAGAACAGCAGCTCCAGGCCCGGAGTATCCATGTGCCACACACCATGCCGAACTGTCAGGTGCCACCCCACGGAACGCTGCCAAACCCCACGGGAGGGGGGCTATTTGTCATCTCCCTGCTATTGAGAGTAACCTGAGGCTTAAAGAGGTATGGAAATCGACACAAAGTTGCCCAGCAGGCCCATGCGGGTCCAGGACGGGAACCCAAGCCCCCAGGTCCAGAGCTTAAGCTCTTCACCGCCGCCCCGCTTTCCACACCCACCTGAAAATCCCTCTTGCCAGAAGACTAGGAACTCCTGTCCTGGGAATGTCACAACAGGTCAAAGCTAAGAGAAAAGGACAAGCCTGTCCTCTACAGGGTATGGTGGGGAAGAATCACTCTAACAAGAAACAGAAAAATGTCTGACTGCCTCCAGAAGAAAGCTGACTCTCTCCCCTTCATGATGTCCTTGATCCCAATGAATGCAAAACACTTCCAAGCGACTTGAGGCGCAGTGCACAGCAACTATCAATCACGATGCTCCCAACCTGCAGACATATCAATGTGCTGGATGGGAAAATATAGAACTGCACGCCCTTAAGAGGAGGGAGAAACTGAAGCTTCACCTCATGATGTGGAGAAACGCAAGAGCATCCCGTTGCCTGGGCAGGACCTCCCACGAGCCCAGACCCACCAGCACAGAACTCCTGTCCGTCATTACTCAGATCCCACAGCCAGCATGTTCCTTCCACGCCAAAACCGTGTCAGGAAGGAAGGTCAGCAGAAACAGAACACAAATGCCATCTTGCAAAGGTACCACGGGTTCTCCCCCACCTCCTCACTCTTCTTTTGCCACCCACTTATGCCCTCCTCTTCCCACACACCGCCTGCCGCATGGAAGGGTTTTCACTTCACTCCGTAACCAGGCTTCATCATGACCCGGTCTCTGTGCTCACAACTAGAAAGACAGCCTTCTTAATTCTCAGCTGAATATGGGTCTAACTGTGGTAGGACACCCCCAAGCTATTCAAAGAAAAACCACCAGAGGAAACGATTTCAAATCTGGCTTTACAAGCATGTGATTTAAAAATAACTCTGCCTTTGTCTGCTACAGATGACTTTCCCTAAAGGGACTGCTGTCCTTAAAGCAATCGCTCAATTCTCTGGGCAAACAGATTCTTATTTTTCCAGCACCCAGCGCATACCTCCAGGAGAGCACTCCCGGGTACCATCTCTGATAGCAACTGAAAGGCAAACATCGAAGCGGTCAGGATGACTCCCTCCATCTCCGCGGACCTGAGACCACCAGGAATGCGGTACCTTGGACACCAGAGAAGACGGTGCAGGTGGCTACAGCATCCAGCAACCACCGTCATCAAGATGTCAGCCCAGAAAGCTGAGCCATCACCCCATAGCCATGGGAGGTTTCAAAGGATCCCTGAGTTACTTCTTCAAGGAAAACTGTATTTCTTCGGATATTTGATTTATTCTTTGATTAGACAGCTAGACAGAGGAATAAGGATGGGGGGCATAAAACAGGAAAGGGGGTTGGGGGGCCATCATGGTAAGTGGTTAAGAGAATTTGTAAGAACGCTCACCTTATCGTTCCAAGACACACTTGGGGTAGACCTAGAAATGCATTAGTTGTCAGCTTATGGCTTAATTTCCTTTCAGCCTGACAGGTGGCACTAATGACACCAGGCTACTGAGCATAACTCAAAAGATGCATGCTGAGTAAATACAGGAAAACAAATGTTTAATAGAATTGCTTTGCAATTATCTCCCGATTCGCTGGACATCAGACTTTTATCAACTAACAGCATATAACCATGCTCTTATTAGCATGATATTTCTTCTTGGCAACCTAATGTCACCTGACCTTCTCAAAAGTTTTGCCAGAAAGAATTACAGGAGACAAAAAGCATCCATGTGCATGTGACAGGATCCTGAGTTATGCCCAGATTTTGCTGTCCAAATTGAAAGTCTCTATCAGTAGTTCTCAACAGGGGTGATTTTGCCCCCCCACCCCCACCCCGGGGACAGTTGGCAGTGACAGGAGACATTTTTACTTGTCACAGGGTGGGAGGTGTGGTGGGGGGGGTGACTGGCTTCTAAGGGCTAGGAGCCAGGGATGCTGCTGAACATCCTACAAGGCACAGGACAGTGGCCCACAGCGAAGACTTTTGTGAAACCTCAACAGTGCCAAGGTTGAGAAATCTTGATCTAGACTGAAATGATACAGCTCCCAGAATGCTCAAGGCTACACATGTGCTCTTCCCTTCTGAAGACTTCTTTTCCTCAAGGTTAACTTGGTATTTCTGTTCTGGTCACGACTGGGATTGCATGGAACGATCAAGAACCTTCTTCCTTTTCAGCTTTGTTTGGGACATACCATCTGTCCATCATGTCCACATCCCTTAGACATTTATTTTGCATTATAAACTTTGTAATGACCAACATGGTAGGAGTTGTTATGGCAGAGTGTTATTGTCTCTGTACTTGGCATTTGAAGAAGACCTTTAGCTTCCCCCCCTCCCTTCTTGTTAGGATTAGTGAGTTTTCAATTCAAAGATTATTTTGAAGTATGTTTCCATTACCAAAAAAAGACACTTAAATGAAGAGCTTATTTCTAGATTCCAGTGCCCCCTTTGATCCTAGTACCTAACAAAATGATTTCTGCTGAAACTCAGGAGTTCTTTGTCACAGATTACAAATCTGATTGGGGCACCCCAAGTTTTTTTGGTTTTGTTTTGTTTTTTATTTTTTTATTCTTGGGCAGCTTTATTTTTTTCCTCCCAAATATTATATTTAATATTGCTACATTTTTGTATTTTTTAAATTCAATTAATTAATATATATTATTAGTTTCAGAAGTAGAGGTCAGTGATTCATCAGTCTTATATACTACCCAGTGCCCATTACATCATGTGCCCTCCTTAATGCCCATTACCCAGTCGCCCCATCCCCCCACCCCCTCCCCTCCAGCAACCCTCAGTTTATTTCCTATGATTAAGAGTCTCTGTTGGTTTATCTCCCTCTCTGATTTCGTCTTGTTTTATTTTTCCCTCTGTTCCCCTATGATCCTCTGTTCTGTTTCTTAAATTCCACATACGAGTGAGATCATATGATAATTGTCTTTCTCTGATTGACTTATTTTGCTTAGCATAACACCCTCTAGTTCCATCCACATCATTACAAATGGCAAGATCTCATTTTTTTGATGCCTGAGTAGTATTCCATTGTATATACATACCACATCTTCTTTATCCACTCATCTGTCAATGGACATCTGGGCTCTTTCCACAGTTTGGCTATTGTGGACATTGCTGCTATAAACATTGGGGCACCCCAAGTTTTTGAAAGTCATTGATTAGTACTTATTCTAACAAGCTCTGACAAATGGCTTCTAAGGAAGCCTCCAAATCTCAAACCCTGATTCTTGATTCTCAGTAGGAACAAAGATGTGGGGACTCAATATTTACATGCCTTTTGGGAAAAAATACATATTTCTAACCAGGCACACATCTTGTATTTGCCAGGGAATGGAGAAATACCCGTCAACTGAGTATCCGTGTTAAGGCTGGAACACACCCATCCAGTAACTATTGGCCAAAATCTCTTGATACTTCTTTCCAGAAGGGGGGAGGGTTATATACTGTTCCTAAGTATTTTAAGAAGGTATTTCAGAAGACAGGATTGAAATCAATGATAAAAGCTGACACAGGTACAACAATGACAACTGCTCTCATTACCAGAACATCTACTGCCAGTCATTGGACCCTTTATATATATATTACATATAACGTTCACATTAACCCAATCCCATAAAAACTATACCTTTCTATACAAAGGTAAACTGAAGCTCTGAGAGGTTACATCACTTCCTAAAGCTACAAGGTGGTTAAGTCTCATTCTGCAGAGCAGAGTGACTGAGATACGAGGGCACCTTCTCACTGGGGCTCCAGCCCCTTCTCCCTGGTTTCAATGGTTATTTCACTGATCATCTGTTCCTGGGAAGAAACAAAACCATGGCACTGTCCATTCCAAGGAATAAGGGCTTGGGGTCACACCAAGGAGTATATTCCCCAGCTTCTGCAGCCTCCTGGGGTGGGCAGAGGTTAAGACTTAATTCTATTCCAGCCAGTGGCCTTGAGTTATCACTCAAAGTAGGTTTTGGAGAAGGGGGCCAGCACAGAAAGACCTGACCTCCAGTACTAATATTTCAAGGCAGGGGTGTTCTCTTCCTCCTTTGAATCATTTCCTTCCATTTTAATCTCACTCTGCATGTCAAAGAAATTCTTCACGAGGCAAGGACACGGAGTTCAGGAATGATCTCCAGCACAAGTCCTCCATTGTCCTGCTTTCTGTGTCCCCTGCAGCAAAGGCCCTCAGCTCAGTGACCTTCCTGACAATTTATCTGGCTGAATCTTTGTTCCTGGTTACCTGTGCACGTGAAATGTGCTTTCTTCCTGTTCATTTTGCACCAGAGTGTTAACGGCATAAAAGCCAGGGCTGAGCCACCTCAACCTGTGTATATATCTGAGCACTGAGCAGTGGGTTTTGAAGTCCTGGACATTTTGGGTGATGTTTCTACGTAGTATTTCAACACCGCTTACGGCCGACCTTGCAGGCTTTGACATACATGGATTAAGTGTGATGAACAGATGAAAATGAAAAAAAAAAAAGATACTGGAAGAACAATTTGGTTTATAGGAATAATGCAGTTCTGGCCCTGAAAAGGCTAAACCATGCTTAACAGTGAGAGGTGGTTTTAGATTCAATTTCTCAATCAAGGAGAATGCAAGAGGAAAAGGATGAAAAAGTGATCAGCCCCATACCCCTAACTCATATTTTTTTTCCCCTTCAGGTGAGAGAAAATGAATGTAGGTGAACCACACACAGCCTTGGAGAGAGTCTACTCACATCTTTCAGCAAGATCCTATATCTATGTATTTGGGGAAGGGGGGCAAGGGGCAGGAGAGGGGATGGGTGCCTACAGTCTCCAAACCATTCACTGTAGGCTGGTGTTTCTTAAACTGCAGTCCTTGGATCAGCTGCATCAGTATCCCCCGGGGTTCAAAATGCATATTCCTGGGCCCTTACCCTAGCCCTGAAAAATCAGAATTTCTAGGGGTGGGTCCATAGAATCTGCAATTAGCTGACTCTCCCAGACATATGGATGCTCACTGATGTGGGACGATCAGGGCCGTGAGTGAAATACAAGCTTCCTCTTTCAGAGCCAGCCCTTCTCCCTGATTGTGAAGATATTTGTGCCCCCCCCCCACCCCGCCCTGTCCCTCCCTTTCACCCTCTTCCCCATCTGAAAGGAGAATCTTTTCAGAATTTACCTGGTCTGATGGGGCTCTGCATGCAGTTCGGGGACGGGATGCCAGGGTGAATGGGTGCAGAGGCCCGACTGCTGAGGTCCATGACGGAGGGGGCCGCAGAGGAAGCCGGCTGCAGCCCAGGAGGGTGAGGGCTGTGGTCATGCTGGGACGGGCTGGGGGGAATGCCATTTTCCGACAAAAACTCCTCCAGGTCCATGTATTCCAACTGGAAAGTATCTCCGTCATAAGGAAGGGTTTTGTCCCATAAGGTGGGTCCCAAGAACGCCGACTGGGGGACCGTCGGGCTATTACTCTCATCATCCAGCTTCTTTTCCTTGTCTTTATCTTTACTAAATGCTGCAGAAAAGGGGGAAAGTTGGACTTTAAAAAAGAAAAAAAAAGTGTCACTTTTTTAATCACCCCTCCTGGCCTCTGCTACAAAACACCTCATTCAAAATGTTCTCACAAACACCAGGGTTCTTCTCTGGCTGCTGGCTTTTGTGGATCTAGAGTTAAAAGTTCAGACAGGACATGGATCTCTGCCTGTTTTTCAACATCTTCCTATTTACTTTGGAAAGAAAGCCCCAGTCCTTGGGACAGGGCTACTGGCTGATCTAGGATATAAACAAGGGAATGCAGTTTTCAAGTACATGATTTGAGGAGACAAATAATTTACATCTACAGTGAGAAAGTAACACCTGCAGTTACATACAATTGCTGTGATTTTTAAAAAAACAGCCAATAACCAGGCATGATTTCTCCTCCAGGAAATTCATTACAGTAACAACATGAGGTCATTCAGACTTAGCCAGTGAGCTGGGGATTCTAATTTTGGTAAAGCAGGGACTCTCCACCCTCCTTTGAAACCATGCTTTGAGCACTTACTATATACCTGATACTTTCCATATATTATCTCCAAAAATCTCATATTGACCTGCAAATAGCTATTAACCCCATTTATAATGAAGACATAAGAGGCCCTAAAACCTGAAGGAACTTGACCAATGCCTCACGCTGGCGGAGGAGAAAAACTGAGAACTTCCTGAGCCCACATATGTTTGTTTAGAAAGCCGCTGAGGCACCTTGTATTTTACAAAAGGAGGGTTTCTTTTTTTTTTTAATTTTTTTTTCCCTCCTCTTCCCCAAAGGCTTAAGTATGATCCAATTCACAAAAATTACACATGTATGCAATCTGTCAAAAGCACAGCTATGGGAAAGGTGATTACATACCCTCGACGGAGGTATGCAGCTATGTCCTACCTGGAAGTACCGCTCACCCCAGGTCGTCTTTAAACCCTGCTCTGGATTTTGCCCATTCTAGTACTCAGGCGCGGGTGGAATCTGGGATTAGGGAATCTGGCTTCTGAGTTTCTTCCTCAGAGAAACACAGCCTCCGCTGCCATCCATTCTAATCCTCTAGTCTCATCTCCTGAGAATTTGACTTAAAACACCCACAGATGCAAAAGACTGCAGGCAGCACCTCCCTCCCAAGTGCTACTCCTTAAAGGAGAGTTAAAAGGGAAGCTATACTTTGCAGAAGGCGAACCAAACCCCTCAACTCTTGCAATGCAACAGGTTGTCCCCCTGCTAGGAGAGAAGATGAGAGTACTCCCAAGCTATTTGTAGCCAAATGATCTTTCAAGACTTTTACACTCTAAGCCGCACGGTCCGCATTGGCTACTGTGACATCGAAGGCATGAAACGGCATCAGCCCAAATGACAAAACCCTGGCGGCACCAGCTCGGTTCGGCGCCTCCTCGCCCGACCCCTCCTCTCCCGCTCCAGCCAAGGTTGCCTGGGGGAGGTTTGGGACTTACCAAGAAAGGGATCAAGCCAGAGGAGGCTCCTGCGCGGTTACACGTGAGCCTACTCCGCTCTCCCCTCCCACCAGGAAAAGTGCACGGGGAAAGTGTCAGAGCTGGAGGCGTGCACAGCTTCCCGCCCAGAGACCACTCCCCCCGCCAGCCCCAGCCCCCACCCCGCTTTTTTGAATTACCCCTGGCAGGGAGAGCATGAGGCCCCGCTCACCCCCCCAGAGTTCCGGATGCCAACTAACACCCAAACCAGCGGCCCCCCCCCACCCCCCGGGCCCCCCGCCGCCCCCCCCCCCCCCCCCCCCAACAGAACCAGGCCCTCTGGTTTCTCCTCCCCAGCCCGGGAAGCTCTGCCCTCGCGCAGGCGGTTTCACTCTGCGTGCGGGGAAGCCTCAATCTAGGGAACACTGACCTGTCAAGTTATGACTCCCACCTGCGCCGCAGGACCGGGACCCAGAGAACCTGGGTCGGTCCCAGCACTATTTTAAACGTTGCTCAGTGAGGGGATTCCCCCCACCTCTTTTGGGGGGGTGATGGGTGAGCTCTTCAAATTTCAACAAAGCAGGGACAGGGTGCCAGGGGACAGGGAGGGAGGGGATGGATGCTCCAGCAGGGTTGCCCAGCCAAGGAAGGGGACCCCAGGAGCGTCGTTCCTTCCCAGAGCGGGGCAGCCAGGAAGGCAGCGCTCACCGTCTTCGTGATGAAGGGGGAGCTTCAGCGGATTCTCCAACAAGGACCTGAGCACGCCGTAGGGAGGCGGAATAAAGGTGGGATTCAAGGGGAGCGGTCGGGACATTTTCTCCATCGCGATGCACTCAAATTTTTTTCTTAGAAAAAAAAAGCCCAACCGCCCCCCAAAATGTTGCTGAGCTTTTTCCTCCGTCCTTTGCCAAAAGTACTCGCTTTCAAGGCGGTGGGGACAAGAAAAAAATTACTTATATCTTTATAAATACATCTGCATAAGAAAATAAAAACAAAAAACTTTCGGGTTCCCAGTGCAGATGGTCCCCGGAGAGCGCGCCAAGTGCCCGCGGGCTCCTCGGCGACGTGCAGGATGCTCTCACCTGCCTCGAACCCCTCGTCCTGCAAAATGTTCAAAATTGCGAAAAAGAAAGAAAAAATATGCAGATGGCTGCAGAAGGGCGTAAGGCACCGCGCCGGCCCGGCCCCCACGCGCCAGCACCCGAGGCTGGGCGCCGTCCCACCCCACCCCCCTCCCCGCGCCGGCGGCCGCTGTTCCCCCGCGCTCCGCGGCCCCGCAGCGCCGGGCTCAGCGCATCCGGCCGCCCATGTGCCGCGGCCCTGACAAGAGTGACGTCAGGGCCCGCACCGCGCGCCGATAGGCGTGCAGGGGCGGAGCCACGCGCGGCACCGCCCGCCTGCCCCACCCGCCCCGCCCGCCCCGCCGCCACGTGTTTAGCGTCGTCGCGCGCGCGGATTTTCCAGGACCTTGCAGAGCGGGCCCGCCGTAGAGACAGGTGCTAGATCCCCTGGATCACCGACCTGGGCTGAGAGCTCAACTTTTTCAGAGTAGGAAGAGGAATGAGGAATTTTTTTCAGTAGTTTTCAACCTGGGAATAATCTGGGGAGTTAAAAACAAAAACAAAAACCCAGATGCCCAGGCAGCAACCCAGATCAATTAAATCAGACCTCTGGGCTGACATCCAGGCATCATTAGTTTTTAAAGTTCCCAGGGGTGGTTCCAATGAGCAGCAAGTTTGAGAATGTCTGGTTTAGATCGAATGGAAGGTAAATGCTCTTCTAAATATTTCTCCTGGCCACAGCCAAGCTTAGCACTCTCTCTTGCCCCATTCCCCAAACTACTGAAAAATAACGACTTGCTAGAATTTCTGATGAGATACACAAGTAGCGTGAAGAGGGGAGTGACAGAGGGAGCGCCATCAGCGGTTTCCCACGCTGTCAGGAGGGCATTCAGAGGGATACACATTTGCCTGGGATTGAATGAGGGCAGAGGAGACACACACACACACACACACACACACACACACACACACTAAATGGAGTTTCAGAAATATTTGCTGTAGAAGAGTACAGATGACTGTGCGCTGGTCAGGTTACAAGGTTTGCACAGTAATTATAATAATTTTGTGAAGTATTCCTTAAGAAGGGTCTCGGTCTTCACTGCCATAACAGCGGGGTCAACACCTGGCCCTGAGGGTTGGCGCCCGCGGTGCTCGCGGTGGTGGGAGCCTTCTCCCCACGTGGGGTGGCCAGTGGCCTCAGGCCTGGAGATTTCCAGGCGGGCAGGCAGGCTCTTCCCCTCTCTCCCCACATCTCCACGCTAAGATCAGGGTAGCATGATCTGGGGAAGGGTCTGCAAGAAGGAATAGGCACAAATTAAAGAAAATGTTCTTTCAGTGAGACATGAAGGCTTTCATCAGGGCTGTCTCTGAGGTGGGATATGGTGGAGTCTTGATGGATTCTACTTCCCTGAAACTCACCCCAGGAGAGAAGTGTAAGAGAGAAGGCACCTGAAAGCCAGGAGACCAGGAGGGCCACAAATGGGCACCAGGCAGGGTGACTTCTAGCAAATACCTTCCCCTCTGAGCTGGGCTGTGATGAAGTGACCTCTACAGTTCTCTTCACTCTAAAATTATAATTAAAAAGTAACATTCTGAGATAGTGTGATGATGTTTCAAATTTCAGCCAAATTCTGAAAACATCAGACTTTTAGCTAATGCCACCTACATTTGCTGAGTACCAACTGTATGCCAAGGACTATGCTGGGACTGGGGAGAAAAAGATGTGTAAGACATAATTCTAATGTCATAGGTTACAGCCTGACATATGCAAACATTATAATATAGTCTTAAAAGAGTAAAAATGCGTAGATGAAGGTGACACAGGTCCTTATCTAATATAAAAGAGGGATTCCAAAGAAGGTGTCTGAGCTGGGCACGGAGCTAAAGATCGTTCATCAATTTCCCAAATCCCTCAATTCTACTATACTGTTTGTCACAAAAGAAAGGACTCTTCCACCATCATTTCAGAGAGGAAGAGGCTGTTTCCCTGCCTTCATTCCCCTACCTACCTGTAAACTCTTAACTAGGATAGCTGAGAGCATCCTCTCAGACTGGTCAGAAACAGATTATAGATTCCAGGTGCACAAAAGGGTAACAGTCCACTAGCATTCCCCGGCACATCCAAAATGCTCCACCTGCTCATGGTTTTTTTGCACTTCCTCACTTTCCCATGGAACCCCTGTCAGTTCAAGTGATCTGGTTTCCCAGAGCGATCTTTTCCTTACCACTAATGTTAGGAGAAAGCCTAACATTGTGGCTTGAAATTAGATTTCTCATGGCAAATGGATACACTGTCATCCTGGTTGATCAAACAGTCTCTTGGGAATTTGGTTCATATAATTCAGTTCCTCTGATCAACTCTGGATCATGGGCCACATTGAGGACCAGCCCCTGAGACCAGGATGTTAAGGATGCACAGTATTTGTACATGCAGAAGTCAGAGGGATGGGAATAGGAAAAAAGGAACTCCAGAAGAGAATGGCATGGGGAAAGATACGGAGAAAGGAAATTGGCAGACACAATTTGTGAACATGTTTTCATTTCTCTTGCATAAACAAATAAGAGTGGAATTGCTATAACACGGGGTAGAGATATGTTTGACTTTAAAAGAAACTGCAGCACTGGGTGTTATACAAAAACAATGGATCGTGGATCACCACATCAAAAACTAATGATGTATATTGTATAGTGACTAACATAATAAAATTAAAAAACAAAACAAAACCAAACAAAAAAATAAAAGAAACTGCAGAACAGTTCTGTTTTCTGTATTAGGTGAATTCTGCATTGCCAGCAGCAGCCAAGAGTTCTGGTTGCTCTGGATTCTCACCAACATTTGGTGGTGTCAGTTTCTTAAAATTTTAGTCATGTTAAATGGGTGGATAGCAATGTCTCACTGTGCTTTTAAGTTGAATTTTCCTGATAACAAATGATGTTAACCACTTTTTCATGTGCTCATTAGTCATTGTGTATCTCCCTTTGCAAAGTATCTATTCAAGCTTCTGGCCCATTTTAAAATTGGATTGTTTGTCTTGTTTTTATTGATTTTAAGAGTTCTTTACATATTTGGTATAGAAGTTCCCTTGCCAGATACATGTGTTGTGCATATTTTCTTCCAGTCTGTGGCTTGCCCATTAATGTTTTAACATTGTCTTTCCATGAGCAGAAGTTTTTAATTTTGATGAAGTTCAATTTACCAACTTGTTTTTTATGATTATTACTTTCTGTGAACTAAGAAACCTTTGACCACTTAGAGTCTTGGAGATATTTTCCTCTAAAACTTTTATAGTTTAAAGCTTTTCCATTTAGGTCTATGCGCTGTCTCAAATTAATTTTGTATATAGTATTGAGGTAGGGGTTGAAGGTTTTTTTGTTTTTTTTTTTTCATTTGCCTCATGGGGACTTCCAATTGTTCTAGCAGCAATTGTTGAAAAGATGTTCATTTCCCCCTTGAATTATTTGGTGCCTTTATACAACTGTATAAGTGTGGGTGGTCAAAACCATTTTTTTAAAGATTTTATTTATTTATTTGTCAGAGAGAGAGAGAACACACAAGCAGGGGGAGCGGCAGGCAGAGGGAGAAGCAGGCTCCCCACTGAGCAGGGAGCCCGATGTGGGACTCAATCCCAGGACCCTGGGATCAGGACCTGAGCCGAAGGCAGACGCTTAACCATCTGACCCACCCAGGCGTCTCCGGTCAAAACCTTTGACCTCAAGGGACAAAATATTCAAGGATAGAATAATGTTATTTGTAAGTTTCCTAGGCTCTGATTGTTATCAAGCAACAGAACAAAGTTCATCAAAGTTCATGGCTAAAATAAATGGCTTGCTTTCAATGGCTCATTTGGTTTGTTACAAGACCTTCTACAAAGTTGTCCACATTAACCTAAGTAAAAGCCTGAAGGCAGAAGCAATGGCCAACTTGTTTTTTTATGTACATGAGCAAATATTCATCTCTTGGAGGCTCCTGTTTACCACTATCAATATTTCAGTGCTTTAAAAAAAAAGTAAAAATAAAATCCTTTGTTGGAAAAAGCCAAACAAATAAATATTATACAAAGAACATTTGACAAGTCAGTGGAAAACTCTTCAAGGAGGGAAGGATAGTAGAGGCTTCTGAGGTGTGAAACTGTTCTAAAAATAGGAATGATCATAGAAGAAGGGTTTCTCAGAATCAACTTCTTAAAAGATGCCAGCACAGCCTGACTCTGCTCTGAAGCTCTGGAAATCGGCTTCTGCCCAGCCAGTGGTTTCCACCTGTGCAGTCATTTCAGGATTTTGAGTAGTGAGGTTGGGTAAGGAAGTCTTTCTTGCAGCCCCGTGGGTGCAGGTGTGAGGTGCCCATTGTTGGCCCCAGCTCCGCAGGTCCGCAGGTCTGCAGAAAGAGCTTATTTGAGGTGTAAGCAGGGTCTGTGTTTCAGATTCCCAACGGGTGTGAAACCTTGCTGAGCGTACAATGCCTGCCACTGTACCCGACCAGGGGCTGGCAGCCTGGGGTGGAAAGAGCCCAACTTTGTGGTTATGAAGGGCTTTATACACCAGCGAGCCAAACCTCTAGATGAACCTGTTTATCTCGTTGCCAGAAAGGGCACTTTGTCCAGGGAATTAATTCAGAAGCGAAAGGCATCACATGGGAGTTCAGCTGGATATGCCTAACCTAGCTCGTCCTCCTCCTTCCTGAAACCTCTAACCCAGCTAAAACACTGAAAAGGAAAATTATATTGCACTGGCTTAATTCCTGGAGACCCTCAAATCCATTTGCTTGAGACAGGAATATGCAAACCGGAAACAAACACGTATTGGGAATGCTAAGCTCTCCTCCGAAGGATGACTCATGTCGAAGACCATGGCTAGGCTTTCCTACCTTTTCTCTGAATCCTGTGGTGCTCTAGTAAATTCCAGTGAGAAAGACTAAGACAGACATAAGAGGCAGTAAGCCAAGGGTGTGTGTTTGAGAGTCAGAGCCTTTATGTAAATGGGATAGGAAGGTAGGAGGAGGAAAATGGTGTGGAAGAGAAAGAAAGAAAAGAATATATGTGGTAAAAGGTGAGAAAAAGATCAGTGCTGTGCTTTGCAATGGAATGGTTTAGGGCCAGACATACCTAGGTATTTACTCCTCCTCCTACTAAAATAATAACCACAACAGTATGAAGAGAAGAAGTCACATTTATTGTGTGCCTAACTGGGTTCTGGCACAGCATTAAACACTTTTAATATATTATCTCATTTATAACTCTCAACGATGGTATAGGGTATGTAGCATTATTATCCCCATTCTACAGATGAGGACAGTGAGGGTCAGAGAAATTAGTGACATGACATGGTCCTATGGCTAGCTAATACATGGAGAAGCTATGCGTTGAAAACAGCTCTGCTTAACTCTGAAGCTTGTGCTCTTAACCTGGATATCGTAAATGAATGGCAAACATCCATCCAATAAACTCACCAGGCTTCCAACTGGTTCAAATTCTGCCCCTGTCCTGTAACCTTGGATAACCCCTCTGATCTCAACTTTCTTTGTGTGAAATAGAAACTAAGGCCTGTGTTTCCCAGCTCGCACAGTGGCTAGGGGGACTAAACGAGATCATGCATCTGGAGGTGCTTGGTAAATTGTGAAGGGCTAAGCAAATGTGATGACTTGTTAATTGGGGCATATTTGCATTTTCTGGAGATGCTCCCACCTGAGTCTGCATCTCTGTGTAGTCTGATCTTAGAGGCTACTTTCCATCCAAACACATGTGTCCTTTTTTCTTCACCTCTTTCTCCCTCCCACCAGGGCAGACACCTTCTACTGCTCTTAGGATCCAAAAGAAATATGAGTTTGAGGTTCAGTGGGAAAACAAAATATAGCAGATTCCAAATAGCCCCTTGGGCAGAGTAGGGAAGCGAAGCCCATTTCCTTTATCTTCCTAAGGGATGAGAGGAATAGAAATTTGTGGATTAATTAACAAGTGAAAATTATGTCAAATCAAAGAAATATTGCTAAAGTTAGAAACAGTTGGGCTACAGAGGCATGCAATCACCGTGACTCAGAATTTAGTATTGCTCAGGATCCAGGGTTGATCAAGTTTAGCAAAATTGGCTTATATCAACCACACTCTAAAATATAATTTCCCAGCTACATGTTAGGCTCTTTAGGTGCAACAGAAATATAAGACTAGATGCCCTGAGGTGATGGATTTCTTGTTCGGCTAATCTGCTAGGAGCATGCATGTGCTCATGGACCAAGTACAAGCATCCTGCTGACCCAGGGAGAATTGGAGCAATGGCCTCTCATCATGCCGGGATATAGGACCAGCTTCCCTCCATCCATTGTGCCTTCATCCCAAGACAGAGGTTCTGATTTGTAGACATTGTCACCATCCTAAATGGAGCTCTTGCATTGGGCAGACTTTCAGGGAGCCATCTCATAAGTGATTGGCCAACCAAATGCCTATAAATGGGTGTCTTCGTCCGGACGTTGGTAATTGGTCCAATTACTAGAGGCCAAGGCAATTGCTTTAACTCAAATGGCACAAACCATATGCAACCAGATTAATTTGGCGTGGCTTTCCTTTAGAAAGCAGCTCCGGGCATGTCGGTTATGTTTGAACTTCAAGCAGTACTTAAAAACTGGTGTCAGCTGGACAGTGTGCTTCCTGCCCTGTAGGGACACTCTCTATGGGAGCGTTTTGCTGAGCATGGAATCAGAGTGAGGCAAGCAAGTTGGATGGCCTTGAAGACATCAGGCAGTGTCGGCCAGGTGCACAGGGCCTTGCTGTCACTTCTTCCCAATTGAGTAACCGAGTGCATGTGGACATTTCCATCATGGGGACTCACAGCCAGGGTGAGAAGAGCAGGAGGAAGCATCCTGAAGGATCTATTCATTATGTCTGGGAGGCATCACATCTGCTGGGTTTTCCAGGCACTAGAGGCAGTAATTCCTGACGCTTTGGATTCTGCATTTACTAGGCCCCAAGCACGCTATTCCTCATCTGTTAATTCTTTCTTTTTCTTTTTCTTTCTTTCTTTCTTTCTTTCTTCTTTCTTTTTCTTTCTTTCTTTCTTTCTCTTTCTTTTTCTTTCTTTCTTTCTTTCTTTCTTTCTTTCTTTCTTTCTTTCTTTCTTCTTTCTTTCTTTCTTTTTCTTTCTTCCCTCCCCTCCCCTCCCCTCTCCTTTCCTTTCCTTTCCTTCCTTGTGGTCAGGCATAGAACATTAAGATTGAGCTTAGCAGGTCTGCCTTCCTGAGACAGTACCCTAATCTCTTCCCCTCAATGCACAAAACACTACTGGAAGGCTCTTCTGGGCCAAGTACTGTGCTGGATGCTGAGGAGTAAAGCAAAGAAGAGAAGTATGGAGTCAGGTGGGGAGACAGCTGCTTAACCAGATGCCTATCTCCGTGCGATATGTATAATTGATAGATAAAAAGGGAGCACGAACAGGGAAGTGATAACCTGTGTTGGAGGGGCTCAGGGAAATCTTCACAGAGGGGCCTCAAGGAAGGTTCTGTAGATAGAAGTAGCTCAGGGAGGAGGGGAATGCCAGGTGCAGGGGACACAGGCACGGTAGAGCACGGTCTGAACCACAGGCTGTTCAGTTGCTGGAATGCAAAGTTGACAGAGGAAGAATGAGCTTTCTTCTAGTTCTTCTCTAGCAGAAGGCATGACTGGGCCAGGCATCAGGCTACCTGCTTTGTGTGCACCACGGCAGCCTAGTGTCGGAACAGCCCTGTCAGACAGGTGTTAATACTTCCCAGTGATGAAGATCCTTGGTTGTGTCCTAAACTACAGTCACGCTGCCCCAGGCAAATGGGAGTGGGATGGGGGTTGGAAGTCTTTTCATGGTCTCATGCTTTCTTTGTGCTGACTTCATTCTCTCCCTGCAGACTGGCTTCTTCTCTACACTGGGGCCGTGACTTCCAGCAGCTCAGGGCATTCATGTCTTTTTAGTTTTCCTCCATTAGAGAGGGACAGAGCCTCTGAGTTTTAGCTCCAGAAATCCAGGAGAAGGTCTCTGATGGGCCCAGCTTAGATCAGCTGCCCACTCTTGGATTGAGTCACAGTGGCTTGTAGC
This sequence comes from Phoca vitulina, assembly GCF_004348235.1. Classification (NCBI taxonomy): domain Eukaryota; kingdom Metazoa; phylum Chordata; class Mammalia; order Carnivora; family Phocidae; genus Phoca; species Phoca vitulina. The sequence goes on along the minus strand of NW_022589743.1, from coordinate 8,752,236 downwards.
TGGTAAGAGCGTGGCCACTCCAGCTGGGATCAAATGGTTGGAGTGGAAGGAAGAGTGATTGCCAAGAGGAGGGGATCTTTGGTGGACAACATCACAAATGCCCACTGCATTCTTCATTTTATAGATGAGGATATTGAAGCTTTGAGAGGTTGAGCAACACGTTGAGATCACACAGCTTATAAGCAGCAGAAACTGGGAACCAATCTAAGTCTCTCTCTGTGGTTCTCAAACAGAGAGCATTTGGCCCCCTCCCATAGGGTACATATGGCAATGTCTGAAGATATTTCTTTTTTTTTTTTTTTTAATTTATTTATTTGACAGAGAGATAGCACAAGTAGGCAGAGCGGCAGGCAGAGGGAAAGGGAGAAGCAGGCTCTCTGCTGAGCAGGGAGCCCGATGTGGGGCTTGATCTCAGGATCCCGGGATCATGACCTGAGCCAAAGGCAGACGCTTAACCGACTGAGCCACCCAGGCGCCCCACTGGAGATATTTCTATTTGTCAGAACTTTGGGGGTCTGGGGGTGGAGCTGCTTTTGGCATCAAGTGGGTAGAGGCCAGGGATGCTGCTAAAATTCTACAATTCACAGGACAGCCCCCAACAAGGAATTAATCTGGCTCAAAAATGTCAATAGTGCTGAGTTCCAGAAACCTTGGTCTATCTGAATACCAAGCCACCGCTACCCTACAACTGCTCCCCTCTCCTAAAGGGCCCTGGTTGGTCTCCTCCCCACATATTTACAGATCATCTGTTTGGGTATTACAACCTCATCTTATGTTTTGATTCTTATGTTTCCCAGTCACAAACTAGCTACCTTGCTTCCAGGTGCTGGGTTCCACTCCCACCAACCACCTATAAATGCTAGCTAAATGCAAAACAATGCACAAATTGAACTCAGACCCTTTTAAGTATTTTATCCAAATGAAAGCTGATAGTCTAATAAAACGCCTTCAAACTATGAGGATAATATCCTCTCTCCACCCAGAACAGTTTTTCCATGAGGACAACTGGATTTCCAATGAGGTGAACATATTCTTTCATCTCTCCTCTCAGTTGTTTTTGGCCAAGGATAAGAGTGCAATCTGGGGCCACGGAAAGGTTCTTTTGGCGACAGAGTTGGTGAATTTGCTGGTGTTTTGTGCTCTTTTAGGTGATGGTCAGTCGGGCATGGCCACAGGAGGAGACAAAAGAGAGGCTCAGGACAACAAGTTTATTATACTCACAGGTCCTAGAAACCAGACTCAGGGCATACCACGCAGGGAAGCACCAGCACTGGGCAGAGGGAGAAGGGCAGCGGCAAGGGGAGAGCCAAGGCCATGGCCTTTGTTGGAGTTTACACAGGAAGGCAAGGCAGGGCAGGGTGAAGAGATTAGGATTAGTTAGTTTGAATAGTTCTGGGGATCCCTAGTTGCCCAGCACCTGACTCTGGGATGATTAAAGAACTTCAGGTCTGGGGCACTTAGGTGGCTCAGTTGGTTAAGCGTCTGTCGTCGGCTCAGGTCATGATCTCAGGGTCCTGGGATCGAGTCCCACATCAGGCTCCCTGCTCGGAGGGGAGTCTGCTTCTCCCTCTCCCACTCCCTCTCCCACTGCTCATGCTAGCTTGCTCTCTAAGTATTTAAAAAAAAAAAAGAACTTCAGGTTTTCAGGCTGGATAGAGGAAGAATGGCTCTGGATTGGTTCGTTTGCATATCAAAGGCATACTCCCAGCTGTGTCTTTTGCTACATTTAAGAACTGGTTAGCCCCGAAGGGCACAGCCTCTCACCCTATTCCAGCCATAAAAATGTTAAGATGTCAAGGCATCATAATATAGAGGAAAATAAAAATAAAAATAATATGGACTAGCTAGTACAATTTTCTAACTCAGCCAAGTAATCGTAGATGCCACAAGCCCTGCAGTAAGTCCCAAATATCTAAGACTCTAATTCTCTTTGCAATATAACCCTAATTTTAATTCCTCTTTCTTCCTACCCTCAAATAAACCACTCATCTTTTTGTATTACCTCCCTCCCGTAATGGTACCAATTTACCCAATCACTAAGTTAAAAGCTGCAGAATTGACCCTCTTGTCTTCCTTATCCTCCAATTTGGCTTTTTGAGAACAAAATGCAGTTCTTAAAGCCAGATCCTAACTATTTCTCAGAAATACCTTCTCCCTTGGGGCATCTGGGTGGCTCAGTTGGTGAAATGTCTAACTCTTGGTTTTAGCTCATCATCTTTAGCTCATCTCAGGGTCTTAAGATCAAGCCCCGAGTCAGGCATCAGGCTTTGTGCTAGGCCTGGAGCCTGCTTAAGATTCCCTCTCTCCCCCTCTCCCTCTGCCCCTCCTCCACGCCGCCCCTATGCTCACTCTCTGTCTCAAAAAAGAAAAAAGAAATACCCCCTTCCTTCGGTCCCCTACGCCATGGCCTTTAAGTGAAGACTTTTTCAGCTCTCCCTTAGAAAATCCCAATGGCCTATTTACTACTCTCCTAGCACTTTCCCTGTACATTCCCAACCCAAAATAATCATCCACTGAAATCGTCTCTTAAAAGTACTGATTTTATTTTTTCTTGCTTATGAGCCATCAGTGTCTCCATGCTACACGTAGAATGAATCGCAAACTTCTTATGGTGCAGGAGACCCATTCCAGTTGAGTCCCAATCTCCAGACTCAGGTCAGGCTCCGGCCCACCCCCTTCCCTACACCCCTACCGTGGCCCCACTGGGAGGAAGCAGCACGTGGTATATAGGTGAGCAGCTCTGGAATAAGACCCCTACTGGAGTTCAAATTCTGGCTCCACCATCTGTTAGCTGGGTGACTTGGGGCAAGTCACTAGGCTTCTTGGTGCTTCAGTTTCCCCAACAGTAAGATGAGAATTGCAACTGTACCAACCTCACAGGCGGGGATTAGGTGCGTTAACACACACAAAGACCTTAGACTCGTGCCTGGCACAAAGTATGAACTCAGTAAATCAGAGTAGTCATGCTTTCATACGTCATGCTCGCTTCCTTTCTTCACGTGATGAACGCCTACTCAAATTTCTAGGCTCAGCTTAGCTGTCACTCCTTGCTGAAACCTTCCCAAAGACCCCAGAAAAAGTTAGTCCTTCTTTGGATTCCTGAAACCCTTGTTTACATGTCCATCACCCCCACTGCCCCTCTAGGGTATGGCTCTTTCCTCTTGACATTCATCACTGTAACACCGTACTACTACCTAGAAGACACTCAATAACTGGGTGCATAAATATATAGATTTCATGGGAACAAGACCAAAACATAGAGTCAGCTGCCTGGGTCACTTAAACGTGCTCATCAGTTTTCCCAAGCATTGTTTCCTCTAACACTCACATTTCAATTATTCTTACATGCCTACTTCAGAAGGAGTGAGAAATATCATTTACAGAGTTCAGTAGCTTGGTCCTTTCTCCTTTGCCTGTCAGCTTTTATACCAAAATGAATGTTAGTCATGTTTGTTATCGATGCTACCAGATTCTCCATTACCTCTCCAGCTTGGGTTTCTGTTTACCTGCCCTGAATAAACCCTGACCCTTCAGCTCTCCTTCCTCATTCGTTTCTGCACACACTGATTCAGAAGGTTTCCCATCCAGTGAAACCTGCCACCATGTTTTTAGGCTTGCGCATCCAGTTGCTATGCAGTCAGTGCTTAAGTAATTATAAGTCTCCAATAACTAGTAATCTGAGTACTTCATACAATTGTCTAATAATCCTGTGTTCTTTGCTAAGGAAATGGCAGGCAGCCTATGGGATTTCCTTTTTTTTTTTTTTCTAATTGAAAAAAAATCTTGAAATATTGGGCTATTGGGGCTATTTTTGTCCTGGATGACAGAAGCCACACTCAGTCGTTCTTATCAGTAGCTGTCAAACTTTATAGACCGAAGTTCAGAGGAGTTGGTTAGAATGCAGATTCCCAGGCCTGCGGCTAAGGCTCTGCTTTCAGTAGACTGGGTTGGTGCCTAAGCATCCCATTTTGACAAGGTATCAGTTTCCTAGGGCTGCCCTAACAAATTACAGTAAACTTGGTGCCTGGAAACAACAGAAATTTTCTCTCACAGTTCTGGAGGCCAAAGATCAAGGTATTGGCAGAGCCATGGTTCCTCCAAAGGCCCTTGGGAAGACTCCTTCCTTGCCTCTTCTGGCTTGTGCAGGCTCAGACTTTCCTTGCCTTGTGGCTACATCACCCCCATCTCTGCCTCCTTTGCCTGTCTGTGTGTCTCAAATATTCCTCTACTTTCTCTTATAAAGACACCAGTCATTGGATTTAAAACCATCCTAAGTATAGGGGGATTTCATTTAGAGATCCTTAATTTAATCTGCAAAGATCCTATTTCCAAATAAGGCCCCATTCACTGGTTAGGACTTGGGGACATATCTTTTTGGGGGTACGAAATTCAACCTGCTACAGAAAAATTATTCTGATGTGTGGAGTTCTGGGATCATACGGTAAACAATGCTACCCTGGATCAGTTTTAGAGTTTATCTTGACATTAATTCTCACAATATCTTGACAGTGCTACAACAGGGATACCAGAGAGTTGAAAAAAATAAGCAATAAAAGAACGAATGCTCTCCCCCCTGACAGAGCACATCTTCCCTTGAGCATTGCTATGGTGGTGGAGAAGGAAGGGGAGGAAAAGCAGGACTATTCCATATTGTGTATGTTTTCTCTCCCTCTTAAAGCAAAGTTATAGGCTCAGACATTGCCTCTTCATCAAATGTGCTGAGCCTGCTGCTTGAAACACAAATATTAAATATATGAATGAATGAACAAACACACAAAAGAATGGATGTATTTCCTTTTCTTTCAACTCATTCAGCTGAAAAAAAATAATCAACCCTTCCTCCCTATAATCCTTATCCTGGTTTTCTCCTCTCTATAGCTTATCAGTATAATCTTACCTTTGAGATAAGAATCCTCCTCTTTCTCTTCCTGTGTGTTAGTCACCTTCCCCATCCTGTTTCAAACCAAAGAAGTCTTGAAAACAAAGGATCTACGATAATACCTGCTTTTTCTGCTAAAGTATGGGTGTCTTCATTTCACGGTTACAATCTGCCTTGTCTACAAGGGTCTCGTCTCCTTTATCATATGTTCACTTCTTGTACACCTAATCCTGCAACTATCAGTTACAAATCCCTTAGCTGGTGCCCCCTCTTTAGACAAGATGCATTTCACCTTTTATACGGACCTCAATCCCTTCTCCTCTGTGCAGTTTCCGGGTCCTAGAACCTTTCCAGAAGCTGTGACCTTCTTTGACATTGGGATCAGGGCCAATGGGTTCCATCTCAGAGCTCTGCCTCCCTCTCCTTACTCCATTCTCAGATATTATCCCAATAGCAAAGTCTGGCCAGAAGTACCTCTTTACTGGTGTCCGCCTCTCCCACCCTTGGACCCCTGCTATTCATTCTCCCCTAATGAATCCAGTTCATGCAATGATCTGAATGAATCTCACAAATACAATGTGGATAAAGCCAAAGAGAGCAGCCCCCCAAGAGTATGTCATCTGTATAAAGTTTCTATGGGTTTAAAAGCCAGTTAAGTAGTGTCTACCCTTGGGGGTGTGTGTGGGGTTAGCAATTGGCTGTCCAAAAAAGAAAGCCATGTTTTACAGTATTGGCTGATTTCTCTGATGTAAATACTCTTATTTTGGCCATTCTCAGGCTACTCATGTGATGTCAGTTAATACAGAGTTGGGGTGGGCTGTGCCGTAGCACATTATCTGGGATTTCCACTAGACACATACAATAATAGATACATGTAATGTCAAGAGCATAAATAATAATAAAATGTAGAATATTTAGGAAGTGGTGAATTTTGAATATTTATTACATTTTTGTATGTGTACCAAACGATCTTTCCAGCACCTCACTCACATACAAATTTGAAAGCCCCAACAGCTAATGTTACCTGAGAAAACAGGATTAAAATAACTTAAAATGTTCAATTACACTCTTGATTTCCATCATCCTCAAACTCTCCTAGTCTAGTCTATATTTATTTAACTTGTCAACATATACCTAGTGAGCTATGTTCCAAGCACTTTTTTTTCTTTTTGACAGTTCTAGTGAAGTGTAACTGAAATACAATAAACTACACATGATTAAGTATGCAATCTAATAAGTTTTGACATCTATATACACCCATGAAACCATCACCACAATCAAGATAATGAGCGTATTCACCGTCCCCAAAATTTCCCCGTGCCCCTTGGTGACCCTTCCCTACCCTCCTCCATCTCCAGGCCACACTGATCTGCTTTCTGTCACTATACATTTGTTTATATTTCCTAGAAGTTCGTGCCTTTGCTTTTAAAATAACTTATTTAAATGCAAATTTATATAAATTTTTTAAAAAAACAGTGGCTGTGTTTAACAACCAGCTCATAAATTCCTGAAAATTTAATCATCACTGGGGCTCCTGGGTGGCATTGTTGGTTAAGAATCTGACTCTTGGTTTTGGCTCAGGTGGTGATCTCAGGGTCCTGAGATAGACTCCCACCCCCCCACCCCCCGCATAGGGGCTCAGTGGAGAGTCTGCTTAAGACTTCTCCCTCTGTCCCTACCCCCCACTCTCTCTCTCTCAAATAAATAAATAAATCTTTAAAACAATTTGATCATCAGCACTTGCAGGACTTTAGGAGCATGACAGGACATAAGACAGGGGTGCGTAAGTGAATGGAACAAAATGGAGGGGAGATTCTGGGCTTGGGGTGACGTTTTGTTTCTGGATGCTGGTTAAATAGTGATCTCTACATTGTTAAAAATGTATTGAGCCAAACATTTAAATATGTGGACTTTTCTGAATATATGTTATACATCAATAAAATTTACCCCAAAAAAGCACTAGGATTAAAAATGGATAGGGATATTGGGTCACTTTTCTTCCCTATTTAGAATCCTTCTCTGGCTCTCTGCGGCCTTACAGTTAAAAATCTAAGCCCCCTGTCACAGCTTTTCAAGGCCTGCCCCACAAATTCTGGTCCCTGATTGTATTTCCAGCTTCGCTGACTCAGGCCTCAGTTCCTCAAACCTGCCCAGTTCTTTCCTGCCTCGGGGCCTTTACACATGCCTTTCCTGTTGCCTGGTGCTCTTCCCGCCACTTTCCCTAGAACTCCCACCTCCTTTGCAGCCCATCTTGCTCAGCCTAAATAGCTACCCGCCTTCAAGTTGAGCTGCTCTTTTTCTCAAAAGCTTTCTTTCCAAATAATTTTTTTTTTTAAAGATTTTATTTATTTATTTGACAGAGACAGAGACAGCGAGAGCAGGAACACAAGCAGGAGGAGTGGGAGAGGGAGAAGCAGGCTTCCTGCTGAGCAGGGAGCCCGATGTGGGACTCGATCCCAGGACTCTGGGATCATGACCTGAGCCGAAGGCAGCCGCTTAACGACTGAGCCACCCAGGCGCCCTCTTTCCAAATAATTTTAAAACTGTGTAATTGTTTGTTTATGGCCAGCTTCCCCCCCCCCCCCCCCCACCCAGTGTAAGCTCGGTGAGGCCAGATATCCTATGCATCTTGTTCATTGGTGTGACCCAGGCACCTAGATCATGCTCAATAAATGTTGAGTGAACGAAGCAGTTAACCCCCGCCTTCCTTGGGGAATGCAGGCAGGCTGTGGCCCCTGGGATGTGTGTGGACCTAAGTAATGGGAGCAGAGAAATTGGCCTAATAAGCTGATTGTGAAGCATCTGGGGTCATTCCTCAGTGGCTGCAGGTTCCACATCCTTCCATTTTCAGATGAGGAGATAGAGTTCAAAGTGGCCAAGGTCATGAAAACTCCCTTCTCCTGACTCCTAATCCCAAGATCATCCCTCTTTCTCACATGTTGGAAGCTCAGGGTAGGGTGTGGGGTTGGGGGCAGGGCTGAGGAGGAACAAGAGTTTTTAACACACACAGACATGGAAGAGAATCTGGCTTTATTTCTAACTGCTTCGTTCAGCATTCTTAGACAAACAGCCAAACCCCCCAAGCCTCAGTGTTCTCATCAATAAAATGGGATGAGACTGAGCCACCCAGGCTCCCTCTTTGCAAATAATTTTAAAACTGTGTAATTGTTTGTTTATGGCCAGCTACCCCCCCCCCCCCCCCCCCCCCCCAGTGTAAGCTCGGTGAGGCCAGATATCCTATGCATCTTGTTCATTGGTGTGACCCAGGCACACTGGGTCACATCACGACATCACGACAGTTTCTAGGGCTCTTGTGAGGAATGAAAGAAACAGTGTATGTAAAGCACCCATCTCATTATTAGTATTTGGTAGAAACCCCATTGGTAGCCTTTTCCATCCTGTGGCAGCAGCCGGTGGGGGCTGAGCATGCATTCCCAATCATGGCTCTGACTGTTGCCCAGTTTAATTAATGTCCTGGCAGTGGGTTGATATTCACAGGCCTTAACGGACTAAGACCAGAGCGGTGCTTACACACTGAGCTTCTGCCGCTGAATATCTAAGGAATCCATTCCTGAGGTTCTCAGAGAAGAGAAAACCCAGGCACAGATCTGACGACAAGCTATCCATAACAGTGAAAAGGCAAGAAATCCATGCCTCACTTTCCCAAAGAAACGGAAACCTTTTAATGTCAAAAACATAACAGCTCCTGACATACATGTGTAGTGATACTATCCTCTTAAGAACCACCTTTTCTAATTACAGGTATTTAATTTCCCATGAAAATTCAGTCACACTGACCTTAGGGCCTCCAGGCATGAAAAGGAGGTGCTGAGTGAAGGGGACGGGGAAAGGCACTGATATATTTTTAGTATATACCTTGTTCCAAACACTGTGCTACGTGTTAGTCTCCCTAGGAGATAGGCATACTCTCCTTCATATTAAGAAGTTCACATTTAAGTGTGAAAGGAAATATATCAGTTAGGCAGGATCTAAGATGCTGTAGCAAAGAGACCCCAAAAGTAGAGAGGTTTCAATAGGTTAGAGTGTATGTCTCGCTCATAGACCTGTCCATATGTAGGCAGCATCAAGAGGATGCAGCAGAGGGAGCAGGCATTGTGGATTCAGAAACAGGAGCATCTTGAGGCGCCTGGGTGGCTCAGTCGTTAAGCGTCTGCCTTCGGCTCAGGTCATGGTCCCAGGGTCCTGGGATCGAGTCCTGCATTGGGCTCCCTGCTCGGTGGGAAGCCTGCTTCTCCCTCTCCCACTCCCCCTGCTTGTGTTCCTGTTCTTGTTATCTCTCTCTGTCAAATAAATAAATAAAATCTTTTTTTTTTTTAAAGATTTATTTATTTATTTATTTATTTGACATAGAGAGAGAGAGAGAGACAGAGTGAGCACAAGCAGGGGGAGTGGCAGGCAGAGGCAGAGGGAGAAGCAGGCTCCCCACGGAGAAGGGGGAGCCCGATGTGGGACTCGATCCCAGGACCCTGGGATCATGACCTGAGCCGAAGGCAGTCGCTTAACCAACTGAGCCACCCAGGCACCCAATAAATAAAATCTTAAAAAAAAAAAAAGGGAGCATCTTTTCTTTTAATGGAATGGTCCAGCAGTACCACACATCATTTCTGCTGACATCTCTGAATAGCCATGATTTAGATAATACAGAAGTTCCTCTCTCATGTAACAGTCTGAGGGTAAGCAGTCCAAGGCCCTCCAGAGTGTCAGAAACCATCTTTCTTGTTATTCCGCCACCGCCCAGAGTTTGCTGTCTTCTCCGTGCTGGAAGGTAGCTCACCACTACACGGGTCCATGTGCCAGCCAACAGAACTAGGAGAAATAAGAAGGAAAGGACAACTCTTTTCCTCCTAAGGGCACAAGCTAGAAAGTGTTCACGTCACTTCCGCTTGGCCAGGATTTGATCACCTGGTCAAACGGGCTGCAAGGGAAGCTGGGAAATGTCCTTCACTAAAACTGGGTAATTTTATTAGTGGAGAAAGAGGAAATAAATGGTTTCTGGTAGGAAGTAACTCTTTTTGTCATAGAACGCCAGTGTAGAGATCTGTGCAAGCCAATGACAGCATATGACTACATTTTCAGAAGTTATTCTGGACACTAGAGGACAGCAGACTGGGAGGACACAAGTGGAAGAAAGGGAAACCAGTGGAGAGATAAAGGTAGCCTGGTCCAGGGTGGTAGCAGTCGAGGTGCTGAGAAGTGATCTGACTCAAGATACATTTTGAAATCACTCTCAGAAACCCTCAGCAGGATTTCCTAAGGGGTTAAATGTGCCATGTGACAAAAAGGAGCTGAGGCTCTTTGGGTGAAAGGTTTCTTCGAGTCCTTCCGGGTTCAGCTCAAACACTGAAGTTGTCCTTGATCCACTGCTTTGTGGTGGTCACACTGTCACATCATCCTGGTTTTTCTTCGTAAAACATATCTCCATCTGAAATGATGTTGTTTAATTATTTTCTGCCTCCTCGCACTAAAAAGCATGCTCCATGGAGCAGAAACTTTGTCCATCCTCTTCATTACTCTATTGTTGGCATCTGGAAAATGCCTGGCTGGCACATAGGAATATGAAGAGTGGTGGCCTGGGGCATCTGGGTGGCTCAGTCCGTTGAGTGTCTGACTCTTGATTTCAGCTCAGGTCCTGATCTCAGGGTTGTGGGATCAAGCCCTGCATTGGGCATCACGCTCAGCACAGAGTCTGCTTGAGATCCCTCTTTCCCTCTCCCTCCGCTCCTCCCCTTGCTCTCTCTCTAAATAAATAAAATCTTCAAAAGAAAAAAAAAGACTGGTAGCCAACATTTATTTAATATTTGTTGAATGGATGAGTAAGTTATGATGGTGTTTTTTAAGACAACAGAATAAAAAGAAAAATTAAATAGCAAGAAAATGAAATAATAGAAGCCAGAAATTTATACACTGAAGAGTCTACAATATTCTTTTAAAATGATTAAATACTGACCAGTGTTGTCCATAATCTTTAAGGACTTGCTATTCCAAAGTTTTTACAGTCTGCAAGCACCCTAGCAGGAGAGTCAGATCACTTTTTTTTTTTTTTAAAGATTCTGTTTATTTGTCAGAGAGAGAGAGAACGTGCACAAACAGGCGAAGGGGCAGGGAGAGCAGGCAGAGGGAGAAGCAGGCTCCCCACTGAGCAGGGAGCCCGATGTGGGACTCGATCCCAGGACCCTGGGATCATGACCTGAGCTGAAGGCAGATGCTTAACCGACTGAGCCACCCACGTGTCCCGAGAGTCAGATTACTTTATTTATTTATTTATTTTTAAGATTTTATTTATTTATTTGAGAGAGAGAATGAGAGACAGAGAGCATGAGAGGGAGGAGGGTCAGAGGGAGAAGCAGACTCCCTGCCGAGCAGGGAGCCCGATGCGGGACTCGATCCTGGGACTCCAGGATCATGACCTGAGCCGAAGGCAGTCGCTTAACCAACTGAGCCACCCAGGTGCCCGAGTCAGATTACTTTAAAAGAAGAAATAATCAGGCGGATCTCAACACTTCCCTTCAGCCCAATAGATTAAAAAAAAAAAAAAAAAAGCAATCTCCAGAGACTTAAGGGGAAAAAGGCATGATTCAAGAATTCTAAAAAAATCAAGATGTCATTTAAATATGAAGAACTCTGAGAATATATCACCCATATATCAGGGCGACTGAGCATGATTAGAATAAAGTATTTATTACAGGGGGGATGTTGAAACATATAAGGATTATCGGTGAGCACCGAAATATATTCAACATAATGTGAATTTTTAAATAATTATGGTCATAAGACACGTTACAACTGTGTATAAAAGCTACAAAATATAAAATAATAGAATATTGATGGGGCAGCTTTAACAGATACAAATTAATAGTGGTTTAAATAAGATAGATGCTTATTCCCAACCCCACCTCAAACAGTCTGATTGTAAATAGTCCAAGGCTGATCTGGGGCCCGAGGAATCAGGACCATGTCCTCTCTCTTGTTACTCCCCATTCTCTAGATGGTGGCCCTCTTTGGCTTGGTTGAGTATGGCTCACCACCATGTCCATTCAGTCTATATTCTCGCAGCAAGAAAGGTTAAAAGAGGAAAGATGAGCAGGGGATGCACTCATTTCTTCTGCGGGCATCCAATTAGTTGACCACCTAGCAGCAAGGGAGGCTGGGGAATGTAGTCTCTAGCTGGGGTTACATGTCCACCTAAAGCTTCTATGATTATAGAAGTAGAGAAAGATGTGTGTGGGGAAGGGAGAAACTGAGGATGAAATGAAATGATGTAACAGGACACATGTTTAATATTTACACTGGATACAGTAGGTATCCAGTAATTATTAGGCATTCTTTTTAAATGAAAATAATCTTACTTTTTCTTATAAAATGATACATGTTGGTTAGAAAGTCTTCAAACAATATAAAAGAACACACAAAAGAGTATAGTTCACTCTCACCCCTACCTTCAGAGATAACCACTGCTAACACTTCATCTGTATTTGATCATTTATCAAGTGTTTCTTTGAATCCATCCCAATACATACTTTTTTTTTTTAGTTTCTATTTTGTTTATTTCTTCTCTAATCTTTATTATTTCCTTCCTTCTACTGGTTTGGGGTTTTGTTAGTTCTCCTTTTTCTAGCTCCTTTGGGTGTAAGGTTAGGGATATATTGTTATTTTTATAAATGTTTGCTGGAGCGGAGGTAGGTGAGGGGATGGGGTAACAGGGTGATGGGCATTATGGAGGGCACTTGATGTAATGAGCACTGGGTGTTACATGCAACTAATGAATCACTGAACTCTACCCCTGCAACTAATAATACACTATATGTTAATTAATTAAATTTAAATTTAAAAAATATAAATGTTTCAACACTTTAAAAAAGAACATGTATTTTCTATTTACAGGGTAAATCATTGATAATTATGTATGTTATTTCAACCATATTATGTTCTACATTTTTCTATTATGTTATTTGGTGCAAAAAGATTTATGATAGTTATACTTCATGGTAGTTATACTTTGCCTTGATTTTGAATGTCTGATATTAACATCACAACCCTTCCTTCCTTTCTGCTTCCACTTTCCTAGACAATCAGGTTGATACAAGAATTTGCCCCAAGCAAGTTCAGGATTTTAAGAGGTTAATTTTTTAATTTTTTAATTTTTTTAAAGATGTTATATTTATTTGAGAAAGAGAGAGAGAGAGTGAGCAGATGAGCACAAGTAGGGGGAGGCAGAGGGAGAAGCAGACTCCCCGCCAAGCAGGGAGCCAACACTGGGCTTGATCTCAAGACCCTGGGATCATGACCTGAGCTGAAGGCAGATGCTTAACCGACTGAGCCACCCAGGTGCCCCAGTTAATTTTTTTTTTAAAGGCTCAGTTTTTCTTCTCCCCTTCCCTCACAACAACTAAGGGACAGTTTACAGCCACCTGCTCTGTACTTTACTAATCTTAGATTCTGTAAGAATTGAGGTCTTGTAAATACTACTATACTGTTTGAATCCAGTTCCCCCATACTGAAAAAGATGGTGCCAAATTGTAGCAGCGGGTCAACTCCAGGGAGTATGAGTTTTCACTATTTTTCAAGGAAAGCTATTAATTCACAGCTAATGTGCAGTTCAAAGGAAGTTGAAGGGCTTCTTTCTTTTTTCCCCTTGAGAAAATCACATACACCTTAGTATTTGTACACATTTTGTGCTTCATCTATAGAGAGGTAACTACTTCCAAGTTGGCATATTCTTATTTACCAACGGGCAAATTAGAGCTTTCTAAATTTACTCTAATTCCTTTTGAGTTCTCTCATTAAGAGGAAACTATGAAGAAAAACCAAATTCTTGCTTATTGCACCTATTTTTATTCCTAAGGAGATAATAATGACGATGTCAGGAACCACTTGCGGATGGCTATTATATTACACGCACCATCTTTACTCCGATCCTCAGAGCAACCAGCTCCACGAGTGTGACTTCCACCCTCTACAGGTCAGGGTCCTGAAGCTCAGAAGGGGTAACAAGTAGTTATACGTGTCAACCAGTTGCGGCAAGAGTTGCTGGGGGTTGAGCCAGTTCTGCTCGACTCCACAATATCTGCTTATTCCACTCCTCCAAGAACTGGACTTGTGGAGGAAGCAGGAAATTCTTTGTTTTTCTATGTTTTGAGTAACGTTTCCTCTTTTACTCTCTTTGGATGTTCCTTCCTGGTGACCAGTGAGAACAAATTCCATATGCAGCTACGGAGATGCAAATGTGAAGGAGTGGAAGCCTAGAACCTGTTTAATTTACAGTTCAGCAAACACACGTAACTCCCTTGCATAAACCCTCCAGGAGTGTTAATGGAATCAAACCTCCTGTTATGTTAGTGCTGTAATTCCAGAATGTACCTCAGTGATTTAACAAAGAACACAGATACCGAATATTACTCTCAATCTATTGCCGGTGCCATACAAAATTTTATTGTTGTTTAGAGGACATTGGCTCTGTAGCAAAACATTCTACCTAGTTTCAGAAATAACTGCAATCAGAATGGCAAAATAAGTAAAATTTTATGAATTACTTAGATTTTTTTTTTTTTTTTTTGCACAGCCAACTAAAACATTTAGAAATTTTGGAAAAAAGAGGTGCCCCTCCTGATTGCAGATATATTTTCATTAATGGGAGCTGTATCTGTAATACAAGGTGTTTTAGTACCATTGGCTAAAAGGACCCGGCAATGGGAAGGAGGTAAGGATTTGGCCCAAACCTGCAGCTCAGAGCTGGTGGTACATGACATGACACCTGCAGAACTTTCCACACATTCAGGCCCTTCTCCAGACTCACGGATTCAAAATGTTGAGAAGTGGAATCACAGGCATGTGTATTTTTAAAAAGGTGATTTTGATGTGTGTTGCTGGTTAAGAAGCTCTGGGCTGGAGCATGGCTTCCCTGGGCCAGCACCCTGAGTAGCAATGATGCAAAAATGGTGGTTTCCACTACCCAAACTTCCTCTTCCCTCCTGTAAAATCAATCAATCAATCAATCAATCAAAGAATTGTTCAGTGAAATAAACATGGGCAGATATTCAAAGATGGCAGATATGAATCATCTCATTCTCAGAGAAATGCACCTTTTTTTCTGCTGTGAATACCTGACGTTTCCTAGCCACTTGTATGCTGGGGTTTCATAGCCACTTATATGCTGGGAAAGAGTTTTTGAGAACAATACACTTTTTACTAGCAAAGCCCAACAAAGAAACTAGAACACTTTCTTTTCATCCAATCATATGATGAGTAGACAGAAACGACTTAGAAATCATGGAATCCAACAGTTTCATTTGACATGTGAAGAAACAGCCCCAAGCAGGGAAGTGACTTCTTTCATGTCATACAGCTTTTCCCTACAGCACAAACCATGCATCTCAGGGACCTACCTAGGAATGCAAACCAAGCTGTCCATTCTTTTTTGGAAACTTGCCTTACTGACATTAGAAAGAACACAAACAGCTGCTCAACCATGTCTAGAAAGGAGATTCTACTCTCTGATAAAGCACCAACGCTTTAACCAAGAAGTGTTAAGGGAGAAAAGAAAAGTCAGCCTGAAACAGTTTCCTTAGAAAAGTTACCCATCTCCCCAAAGAGTAAAACAACCAAAGCTACCTTAACATTTGCTTTCCTGTCATCAATGTGAATTGTTCTTTGAGGACAGATATTTAAAGGCAGACTTAGCCAGAACTTCATTGTGTGCTGTTCTCTGGATATATACTTGCTCTTCCAAACTCAGCCTCTCTCCTTTCCTCAGCCCCCACACACAAACACACACACACACACACACACACACCCTAAACAGAAACCTTAGAGATGGGAACTAGAATAAGGGAGAGGATCTGATTTTAAATAATCCATATAATATCATTAATTGTGCCCCTCACCCCATTCATATCATGAAGTCCTAGTCCCCAGTACCTCAGAATGTGACTATATTTGAAAAGAGGATCTTTAAAGAGGTAACTTAGTTAAAATAGGGTTATTAGGGTGAGTCCTAATCCAATATGGATGGTGTCCCTATAAGAAAAGGAAATTAGAACACAGATGCACACAAAGGGAAGCCCACGCGAAAACAGCGGGAGAAGGTGACAAGTCAAGGATAAAGGTCTCAGAGGAAACCAACCTTGCCAACACTGTGATCTCAGACTTCTAGCCTCCAGAACTGTGAACAAATAAATTTCTTTTCTTTCAGATACCCAGTCTTACCACCCAATGGTATTTTGTTATGGCAGTCCTAGAAAATGAATACTCTGAATCACTGTATTCATCTGCCATGGAGATTAGATTTAATCCCATGCTCATAACGGAATGCCAGTGTCATCATTTTGACCCTTGAGTTAAAATGAGGACCTGGGCTTGGTATCAGTTACGGTGCTGGCAAACAAGAGAAAACCGAACTCCAGTAACTGAAATAACAGACAGGATGTATTTGTCTCAAACAAGTGAAATGTTCAGAGGTAGCTCGAGCTGCAGGAACAGCTGGATCAGGGTGTGGCCTCTTCTGCCCCTCCTTGTTTATCAGGCCTGTGGTTGGGTTGGCTCCCCTCAAGGTGGAAAGATGATGTCAGTAGGTATACACACTTCTTCACCCCCATCCAAGAAGGAAGAATGGCATCCCATAACCACTGAAACACGTCCAGGCTTCCTCTGATTGAACCAGTCATTGTTACACTAGTATCAACAACAAACGTTCATTGAGCACTAAATACGTGCCAGACACTCTTCTAACTGAATTTGCTTTTGGTGAATTAACTCCAGTAATCCTCATAAAAAGAGCAAAGGTAATACCCTGATTTGTTAATTCAATTGAGGTCAACCCCTGCAGCTGAGGAGAGGTAAGCCCCCTGCTCCTAAAGTACACGGTTATTACACAACGTGCTGAATGCATATTAAGGAAGCCCCACAGGATGAAGAAAGCCACATCTCTGGAAAATTATAACTGCACCATGCTTCACTTATCCTTCATGACCTAGCTTAATACAGGCAAAAAGCAAGATCCTCTCTGTTTTCATTGTCCATATGACCTAAATTACCCTTTTCCTCCATGTTCTTCTGAAGGTCACAGGATTGTTGTCTCCTTGCAGGTACAGATGCAACAGAGACCAAGTTCAGAAGCACGCGGGTTTCTGGAGATTTGTTCCCAAACACATCACCAGCAGTGGCCTCCTGGGTCTAATCTGGGCGTCTCTGAATCTGCTGCTCTTGTGACATTTGTGTGGAAGCCTCTTGGCTTGTTCTGACTTGTGTGGAGCTACCTTCTCTGTTACTCTTGATTCACAGTAAGAAAGGAGCAATCAGAGACAGGCATTTGGTGCTGCTTTAGTTTGTCTCCCTCCTATCCTTCCAACCCCAACCTTGTACCTGCTGGGTGGTTCCCTGTAAAGGATTAAATGCACTGGTCTGATAGTTTCCATTTTTTAAAACTTGAATTCAATTTGAATTTTATCATGGGTCACAAAACCCAGAAATGCATGTTTTCTGATTTATGGCATTCTACTAAATCAGGTGTTAATCTCATCAGGCTTCACTGATTTGAAATAAATAATGGGCCACTTAACTGCCCGAATGCTAAAATATTTCAATGCTACCTTGGCACAACTTAGTGCAACTTTTTGGGAACATAACTTGATGACGCTTTATCAAAAGTTACCAAATATTTGTATCTTTTATATAGTCATCCCACTCCTGGGACTTACTTAAAAGTGGACGGGTAAAAGCATTATGCGCAACTATGTTCATTAAAGACTGGCCTAGAATAACATAAATGGAAACAGTACACATTCTAACCACATGCACGGCTAAGACAATTATAGTAAAGGGCTCCTTGAGGGAAATATTATGTAACTATTAGTAGTTTCCTTTGTTTGGAACCCTTTTCCACCCCCTCTGCCTTACTTTCCTGCCAGCTAACTCCCACCTAGCCTTCAAGACTCAGGGTACCCACCCCATACTTGGGGCCCCTCCTCCTCCGTGCTTATGTAACACCTGGGCACACCTCTGTGAAAGGATTTCTAGCCCAGCCCATTGATTGTGCTTGTCAGTCTCCCCCACTGATTGCAACTCATTGAGGCGGAGTCTGTCCTTTGTGCAACAAGTTAAAAACCAGAAGGGGCGGGGGCAAGAAATATTATTTCTAATACAGAAAACTCAGGCTTCAGCGGATTTCAGTCTGCCTTCCTACCGACCCCACCCCTGCCCCTAAACATCCAGCCCCAACAGCACCACGGTCACCTCTTCAGTCTCTTGTGGAAGGTGAGAAATCTGCTTAAAAGCCCTCTAGGGGGAGTGTCTTTTGGGGAGCAGTGGGCAGGAGTTGCGAAATGGGGGGCCTATGGAATATTCCTGCAAAACGCCAGGAACCGCTAACATTCTTTCACATTTCCTTCCACGAAGTTTGTTTCTATGAATGTCTGAGTTACCTTATATACAAATGGGGACTGCAAACGGTCGGGGTGATTCGGTTTACACAGAAACGGGCCGCGCGTTCCCTCCTTTCAGGCAGCACTGCTTCAAAGAGCAGGAAAGGGGGCTCGGCCCAGTGCCGGTGTCAGGGACTTGAGGTCGCTTTCCTCTCCCATCTTCTCCAGCCGGACTCCGGAGGCTCCGCGCCGCGCTCCCTTTTGCCCGCCCGACTTCTGAGCGGAGCGCTCCGAAGGGAGGAGAACCGGCGAATCCTCGCGGGCTCCGGGCGCTCGCGGACCCGGGCCCGCCCCCACCCGCGCCCGGCCCCGTCACGTTGGCTGCAGAGCGCATCCCGGCTGCGCCCCGGCGGGGAGGCGCCGGGGGTAGCTAAGGGGAGCAGGTCACGTGAGAGGAGGAGTCTGACCTACTTTCCCTCGCGGCAGGCGCATGCGTACCTGCGGGGTGCACGCCTGCCGGGAGGCTCACGTGGAATCGCACGTGCCGGGTGCTCCCCGCCCAGGGCCCGGGGCGGGGCGCGCGCAGGGCGGGGCCGCGTGGGGAGGCGGGGTGGGGCTGCGCGACCCACCCGCCTGCCGGGCGGGCGCCGGGGTCGAGCGTGCGCCGGGGTCGAGCGTGCGCCGGGGTCGAGCGTGCGGATCCCGCAGCCCTCGCCCTTATACTCGCAGCTTTGGAGCGCTGTTTCGGCGCCCCGGGGGGCTTCCCACGAATTCATCGAATTCAGTATTACTGAACGCAAAAATTAAAAGAGTTCCTGCACATAAGCCCTTTGAATCAGCAATTCCACGACTGGGAATTTGTCCTACAGATGGGCTCCCACTTCTGTGAAATGTCGCTCCAGAAGGATAATCGTTACATCACTGTTTGATATCACACGCGATGGGAAACAGTCTGTCCAACAATAAAACTGGTCAAATTCATGGGAACATAAATTATGATTGGGCGTATTTGGAATTCTCTGCAGCTGTTAAAAAGAAATGGACAGCTCAATAGACATTGATATGGAGAGACCTCTAAGATCCATTCGGTGATCCAAGAAAATTTAAATGGAGCAGAACAGCGTGTATGGGATGCTGACATCTGTATGAACAAATACACATATATGTTTGTAAATGTATAGAATAGCTCTGGAAATATGCATAAGAAAAGGAAGGTATGTTGGATGACTGAGGAGTCGGGGGGAGGAAAGAGATTGTACACTTACACACTTTTGGAACCTTTACATTTTGTACCCTGTATGCTTAATTTATTTTTAAATACAAATTTTAAAAACGAAGAGTTATTTAGCACTGACTCTGTGCTGGGCATCAGGTTTGATGTAAATCATTTCCTTCTAGAAAGTTTGTCACATATAGTATCTGCAGCATTTCCTATTCTGTTCAGCTTGTATCTTAATGTTTCAGGCTTTCTGATCAACTCTGATAAGAGATTTTTTTAACTTCCAAGATGAACAACCCAACAAGTCCTCTATGTGGTTAAGATACTCTCCAAGTTCTATCTCTTCAAGGAAGACATCTTAATTAAGGGACTCTCAGCAACAAACATTTGTACAATAAAGCCTACACAACATTATTGCATTGGTAATTACCCTTAGCTCTCCCAATTACTCTGTTTGTATTGCAACTATTACTGTCATTGTAGTTATTATGTATGTATCAGTTATAATATATTTGATTGCAAGTAACAGAAAATCGAACTAAGCGGCTTGAACAGAAAGTTCCTTTAATTGAAGTCCAGGGTAGGGTGGACTTCAGGAACAGTTTGATTCAGCAGCTAAACAATGTCATGAGGACTTGGTTTATCTCCATTCCTCTGCCATGCCTTTCTTTCGTGGTGTCAACTTCATCTAAAGCTTTGGGAAGGTCTCACTTGGTGAAAATGCTTCTTTCCTAGAGGCAGTAGCAAACATCTCATAATTCATTGGCCTGAGTTGGATCAAGTACTCATACCCGAACCAGTAAGTTGGGGAGAACTAGAAAAAACAAACAAACTGGGTTTGGATGTTGAGGAAGCGATGATGATGCCCCTCACATCACTTCTACTATCACTGCTATCACTATTACAGTTGACCCTTGAGCAACACAGGGGTTGGGGACACTGGCTCTCCGTACAGTCCAAGATCCACGTATGACTCTTAACTACTAATAGCCTACTGTTTACCAGAAGTCTTACCAATAATACAGTTGATTAACACAAACTTTGTATGCTATATGTATTATATACTCTATTCTTACAATAAAGTAAACTAGAGAAAAGAAAATGTTAAGAAAGTCATAAGGAAGAATACATTTACAGTACTGTATTGAATTTACCAGAAAAAAAAAAATTCAAGTATAAATGAACCTACACAGTTCAAACCTGTGTTGTTCAAGGGTCAACTGTATTTCCCCCCTTCCCAGGTATGGATTGGGTGATAGTTCTTGGCTTGCCCCATATTATGCAGTAAGTGCATGTGCATTTTCCCTATATACCTTCCCAGTGAGGGAGTAAAAGCATCAATGAATTAGGGGAAATCTATCTCCACTACTAGGAAAACAACTTGAGTTATGGTGAGTGATAAAATTATGTCACTTTGGCAGGATCATATAAAGGAAGTATACAACCACCACACTTATGTGCTATTTCTTTATCCACCCCTCCAGTAAGTATCAGACGCCTACTGTATACATATGGACACACATGGCCTCTTGGAGAAAAACAGAAGACATTCACCACCAAGACCCTGGCCCCAGAAGGAATACAGTCAAGTCAGGCAGATAAGATAGACGCTTGGAAAATGTTAAAATAATGATATGAGACAGCATGCAATTAAGTGCCTACGTAGACGATAATGCAGTGTGGCAGGTATTCACAGCAGAGGGAGACCACATAGGCAGAGATTGGTGGAACAAGATAGCAAATAGAAGAGGGCCTTGACAGAATGCTCAGATTAGGTAAGATAAACAGGGGAGAAGAGAAGGGCTGTAGAGATGGTCAGACACTATCTGAGCTAAGGCGTGGAAGTCAAAACGAATCTAGTATTCTCAAGATCAGAGACCAGGGGGCGCCTGGGTGGCTCAGTCGTTGGGCGTCTGCCTTCGGCTCAGGTCATGATCCCAGGGTCCTGGGATTGAGCCCCGCGCATCGCATCGAGTTCCCCACTCAGCAGGAAGCCTGCTTCTCCCTCTCCCATTCCCCCTGCTTGTGTTCCCTCTCTCGCTGTGTCTCTCTCTGTCAAATAAATAAATAAAATCTTAAAAAAAAAAAAAAAAAAGATCAGAGACCAGACTTACTGGCACGGGGTTTTTGTGTTGAAGAGGAGTGAGAGATGATGTTGGAAATGTAAGGAACCCTGTGCCCCAGGTTTGTATCCCTTGTGCATAGAGAGGCAGAGTAATTATTTAAACTGCACTGACTCTTGCTCCCACCTGCTCATCCTTTCCAAAGCTCATCCAGTTATATGAGAGAGTACTCAAGGGTCTTCCGCATGCGATCACACATCAGTCAGCCAATTACAGCCACCCTATGGCATCTGCCAGGTTCCCCCTGTCCTGCTCTGGTCCCCCTCCTATCATCCTTTCCCAGGAAAGAGGGATGAAAGGTGGCTCACCACCACTTGACTGGTTATATGGGGAAGGGAGAGAGGAGTCAAGAGCGATTCCAAAAGTACACACCGTGTCTATTGCACTCTATGTCCGCGGGGTACACATCACACACAGAGCATGCCCGTCACTGGCATGTTTGTACCGTAAGGGGAAGGATCTCCTCCAGCACACTGGGTGTTCAGATACTCCACAACTGTCAACTCAAGATCAAGGCGTACTCCCCAGGGCAGAATCTGGACTAGCATGAGGCAAATGAAGCCTCAGTTGCAAAATTTGAGGGGGCACCTACTCTTGGATCTCACAAGAGCAACTCTACGGGAATGGCATGCCATTGTCTTTGTTTTGTGGTCTGGAGAGGCCAAAACTAGAAACCTCAAAGTGTCCATCTGAGACTTTTAGACACATAGCATTTTAAGGAAGGTTTAACAGTTGTTAGTGACAGATGTTGATTTTGAATGACACCCATATATTTGTCTGTTTTTTTCTCTATTTCTTTCTTGTGAAAGTCTTTTTTTTTCTCATTCTTTTTTCCTAAAGCCCAAATCACTACAGACTTTGAATTACAAGCTAGATGTGCGAATTTATATGGAAATATAAGTCGTATGTTCATCTGATAATTGA
Organism: Phoca vitulina; assembly: GCF_004348235.1. Taxonomy (NCBI): domain Eukaryota; kingdom Metazoa; phylum Chordata; class Mammalia; order Carnivora; family Phocidae; genus Phoca; species Phoca vitulina. Next base: position 8,729,715 of record NW_022589743.1, on the reverse strand, counting down.
ACATACATGCATGAAGAGCCTGCAGGGATAGAGAAGGGATGCATTAGTTGGGACTATGAAGAAAATAAACAAAAATCAGTGGAAGGCTTGCTTTCCAGGAAATCTCAGCCTATTAGGGGAGAGGGTCTATAAGGACAAGACAAGCTTGTCAACAAATAACGGTAGTAAACAAGTATAAAAGTTTATTAGGATTGGGAGAACTTAAGAGTGAATAGGGGACAAATGCTGCACATCTCTGGTGAGCTTGGTCTAAAAAGACAGCATTTAGAGGCGCCCGGGTGGCTCAGTCGGTTAAGCATCTGCCTTCGGCTCAGGTCATGATCCCAGGATCCTGGGATCGAGTCCCACATCGGGCTCCCTGCTCAGCAGAGAATCTGCTACTCCCTTGGCCTGCTGCTCCCCCTGCTTGTGCTCGCTCTCTCTCTGACAAATAAACAAATAAAATCTTAAAAAAAGAGAGAGAAAGTGAATGGCCATCTCTACCATAGTGGGCAGTGTGTGGGAGATAAGAAGAAGTCAAGAAAGGGCGTCAGGTAGGATGTGATATCTGACACAGGTCTTCAGAGGTCAGACCCCTAATAAGCCAAGCATTGTGTTAAGCAGTTGGGGTAGGGAATGGAGAGTTATTAAATCTCAGATATTAAAAAAAAAACTTACAGTCCTCTTGGGGACAGGCCCGAAGACAGAAAATTGCAAAAGTCCTGAGAAGTGATCAACAAGGATTTCTGCCCAGTGTGTTGAAGGGACAGGAGAAAGGGCCAGGTGCCTGATGTGTGGGGACTGGGAGACAAGTTGGGGTGTGACAAAGCTACCCATTCTCCTGGTATAGACAGCTTAAAGATTACTGAGCAGGCTTGAGCATATTTGCATAAGGAACCGAGTTTTCAAGGGCTGGAAACTCCCGTTTTCTTTCCCTTTCGATGTTCAACACTGCAAATTCTGATGCCTGAGATAGTGCTGACTGATACTAGGGGATACAAAAGGACAGCAAAATGTCACAGTGATGGAGAGGTGGTGTGGTTGGTGATAGGGTCCTGAGGGTCAAATTGAGGATGACGCATGTGTTCAAGGCTCAGCCATCTTATCACCAAGGGAATATTGACTTAGAAGAATAAAGAAGTATTTCTTGCTCATACTACATATCCGTTGCAGGTTGGCATGGACTCTGCTCCATCTTGTCATTGTTCTTTGGGGACTGAGATAGAAAGAACAGCCATTATGTGAAAAATTGCTCGTCTTGGCATAGGGAAAACAGAACTCTGCTGGCTCCTGCATCAGCAATGTTCCAACAAATATTCCAGCAGCGAGGAGCTGGCCATTGCTTCCAGTCCCAGCCCATTGGCCAGAATTAGTCACGTGGTCCCACCCAACCACAAATAGTTGAGCGAGCGCAATTCCAGCTGGTGCCAGGAAGGTAAGGGAGTTGGAATATTTGCAAATAACTACTATGCGTGTGGCACCCTTTTCCTTGAGCTGGCTTGCCAAATTCAGGCTCCAACGGGCAAACTGGAAATACTAGGAATGATATTGATGGTAAGAATAATAATAAATAATATTTCTCGAGTGCTTGGTACTCTATTAGAATCGAGGTAGACACTAGTCTAAGCACTTTCCCTGTAATAATTTAATTCTCCCAACAAGCTAGAATCACAGGAAAGGTAATCCTAGGGCAGGGAAGAATAACCTCTCAGCAGCAAGTGTAACCTTAGAGTCATATAGATTTTTTATTATTAACAGTAAAATGAATCTATTTTATAAACCAGGTCTATGAAGTGGGACATATTGATTTCATATATTTCATCTATCATCTATCTATCTATCTATCTCTCTATTTTCACTTTGTAAAGGATGGATTCAGTGTGTAACAAAACCAGGGAAGTGTAAATTCAAGAGCATGAATAAATGAACTAGGCACTATTTCTTGTACCCCATTGTCCACAGTAATAATAGTTACTTTATCAGTTCATGCACAACATTTTATTACAGGCTATCCTTATCCCCAGCAACCACAGGCTCCTGGAGGGAAACAGTGATTAGGATGCTTTCCTCCATATTGGCTCAGGGAGCATCCCTAGAGGGGCCAAGTCAAGAGTGCTTACTGTGAGATACTGTTTGCAGAATTCTAACCCAAGAGACACCTGGAAAAGGTGTGTGTGTGTGTGTGTGTGTGTGTGTGTGTGTGTGTGTGTGTGTGAGAGAGAGAGAGAGACAGAGGAAGAGAGACAGAGGGAGATCAGGCATGCTTCTGTATCTCTAAGTGTGTTTTCTTTTTATGTCTGCATAGTTTGAATGTTGGTGTTCCCCCAAATTCATAGGTTGAAATCCTATCCTCCCCAAAATTGTATTAAGAAGTGGACCTTTGAAAGGTGCTTTGGTCATGAGAATGGAGTCCTCAGGAATGGGATTAGTGCCTTTTAAGAGAGGCTCCAGAGAGATCCCTAGCCCCTTTTACTGTGTGAGGACACAGCGAGAAGGCACCTGCTCTGAACAGGAAGGGGATCCTCACCAGAAGGCCACCATGCTGTCACCTTGATCTTGGACTTGCCAGCCTCTAGCACTGTAAGCAATAAATTTCTGTTGTTTATAAGCCACCCCGTCTGTGCTGTTTTTCTAGAGCAGACTAAGACAATGCCTAACTATTTATAAGCAGCTTATTGAGAGTCTCCCCTTTTTATTTTCTCTATTTTCACAGCCCCCAAAGGAAATTACTTACCAAATATTTCCGAGCAATTGCTGCTGATTTGGGAAAAATGTTTTATGAATTGCATGCAAAAATGGTAAAATAATAATAGCTAACATCTGAGAGCTTATTATATGCCAGGCACCATGCTAACTACTCTATGTGCAATCTTTTTTTAAAATTGAGATGTTTATTTATTTTTCCCTTAAAAATTTTTAATTTAAGTTCTAGTTAGTTAACATAAAGTGTAATATTAGTTTCAGGAGTAGAATACAGTGGTTTATCACTGATATACAACACCCAGTGCTTATCATAACAAGTGCCCTCCTTAATGCCCATCACCCATCTAGCCCATCCCCCACCCACCGCCCTCCATCTACCCTTAGTTTGTTCTCTATTATTAAGAGTCTCTATGGTTTGTTTCCCTCTCTCTTTTTCTCCCCCTCCCATATCTTCCTCTGTGTTGTTTCTTAAATTCCACATATGAGTGAAATCATATGGTATTTGCCTTTCTCTGACTTATTTCGCTTAGCATGATACACTCTAGCTCCATCCATGTTGTTGCAAATGGCAAGATTTCATTCTTTTTTTAATGGCTGAGTAATATTGTATATATATACTACAACCTCTTTATCCATTCATCAGTTGATGAACATTCAGGCTCTTTCCACAGTTTGACTATTGTTGATAAAGCTGCTATAAACATTGGGGTGCATGTACCCCTTCAAATCTGTACTTTTGTATCCTTTGGGTAAGTATCTAGTAGTGCAATTGCTGGATCATAGGTTAGTTCTATTTTTAACCTTTTGAGGACCCTCCATACAGTTTTCCAGAGTGGCTGCACCGGTTTGCATTCCCATCAACAGTGCAAGAGGGTTCCCCTTTCTCCACATCCTCACCAACACCTGTTGTTTCTTGTGCTGTTAATTTTAGCCGTTCTGACAAGTCTGAGGTGGTATCTCAGGTTTTGACTTGTTCTACGTGCATCCTTACTCATCCTCCAAAGAACCCTATGAGGTGAGTAATGCTATCCACTCACGTTGACAAAGGAGGAACTGAGGAACAGAGAAGTTACAGTACTGGTTACCAGAACCAGGGTCTTACTGACTGCAGAGCCCACACTTAGGAACTCTCTACCAGCCTGCCTTCGCAAGCCTTCCTTTTGTCCACCTGAGTCTGGCACTGTGTTCTAACCCTGACCTACCTTTACAGCTTATTGTCCTCTACTTAGACTTCCTGCTGCTGGCTCTTCTGCTGTTTTCCAAACACCTCCAGGTTGATTCTCCTGACTTTTCACTCATGGCTCATTCTGTCCTCTCTGCCTGGTTGGGATACAGAGATGAATAAGATACTATCCCTGCTCCTGAGTATCTTGCAGCATGGTGACAAGGTAGGCATATAAACAAATCGTTTAGATGCAAAGCGGGGTAGAACCTGATGCTTTATCAGAGGAGGCATAGAAGGGGACTCGTACTTACTGAGAGTCATCGGATGTGATGGAGAAACAATAGCTTTGATCCAGCCGCAGCGCTAGGTAGTGAAAATGGAGGGATTAATAAAACAGGGTCCTGCCCTTAAGCAGCCCCACAACCAGTAAGGCCTGGGATGTTGGTATGTAGTCTGTCTGTGCACACGGGGGATCACGTCCCTGGGTGGACCTCAGGTTCTTCTCCTCCACCCCCCTTTGCTGCCCTCAGCTCCCCTCCATGTTGGGCTATCACCGTATCCACATTATGGGATCAGAAACTCAGATTAGGAGGACTCCTCAGTGACTGTCTCTCTTCAGTGGTTTTCAGATTGTCCTGCACGGCCCTTTGAGGTTCCCAGGGGCTCCAACAGAGGCAGGTGGAGGTGAGTCAGTGGGACAAAGAGAAATCCACAGGAAAGATTAAGCCACATCCCTTTTAATTTCAATGAGGACAGCTCTGTTTTTATTTATTTGTGTTCATTTTCACATAAGATCTCACTTAAAGGGTTAGGAAGCTGGAAGAGGTTTGGGGGGCATTGATTTTATTTCTACACAGAAGAAATCGGGAAGAAAGGGGCTCTTCAACAGATCAGAGTCAGAGAAAGCTAAGACGAGAGCCTGGGCTTTCAACTTTGGGACCACGGCACTTCCCACTGGGCCACACTGCCTCACTGTGCAGAGGGGTACGTCTGCAGGGGGCCCCCAGCTTCTCCCTAAAGTGATTGGAGACAGGTCCTATGAGGGGTTCACTTTGGGGATGGAATGGAGAAGTGTGGAAGAGCTTTGTTTGTGGCTACTGCTTAGAACCTCTCCCTGCCTGCAGGTCAAGGTGGTGTTAAGTTCTCATGTAGAACACAAGAGTGTGCTAGAAAAGAATCCAGAAATGGGAAGGTGGCAGGAATTAGTGTGTTTTGAAAGAGAGATTGCTTAAGAAGTGTCCCAGGAAAAACTGAAGTAAGCAGCTTTTCCCTGGGCACCAGGAACTCAGGTAGCTTGTAGGATAATAATGCATCCTTCGTTTGTTTGCCGACTGCCCGTGGGGGAAATAAAAGTAAATCAGCCATTGGCCATGCCATAAAGAAGCCTACAGGCCAGGGGGGAAGTTAAGGCATTTGCATTTCTCAGTATAACAGGAGGCGGAAGGAAACAATGCCATAAGAGATAGTAGAATGGGTGCCCTGTGGGCTAGACATTTGTGAAGGGGAAATCACTGGCACTTCCTGGTGCAGGGCTGCTTTGAGCTGGCCCTTGAAGCCAAGTAAGCCATCACGAGATGGGAAAGAGTACTCCATCCAGAGGACACAGCAGGAGACAAGGCACAGAGGCAGGTCCTCACTACGTCCGTATGGGGAGTGGGGATACTTTAGTCTGTCTTGCTTATACACTCTGAAAGGTGGTTTTGGAACTCTTTCCCATTCTTTCCAGAACTTGAGGGGATGTCCTCAGGTGGCCCTATTTCCTGGAATGCTAAGTGGGCCATAGCTGACATAGTAGCTTTTGGAGGATTTCGATTTTGGTGCATTATGAGAGGAAGCCAGGATGGAGGAGAGACAGCCCAATTCCAGGTGATAGAACAGCTCATCTTGTCCATTCCTTCTCAGAGGGAGAAGGTGAGAGCTGATGATCTGTGGGGCCCAGCAATGAGTCTGGAAAGGTGGCAGGCAAACGGAATTGCCTAAGAACTCTGTCCCCACGTCTAACTTCAGCAAGCAGCTTGGAAACCACCCTGGAATCACCAGGAGTTACTAGCCTTCTTCAGCCAGTTTGAGAACAGTGTTTATGGTTCCTTTGGCACTTCCCCAGGCCAGCCACCTGACAGAACTCACATAGGGGAGAGGGGAGAAGGAATAGGGGAGAGAGGATGAAGCAAGGCAAATGGAGGGCTCCTTCCTCTACCCTAGAGAGAGGGTAGAAACGTGTCAAAGGTGGGGAGTGTGTGACCAGGTGGACAAGGGTCTTCATCCAGAGAGCCTCAAGCTAGAGACACAGCTAAGTGGACATCTTTTGGGGCCAATTGTGATAATTTATGGTTTCCTTTTAAAAAACATCTAAATTAGCATGGAGTTATACATAATATTTTTTTAACGTTCAAAACCAAAAATCCCCTCTCTGTACTTTTAAAAAGTTCTCACATGCATTCTTCAATGAACCTGCTACAGAGTAATATTCATTCTCATGATCAAAACACCTTAATAGGGGCGCCTGGGTGGCTGAGTTGGTTAAGCGACTGCCTTCAGCTCAGGTCGTGATCCTGGAGTCCCGAGATCGAGTCCGACATTGGGCTTCCTGCTCTGCAGGGAGTCTGCTTCTCCCTCTGACCCTCCCCTCTCTCATGCTCTCTCTCTCTCATTCTCTCTCTCTCTCAAATAAATAAATAAAAATCTTTAAAAAAAAAACCTTAATATAAAGTACAAAAAGGTAGCAGTAAAGTATGAATCAATGTCATAAACACACACACACATATATAGACACACACACAGAAGATGAAAGAATGGAAAAAAAAGAATGAAGATACATATACCTTTATGCTTACCTGTCTTCTCCAAATTTTCTGCATTGAGCATATCTCTGTATTCAGCTAAGTTTTACTTTTGTAAAACCAAGGAAATTCCTTCCCTTCTTCTTCCCTGGGAATAAAGGGGAAACATTCATTCATAGGACATGGTTTCAAGTCTGTCCACCTTTATTTCTCAAGATACACCAGCCTGTTCAATACATAGAAGCAGGTCCTATCTCAAGATGTGGTGTGACTATCACAGAGCAGGCAGAGAACATCAACAACCTCTCTAACTTCTGGCACCATGAATATGGCATGATGACTCAAGTTTACGTTGGTGTTTTGTTAACCTGTCTCATGGTGAGACCATTTGTGTTGTACTTCTAGCAAACCAAGGGCCCACATTTTCCTCATGTGTACCAAGATTGGTGAATGCTTCAAGCATTCTGTCCTTAAGCTACCTGTGGTCAGAGAAGGTGCTCGTATGGGTCCTGGAGACTGGGCTCAAAGGTGCTAGAGTATAAACCAGATGGGGTCAAAGCAGGGGAAATGGGATTATAGTAGCAGAGGGGAGCTCATGGTCATAGCCAAAGGGCAAGCGTTCGGCCAATGTCAAGAAATGGAGCAAGGCATCAGGAGCTTTGGTAACAGACTGGGTCAAAAAATGAATTAGCTTTGACCTTGGGAAATAGGACTCTAGACTTGTGCTCTTGGAAGATGTCAGGGACTGAGTTTTCCAGGATATTCACTGTGCAGCTTGGGAATGGTTTGGTCGATTTAAAGGAATTTAGTTGGATGGAATATGTGATTAATATGCTGAACCCAAGTTCAGCGTGCCTTGATACTTATCTCTACTAAATTCAGTCTTGCTGAATTTGGTCCATTTTTACAGCTCAATAAGAAATTTGTGGGACCTGATTCTGTCACCCATGTGTTAGTTCTTATTTCTAGCTCTGTCTGTGATCCACAGATTTGATCATTGTGTATTCCAGGTATTCATACCAAATCCATTGAAATCCATCACCAAAGACCCCTGCTGCATCCTCTGGGGATTGCCATTCAGTCATAGGCCAACTTCCCACCACTTCCCTTCTTGTCTCTGAGGATAACGTGAGAGACCCCATGAAATCCTTTATTGTAGAACATTTCCCCAGATCCATCAGTTTAATGACCCTAACCAAAAAAGACATGACATGAATTTGACAAGACTTGTTCTAGTGAGCAGATTATATCTTGTCTTAGCATTTTCCCCTCCAGGTTAAGTAAGCCCAGGGGTTCTAATCTTTTCCTGATACCAGAAAGGAGAATAATGAATTGCAATAAATAGAGTGACAATAAGCTAGATTCATCTCCAGTTGGGTGATATACAAATTTCCATTCCCAGATATATTCATTCCCATATATTTTTATTGTTGTCTAGAGTCACTTTGCCTGAAGATTCCAGCTGTCTGGATATCCAGGCACATACCCACAAAATAACCTTATCATGGTACCAGATCTGGTCTGGGGCCCAGTAATTAGCTTTGTTGGTCTAGACTCTTTGATCAGTCCTCAAGAATTAAACAGATCCAGGAAACCCTACCCATGACAAACATACATTCATTCAACTAATTCATTTATTCATTTGAAAAAAAAAATGCTTCTTTTGTATCTACTTGGTGATTGGCACACTGGTTCTGAACACTGGGATACAGCAGCAAAGAAGATAAAGTCTCTGTCCTCATAGTGTTACCTCAGTGGGAAGAGGCAGATAATAAATAAGTAGGCAAATAAATAAAAAATGGAATTTTAAATAGCTGTAAATATCATGAAAAAAATAATGCATGGGGGATAAAGAATGATGACCCTGTGGCTGATGGACAACTGATCATATTAATATATTCATGTGTAATATGGATTTCCTTTCTTGTGGCCAGTGCTTGTGTCCTCACTCCTGGGCTTTAGTTTTTACTTACAGAGGGCAGGAAAGCTAATTGGAATGCATGGTAATTTGGAAATCAAGGAAAGCTAGAAGGATGGTAGGAAAGCCAAAAGGATGGTAGCTTGTCCTGTTGTGTTGAAACCTCTAGTAGACCCAGTGGAATGGTAGGAAATGAAATATGGAAGAAAGAACACTACATAACTGTGGTTCAGCAAGAAAAAAAAAATGTAAACCTAAGCTCAAATGACATGTTACAGACATGATCTGATGTAGCCTCTCTCTTTACTTCACCTCCTAATCCCAAGCTAAAAGTGATGAAGACAATGAGTGTGCAGTTCTGGGCTCTTCTGACTTGACAACTCCCTCACTCTGTTTTTATTGGAATGTCACTTGAAAAGAAAAGGAAGGCATTGGAGACCTGTTCACTCATGCCAACATGTATTTATCATCTCCTTTATAGCCTGCGTTGTGCTTTTTGGCTAATATAGCAAGTAAAAAGCAAAGAAACTTCAGCTGAGTCTGATTTATCAATTTCCATCTTGAAGCCTTCACCAGCCTCAAAGAAGTCTGGGTTAGCTAAGAATAAAAAATAATAAGCTACAATTTTTAAGCATTTTCTCTGTGCTGGTGTTATCCTACATGGTGTACATGGACACATCTCTTTAAATTCAACAAGACAATCAGTGGTGTACTAGTTAAGATGGCTAACTGCTGTATCAAATATGTCTCCAAAGGAATAATGATTTACCCAATAGAATTTAATTTTTTATCATACATATAATCTAAGGTGGTTCCAGGTAGGTAAAGGACCTCTGCTCCACACAGTCACTCAGGTATCCAGGATGTTAGAGGCTCTACCACATCTAACCAGTGGGAAAGTAAAGAGGATGGAAGTTTGAATATAGGAAGTTTTTAATGGGTCAGGCCTGGAGGAATTGCAGGCTAGAAGTTAGTCATATACTACTGGCTAGAAGTTAGTCAATGGCCACCCCTCAAAGTTTAGGAGAGGTTGGGAAATGTAGTCTCACCATATTCCCAGGAAGAAAGAACAACAAGGAACTGTTAATATTAGCTTGATTTTACATATGAAGAAACCAAGGCTCAGAAAATTTAAGTATCTTGTTCCAGACAGTAATTAAGTAAGTAAATAAGCAAGTAGGTAGGTAAGCTAGGGTCCCGGTGTTCCAACCAGGTTAATCCAACTCTAGAGACATTCTTAACAAATGCACTGTGTGGTTCCTTGAAGGATATGCAGACTGTGGTTAATCTTCCAGATGTACAGCCTCTCTCCCCTGGGTAGGACTGAGCACACAATGCCAGGTTTTGCCTCTCTGATCCTCATTTATCTACACTTTTTTGACTGACTGACCCCCTTCTATCGCCACAGCCTTCCTTTGCATGGATTAATATCTATTAGTCTGGGATCAACTTAGCTTTTCCCTTTGTCCAGGAAAATTTTCCATATCATATTTCTGCATTGATTTTGCTGACAAACTCAGAATTCTCAGGTGTATTTCATTATTTCTTCCACTCAGATGATTCTGCCTTTAGTCAATAAAGTCACTGCAGAGGATTAGGCTATTTCTAGGCATCATTTTTACACCCAGGCATTCGAGACCGTCATGCCAGCTTCCTCTTTTGTTGTCACTACCATAGGATGTCCTATTTGCAGCTGTTACTCCTCTGAGGTTCCTGAATAACCTGGTTCTGCTTGACTATCTTTAGTCAGCTTTACTGACCTCATGAGCACCCTCTCATCACAGGGGTGAGCTAGTCAATGACAGTGCAAAGGATCAAAATTTCACAAAGGTTTATGATGATTTAGGCCCTGCCCCACCTGTATTGCAACATCTTTCTCAATTCCTTCCCAGTTCTGAGTGTTTTCAAGATAGGAGGAATAAGCCTGACTTTTGACACCAGTTCAGAGGTGCTTGTCATCAGGAGACCAGATGTTCTAGCCTCCCCATCTCAGGGAATGATGCTCAAAAGCACAAGTGTCTTGGGACACCTGAGTGGCACAGTTGGTTAAGCTTACGACTATTTAGGCTCAGGTTGTGATCTCGGGGTCATGAGATCAAGTCCCGTGTCAGGCTCCATGCTCAGCAGGGAGTCTGCTTGAGATTCTCTCTCCTTCCCCCCTTTGCCCCTCCCATTTGTGCTCTCTCTCTCTCAAATAAATAAATCTTAAAAAAAACCAAAAAACCAGAACCACAAATGTCTTTAACCATGAGAAGAATATGTAACTACAAGGTAAAATTACAGTTCTATCTATATTTTGATCAGAAAATCCTTTGAGAAGAAAGGGAATGCTGGTTGTTCCTGCAATGCAGCATTTTAGGGAAGGTTAAAGCATTATCCTGAAGAGAAAGTGTAAAGAAATTAACTGGATACCTTTTCCCTTTAAGCTGGAGACCCATTATAGTTTACCCCAATTCTGTTTAAGTACTCCCATTTTCAAAGCTCTGTAAATAGTAAATACATTGTGTAGGATGGGAAGTATAAAAGTCATCTTGTCACTCTTTTCTAAAATTGTGAATAGGTTCCTTACTATTCAGCTAGGGGGAAAAGTATGCAAAACATACAAAATGCACCCTCTATTTATTATTTTGACCATGAACTTCACTGTGCATTGCCTATAAAGTTTTATAATATGAATATTCAACTCTGTAGGTTGACTGTAATATAATCAATATGACTGACCAATTTGGGCTGACAAAATTCCATTTTCATAATGACCCCTACCCCTCTTGGGAAAAAGTGGTGAGAAATGGAATGGACAAGTAGGTTTGTGTGACATGGAGATTAAAACATTTGAGAAAGGTAAGTAGGGGGAAAATGTCTGGGTGAAAAGGAAGTTCATCCCCAGGTGGAAAGACAGGAAGGTTCTGAGATGCTGGGTAGCCACTGGTGGGAATGAATGCTTTTGAGCGTGAGCCTCAAGGTGCCACCCCAGATGTTTCTCTGCATCTGAGGAGATTATCAGAAGTTTATTGGAAAAGGAAGATAATTAGAACATTGGATTATGTGCTCCACGAAGTCAGTGACCATCATTGTCTTATTCTCCACTGTGCCCCCAGATTCAAGTCCAATGCCAGGCATGTGGGTAGCTGCTAATCAAATATTTGTTGAATACATGTTGAGTGAATGAATGAATGAAAATGACAAGAGCCAGGCTACTCTTTGGGGTTGCTTGTAAAGAAGTTATAATATTGCTGGGGAGAGAACCTTCCCCTATGTCCTTGGCAGTGGGAAGGCCAACCTAGGGTAATGACAGCCCTGAGGTTAAGAATGCAGTAGAGGTGGCCAAGAAGAGATCTGATGGTCGAGGCCACCACATGGCAGACTAAGGTCACAGCATGACAGAATGACGGGCCAGCAGCAAGAAGCAAATGAGTGAACCCTATCCCTCCCCGGACCTTCCAGGGGAAGGCAGGAGACCAGAGAATTTAGGGACCAATGATTCTACTGGGGACGCGATATCAAACCACTGTGGATGACTGCTTGTACCCACAGCAATGACTATACTTCTCTCCCCTTATCTTCTCCCTGGTTTCTGCTTTGCTCCCTCAATGCTAATGTGAAAAATGAAAGTAAGTTTATATATTTTTTTAAAAAATATTTCTCTCTGAAACTTAAGCCTAATTCTGCTTTGTGGAATAAGAACCTTAAATAAATCTAGTTTCTTTCCTACACATTAGTCCTTCAAACAGAGAATGTATGACAGGAAAAAAAAAATTCCACTTTCCTTTTATGTCAGAAAGATCCAGAGATTATTTCTCCCTACTTATATTGTGTTTGTGGGAGAATTTCAAGTTATACCTTCTAGTCTCTCTTCACCTTCTTGAGGCTCAGAGGAGAATTTAATTAAGACACCTCAAATTGAATAGTGAACAGAGATGGGAACTTGTTCTCCCCAGTTCACTTTTCTGACAATTGCAAAGTCATTTCAGGTTGGAGGCATAGTAATCTGGCTTTTGTTGTTGTTGTTGTTGTTGTTGTTACAAGGCTAAAGTGTGTTCACTGTCCAATATGTAGGGCCCATGAGGATAGAATTTCTTTCTTTGTCATCCATTACACATTGTCAAATTTATAAAATTAAAACTACGTGGAAACAAATAACTTTCTGAATGCTTAAGTCTGGTTCTGATCCCATCAATAGTTCCCTCTGGGTAAGACTGCCTTTATTTGCACCCTTTATTCCTGGGGGTACTTGTGATATAGGAGAGCAAAGATCTGGAAGAAATCTCCCCCAGCTGACCTCCATCAGTTCAGCTCACTTAGAAGTGCACTTGTTGGTAATTAAGGGACATGTATATGTCTGCTGCAGAGTCTCTTTCCCCACCCTTCGGCTCAGGAAACTGTAGAGTGGCTGGCTTCCTTCTTGTTGGCTCTGAGCAGAGAGGAAGTGGGTGTACATGTGGTGACTTTTGTTAGATAACTGGAGATTGGAAACACATCCATTACAGATTAAAACTTAGAAATATTAACTAAGGTTTGGTTCCCTCCTTCCCACCAGGATCCTATCTACATTGACTTTGTATCAGGTGCTTCAGAGAACACTGTTGGAAGGGAGACTTAGAAAGAATAGAGGCAAATTCTTTCTTTCCTTGCTTAAAAAAAAAAAAGTTCCAAATAGACTCTTGAAACTCAGAGCAGAGGCACTATTCTTAAAATCTAAGGCCTTTTATTTTTGCAGGGGAGGCATAAGATGAGGTGGTGTTTCATTTTGTTTTGTTTTTAAAGGCTAAAACTCTGAAGGAAGCCAGATAAAGAGTTAATTCCCTCTAAAACTTTCTTTCTTTTTTTTTTTTTTTTTAAAGATTTTATCCATTTATTTGACAGAGACACAGCTTGAGAGGGAACACAAGCAGGGGGAGTGGGAGAGGGAGAAGCAGGCCCCCCGCCGAGCAGGGAGCCCAATGCGGGGCTCGATCCCAGGACCCTGCTTTGCTCCCTCATGACCTGAGCTGAAGGCAGTCGCTTAACCATCTGAGCCACCCAGGCGCCCCCCCTCTATAACTTTCTATAGAAAAAGGTGATGGCCTGGGTGAAGAGGAGCTTCAGGTAAGGATAAAGGAGCCTAGCTGCCAGTTGGTCCCAGAGATGGGTCTGGCCCTTTCCCTCTGCCCCTGAATCAGCCTGGAACAGACCCATGATAGCAGAACAGAGCCCAGAAAGAGCAGGGAACATTCGGGAAGAGGAGATCTGTATTTTGCTCCCTAGATAAAGTCTGAGTGGGGAGTAGTGCTTCAGAGAAGTCTTTTATACCCACTTTGGAAAGTAGTTTACAGCATAAATGGGGATGGGGCGGGTGTCAGGGGAGAGGGCTGGAGATAGCGTGCCCCACCCCCCACCCCCAACAGGCACTCAGGACACCTGAGAGGCACAGGAGAGTAGCCCAAAGTTCCACATGCCCCTTAGAGGGACACAGCGTGGCTGACAGAGGATGGCTTACAGGACGAGCCTGGCCATGAGAGTGAGGAGGATGACCTCTGTGCATCTGTCCTCTGGAGACAAAGCACAGTGAACCATATACACTGGTGGGTACAGAAGAGACCCAGGGTAGTGACCAGAGTGTATACAAGGTGCATTCACCCCAACAAATTCCATCAGATATGGGAGGCAAGCTGTAGACCAGACATTGCATCCCACCGAAGTTCCCCTCAAAGTTAGATGCCATGTTGGTGGTGGGATGAGCAGAACAGGGATTAAATCTTAGCCTAAAGTGCCTGGAAAGAAAATTACTTAACTAATTGACTGATTTATCTGATTTAATAGCTTATGTGTTCTATATCAGACAGAATGAAGGCTCTGGCTAGGTATTAAACAAGTCAGAGAAAAATTTTACAATGTTATATTCTTTGTGTCCATTGAGTTTTATGGCCTGATGATTAATACTCACTATTTAAATGAGGGCTCTTGGGGGGCAAAAGGCCTGCTCAGAAACTGATTACTCTTAATCTCCTTTATAGGTTTTTTAATAGGGGCATGATTTGCACTTTCCTAATTTGCTTGACCCCCTTCATGATTTTTTCTTTTTTTCTTGTTTACAGTAACTCTCATGTTGAACAACAGCATTTGAATGATGTAACAGAAAACAACCTGATTCTGTTCTAAGGACTGCTCCTGCAAACCCATTTGAAGGGTGAATTATTTCCTAGTCTCGTGGATGCAATCTGAGATGGGACCTATGACATTTCAGGCTTCTCTGTGATAATTAAAAAGTCTTTGGTCACTTTAGTCCTCAGAACAAGCGAATATTCAAAAACCAATTTGATGTAATTAAAAATTTGAAAAAAATCAAGTTAGATCCTTATTTTATAGTTACCAGCAGATGAATTTTTATATAGATAAAATATTTTTTAAAAATTTAAACACCAGAATAAAGCATTGGCAGATAGTAAACTAATTTGGGATAGATGAGGACTGCAAGCATAAAAGCCAACAGGAGAGGTCACTGAAAAAGATGGTTATATCTGGCTACCGAAAAATGTAAGTCCTTTGTCACCAACACCAAAAACAAAATGTAAAGGTGTCTGACAAACTGGAAAACCCCTTTACAAACAGAATGAAGGATGAATAGCCCTAAATTAAAAAAGGAAACAATTCTAGTTATACAAACACTAACACTGGTATAAAAGTGTGCAAAGGACACACATAAATTGGCATGATTGAAAGGAATGATGCTCAAGGCTGATGAGGGTGGGGTGAAATCTTGGCCCATGTCCCCTCTCATGGGAGTCACACAGTAACAAATATCGTGGGGGAGACATTTCACAAGAAGTATCCCACGAGCTTTAAAATGAGCACTTCTTTGACTACGAAAATTCCATTTCTAAGAATCTAAAGAGATATAGGATTCCAAATTTATATTTAAACATCGTTACTGCTCATACATGACTTAGGATGGTGACCCACTTGAAATGGTACCTATCAGCAGTGATAAGTTCTCTTCAATGAATGATGATGTATGTCTAATCTATGATGGGTAGTATGTAGCCATGTTAAAAAATCCTCTTTTAAAATAGCATTCCGTGGCAGGAGCAATAATGATGATATAAGATTAAGTGGAAAAGAGCAGGATACAAATTACTGCACGATGTGTGATACCAATTTTACTACATACATGTGTGTTTATGGGTTTGTGTGTATCTTCATAGAAAGATTCTAGAAGAAAACGCATGGAATGTACACAACATCCATGTATATTTTAAGTGAGGAAAAGGAAATCTACCTATCAAGAATTAATCTTTTGCTCCTTATCTTTCTAATTTTATAATTTTGTAATCTGATGAAAACATTATAAATTGGCACATCAAGCAAAACCATAATCTTATTTTTGGCATTTATGATTTTTCCTTTGAATCCTGTCAAAGAAAGGAATGCAGGACTTTCAGATGGCAACTTGCCAACATCACAGATCGGGATTTTAATGAATTCCCTCCTTCTGAGGCCTAATTTAAGTCCAATTTAAAGTAAACAAAACAAACATATTACTCCATGAAGGGGAATGAGCACTTCTTTGTTGTGCAGGCTTTGAATTTGAATCTTTTTATAAAATGAACAATAGAGCAAAAAATTAGCTTAATAAGCTAGATTTCTCCTCTGATCAGGCTTTTCTCATTAAAGGTTTAATAACATAGAATGTCATTAGAAAATGTAGGTTTGTCAGTGATTCAGTTTTCTTCTGCCTGAATGTTGACCAGTGAAGATTCTAGATGCAGGGGTCAGCATGTTTGGGAGATAATCTGTGGTTCATCGGTGACCTCAACCCTTTTCATCTCACATCTTTCTTCCCTAACAAACACACATGCACACCTCCCCCCCACACGTACACCCTAACTTTTTTTTTTTGGTGAACCTACCCACCACCGGCGAGCAGTCTAGACTTCACATTCAGCCTGCCTCTTAATGATGCTCTGAATCCCACAAAATGAAAAGCCTATGACTGATACCAAGATGAGAATCCTCTTGGAAGAGGGGAACACATGGCGGGATGGATGGCGATGTTCTCAGCAAGCCAAAACCATCTTTCAGCCTATGACATGACCTGCAGGACAACACTGATGTAATGTGCTTTGTCTGTCTTAGTCCATTTGAGCTACTATAACAAAAATGCCATAAGCTAGGTGGCTTATAAACAACAAACATTTATTTCTCACAGTTCTAGAGGCTGGGAAGTCTAAGGTCATGGCAATGGCCACTGATCCAGTGTCTGGTGAGGACTTACTGTCTTCACAGGGTGGCAGTGATGAGGGAGTTCTCTGAGGTCTGTTTTATAAGTGTACTAATCCCATGCATGGGGGCTCCACTCTCATAACCTAAGCACCTCCTAAAGGCCCATCTCCTAATTACCATCCCATGGGAGTGGGTAGGATTTTGGCATAGGACTTGGGGGTGGGGGACACAACTATTCACTCTGTAGCACTGTCCAAGGCATCAGCAGCAGGCGGGAAGGAGCCTAGACCAGCTGATCACAGATTCCAGGCTGCTCACTTTCTTACTAAGAACAGTGGACCACTGTTTAAAAACAACTGGCCCTGACGAGCAAGATGTGTGCTCGCCATATTTGTTTCACTGAGCTTTCACCTCACCCTGTGAGGTAAGTGTTTTTGTCCCAAATAGGCAGATGAGCAAAGGTCCAGAGAAGCTTACCTGCCTGCTCACCTTGTTTGTTTGGGTCTTTTACTCCTCAGCTCAGGCCCTTCTTCCACCACTGCTCCTCTCTCAGCTAAGAGGACAGCCCCGGATAGGCCTCGGCTGGGTCTGGACATGAGGTGGCAGCCGTGCCGTGCTTCCAGCACAGCCCTTGACAGAGAAGACCCGAACCTCTCCAGTCCTCCTCTCTACCCAGACAAACTGTTAGAAAGAACTTCATTTCTAGGGCATTTGTTCTTTGGTGTATCATTGGGTCTCCTCACATAGTCACTGTCTGTTGAGAGTTGAAAATAAATAGAATTATTTTCCTTCAAAACCTTCAGCCTTCTCTTTCTTCTTGATAGCTCTTCATCCCTCCCCTTTTAAAGATTTATTTACTTTTTTGAGAGAGAGGGAGAGAGAGGGCCTGCACGAGCGGCGGGAGGGGCAGAGGGAGAGGGAGAGAAAGAGTCCTAAGCAGACTCCCAGCTGAGCGCGGAGCCCAACTGGGGGCTTGATCCCATGACCCTGAGGTCATGACCTGAGCCGAAATCAAGAGTCGGATGCTTAACTGACTGAGCCACCCAGGCACCCCCTCCCCTTTTATAATATGACTTAAAATCACTAACATCTAATAACTAAAACTCATTTACACAGATATACTACCTCTCTCAGGCCTATTTTGTTTTCAAGACTCATGTAATTAATTGTGGAGGAACAAACTTTATCCACTCTACAAAAAATTTGTAGATCACAAATCACCATGGATATCTTCTTCTCCCTTCTTTCCCTTTCTATTCCTTTTCCTTCCTCTCTCCCTCCCTCTCTCCTTCCCTCTTTTTCTTTCCCTTCCTTCCCCCCTTCCCTCCGTCTCTCCTTCCTTCCTTCTATCCATTCATCAAGAGGGTGACTATAGGGGCGCCTGGGTGGCTCAGTCGTTAAGCATCTGCCTTCGGCTCAGGTCATGATCCCAGGGTCCTGGGATCCAGCCCCGCATTGGGCTCCCTGCTCCACGGGAGGCCTGCTTCTCCCTCTCCCACTCCCCCTGCTTGTGTTCCCTCTCTCGCTGGGTCTCTGTCAAATAAAATCAAAAAAAAAAAAAAAAAAAAGAGGGTGACTATACAGTCTTGTTTTCCCAGAACAGTCTTGATTTTCACATGTACTAGTGTAACTATGACTATCACCTACTTTCACTATCAGAGATGTCCTGGTGTGAGTGACAAATTATATGATTTCTCAATCCAGTCAACAAGCATTTGTTGAGCATCTAATACACGATCTACTACACATAGGACACTGCTGGGTGCTAAAGAACAAAGAGGCAGTTCTCAGGCTGCAGTTAAGTCAACCAACATTGAGTGTTTCTTACCTGTGACCCTGCTAAGTGCTACGAAGGATGAGGACATACCAGGAGAATCGCCATGGGTTTCCAGGGGCAGACTACACTGGTTTCTAAGCCCAGCACAGTTTAGAACTTCGGCCAAGTTTGCCTCAAAGAGTCTCAGTTTCTTTATCTATCAAAAGGGCATAGTCATGGGGCTGTGGAGAGGATTAAAACAGATAATGCTAATAAAGCATCTAGCACACAGCCTGGTACTTTGAGACTTAAAAATGGCAGATATTATCAATATTTTATTATTATTACTATCATTACTATTTTATTGTTTTTATAATTATAAAAGAATTGCATGCTTACTGTAAGCAAAGTCAACAACACAAGAAATATAGAGTGAAAAGCAAAAGTTACTCTCACATTGCTCCCCAATTCCACTGTAAAGTCGATCGGTGTTCAGTTTGTGGGTATCCTTCTTCATCTTGTTCCATCATAAACAAACTACATATATATCTTTCTGCGTGAAGCAGAGGGGCATGTGTGGTATAAATGTGACAGGATGCTAAATGGGATATTTCTTATTATTTTGGATTTGCAGTTAATGCACTAAAGATGAAGACAATAGGTATACGTGACCCATTTTTTTTTTTTTTTTTTAAAGATTTTATTTATTTATTTGACAGAGAGACAGCGAGAGCAGGAACACAAGCAGGGGGAGTGGGAGAGGGAGAAGCAGGCTTCCCACTGAGCAGGGAGCCCGATGTGGGACTCGATCCCAGGACCCTGGGATCATGACCTGAGCTGAAGGCAGACGCTTAACGACTGAGCCACCCAGGCGCCCCGTGACCCATATTCTAAAGAGAAGCACAATACCCACTCACACAGGATTTACTGAAACTAAGCAAAATGAGACCAGTGACATCACCATTAAGCTTATGTAAAAGCAGCTGGAAATTAATTTGAAAGTAATTTATAGGAGTAGAGAGAGAGAGAGAGAGAGAGGTCTTTGGTTTTTCTCCTTTATTTCAGGCCCAGTAAGGAGACCCCCTACATGAATGGCTCATATGGATGAGAAAGGAAACAGGTCTGACTCCCAGGTTCAATGCATGCAGAGCTGGATAGTTGGTAAGGGCTCTGACGTGAAGCAAGGCTGGAGGGCTCCGAGGAGAGCCTGCAGTGCGTCCGCAGAAGTTTGGGATGTGTATGCACACAGTGACTGGTGACTACTTTCCTCCAGGAGAAGTCTGAGGAGGGCAGGAGGCTGTCTGCGGCTGCCTGGGATGGCACAGCCCGGAGAGGGTCAATAGTCTGGAGAGTTGTACGTGGTGGGGCAAGAAAGTGTGAGCTTCGCAAATGGAGAATCACTAGACTGGAGCCTTCTCCAAAGGGTGGTCTGTTGGGGAGCAGGGACCCCAGAAGTAAGAGGTTGTGGGTACAAGGTTATAGGAGGACAGGTGGAGAGTGACTCCTTTAGGTTATGTTGAGTTTTCCCATCAGTGCTTCTTTTTTTTTTTTTTAAATATTTTATTTATTTATTTGACAGAGAGAGAGAGAGCAAGAGAGGGGACACAAGCAGGGGGAGTGGGAGAGGGAGAAGAAGGCTTCCCGTTGAGCAGGGAGCCAGACATGGGGCTTGATCCCAGGACCCTGGGATCATGACCTGAGCCAAAGGAAAATGCTTAATGACTGAGCCACCCAGGGGCCCCTCCATCAGTGTTTCTGAAGAACTCCCAGATATACCTCCATAAGAGAGCTACATGAGACAGCCTGCCTTGACAGAGGTCATTGACATAGGATTATCACAGCAGTGGCCACATAGGATGTTTGGCTCTTTCCTTTAAAACCGCCTTTTCGGGGCACCTGGGTGGCTCAGTGGTTAAGCGTCTGCCTTCAGCTCAGGTCATGATCCCAGAGTCCTGGGATCAAGCCCTGCATTGGGCCCCCTGCTCAGCGGGAAGCCTGCTTCTCCCTCTCCCACTCCCCGTGCTTGTGTTCCCTCTCTCGCTGTATCTCTCTCTGTCAAATAAATAAATAAAATCTTAAATAAATAAATAAATAAATAAAACCGCCTTTTCCATGCCATCAGTAAGGGTGGAGAAAAGGAAGAAACAGTACAAGAATAGACATTCCCCCCTCCTCTTTGCCATTACTGGTCTCCAAACTATGGTTAGGACTGTACTGGTAGAGGGGAGAAGTTTGGAATTGGATGTGACATTGAAGTTTTGCTTCAGGCTGGCTATATTTTCTAATATCTTCCAGTGATCAGAAAGGAGGTTATGGGGCTGCCTGTCTTAGTTATATGACTGGGAAGGGGTTCATGGAAACAAAAGCATAGCCATTTTCTGCTGGTTACTGAGTTCAACTCACATAATAAGCCAGTCACACACATGCGCACCAATACACCCACATGATATATGTAATAACCACAGCAGTAGAGTTTTTTAAAAAGACATCAAACCATAAAATTTTTATAACTCGCTTTCCTCACTAATCAATATATAGTCTATTATAGTAAGTCTAGAACTGCCTTGTACTTTTAAATAGATTTATAGTATGCTATTTAATGTATGCACAAAAATTTAATTAACCATTCCTTTACATGGGGGACATTTAGATAGTTTCCAATTTTATACCACTAGAAATAATGCTTCAGTGTATTTCTTTTTATCCAAGTGCCAATATTTCTGTAGAGGAGATTCCTAGAAGTGAAATGATATGCATATTTTGAAGTTTGGTAAATACTGCCAAATTGTCTTCCATAAAATTTGCATCAATTTATCTTCCCACCAAGAGTACATAAGAGCTCCTATCTCCTCACACCCTTGCCAAGAATGTATATAAATATTTGTTAATTTGAAAGACTAAAAAACTATCTTATTATTATTTTGTTTTTAGATTTTTTTAATGTAGTGAGGTTGGGCATCTTCAAATAGGTTTTTAAGTTTTTGCTTTTATATAAATTGTCTATTCACCTTGCACACTTTTCTATTGGATAAGTTATCTTTTTGTTGACAATGTTAGAGTTTTTTCTCCATCTCTCTATCTCTGTAATTCTCTCTATGTACATGTATACACGCAGGCTGAAGAAATATATATATGACCGATATATCTGTCTCTCTCTGAATCTCCCCATGTCTATACACATAAATGTCTGTCATTTATATCTTTCCCAGTTTATTGCTTACCTGTTTATAACCTCTTAACACTGCTTATGTTATCTTTTGCCCTACAAAAGTTTTATTTAATGTAGACTATCTTTAATTTGTTTTTACTTGTTTGTTAACCTAGGAAAGATTTCTTTAATCTACTTCAATATTATGACTGTTTGATTCTTTAGATCTTTAATTCATCTGGCATTAATTTTAAATGAGGTCAAATGCCTCCTTTATATATAATACATAATAAATACATAATATATCCAACAATTTTATTTTTTCCTTTATATGAATCCATTTGTCTATTCTTATCTCAGCCATCATACAGTTTTATTACTAAAACTTTATAGCATAAAGACAAATTTTCCCTGCTTAAAAAAAACGTTCCTTGGCTATTTTCTTGCATTTACTCTTCTGGGTAAAGTTTAAGATTTATCCAGTGAAACTCCATCCTTCCATACAAATACTAAAGCAGGATTCTACTTCTGGCAGTGCTACACTAACTTGTTTCAAACAAATCCTTTCATTAGGAATGACTGGAAAGGCTAGACAAAGTATTTTTTTAAATCTCTTTGAAAGTATTGGAAAATCACCAAAATTGCAAGATATATAAATGTAGATGTAGATATAAATAGACATATTTTGGAAAATTATATATATGTGTGTGTGTTACCTTTTTGAAGGTATTGGAGAGATACCAAAGCATTAAGTATTTGAGAGGTCAAGAACTGAGAGAAAGGGGAATCCACAGAATTGAGTCCAACTGGTGTCAATTGGTGGCTGAGAGATTGATTTCTTTGTTCTGATTCCTATGAAGGAGGTGCTGCCAAAAACTGAGTACAGGGTCCATCAAGGAGGACTGGCCCTGGTAGATAGATAGCTAAGATTCCAGTTGGAATCCCTGAAAAGTTATATTTTAGGAGTAAATGTAGCCTGAGATAGACTAATCCTAGCTCTCGCAGAGTGAAGCCCAGCTATAAGGGATTCAGGTGATTAAGGTGATCTACATCTATTGTAACTGTTTTCACAAGTAAAATCAAATCTTTTTGAGGAAGATTACACCTTTTGAAGTCCTGAATTATCTCCATAATTTTTTCACACACAATATTTAGAATTAAATAAAAAAATAACAAGTCAGGCAAAGAGAGAATAATTAACAAAAAAGAATCAAATAAAAAATAAGAAATAGAAATAGACCCACTGATGATCTAGATGTTGGAGTTATCAGGTACAAACTTTAAATTAACTATGATTAATATGTTCAAGAAATGGGATGATAAAATAGAGAATTTCAGCTGGAAACTAGAGACTATGAAAAAGAAGCAAATATAAACTGTGGAAATGTACAATAAAGTAACTGAAATTAAGAACTAAATAACTTAACATCAGATTAGCCCCAGGTAAAGAGCAAATTAGTGAACAGGAAGACAGGTCAGAAGAAAATATCCAGAATAACACAAGGAGAGAATAGCATTAAAAATGGGAGCATATAGGGACATGGAGTAAAGCTCAACATATATATATATAGCTGGAGTCTTAGAAAGAAAGGAAAGAGAATATGGGCAGAAGCATATTTGAAGAGATGTTGACTGAAATTTTCCAAAAATGACCAAAAAATCAAATCACATTTTCAAGAAATACTATAAACTCTAATCATAATAAGTAGCAAACAATCCCTCCTCACATCTATAGACAACTTAGTAACACTGATAAAAACCAAAGACAAAGAGAAATATTAAAACCAGTCAAAGAAAGAAAGAAAATGACTGCCTTCAAAAAAGACACAACAAAGATTTAGGGCTGACTTCCTAATAGAAAAAATGGGAGACAAAAGATAATGGAATAATATCACCTAAATTTGAAACGTATATTGTAGCAGCCTTTTCTTGAATACCACTAGTGAGTTCATCAAATAGCCAGATCCATTTGGGGATACATGTGACCGATAGAAATTTCTTTCTTAGCTTGTGCTAAAATATATCTGCCTATAATTTCCACTGTTCTAGTTTTATCCAGAGAATTTGGAATTTCAGAAAATTTGGAGCTAATTTTTCCTCTATTTGGTTGGGAAGGATAATTCTCAAAACCTTCTGGAGCTTAAGAAACATTTTCAAACTTACCTAAGTTCTCCTACCATCCATCCTTTCTACAACCACTAAGCATCTATTATGTACCTGTCAACTCTTAACTGATGTGAATACGATGATAACCAGGACACATTCACTCTTAGGAGTTCCTAATTTGGAGGGTGGGAAAGATGGTAGACAGTAATTGCAACACTGTGTGATAATTTCAATTATAGGAGTGAGTACAAGATGCCACAAGAATATATAGCAGGGGCAACTAACTCAACATAAAGAAAGAGGACATCACTCTGAAGGAACTGATACCTGAGATGAGACAGGAGCTATATATTTTTCTTTTTGAATGGAAATGCAAACTAGGTATTCTAGATGTACAGAACCATACATGCAAAAGCATAAGAAAGTGAAAGAACGTGCCATCTGGTCTGTCTTATTCTCACCTACAGCAGATGAGCTCCTTCCTGAAGTCAGCAAATACAATTTCCAGTAGCTCCAGAATTGCATTGTTCCAGTTTAGCAAACTCAGTGGAAAGAAGCTTCTTCCTATGGTCCATTTATCACTTTTCAGAGATGAATGCTTCTTGACCTTGCTTGGCTCTTATGCCCACCCTCTGGACCATTTAGATTCAGTGGAGGAATGCAGTACCAGGATTGCACAACCTTGAAGCATGATTAGAAAAGAATCAATTGTTTCCAGCTCCAGTGGAATTACATGGAGTAGGGGATGGGTTGGATCCCAAGGGATAAGATGGTGGTCAGAAAAAAGGAACGCTAATAGGATACAACAATACATTACAATGATCATCCACCACAACCAAGTGGGATTTATCCCCTGGATGCTAGGGTGGTTCAACATTCGCAAATCAATGTGATAGAACACATTAATAAGAGGAGGGAGAAGAACCATATGGTCCTCTCAATTGATGCAGAAAAAGCATTTGACAAAACACAGCATCCTTTCCTGATTAAAACTTTTCAGAGTATAGGGATAGAGGGAACATTCCTCAAGTTCATAAAATCCATCTATGAAAAACCCACAGTGAGTATCATCCTCAATGGGGAAAAGCAGAGAGCCTTTCCCTTAAGATCAGGAACACGACAAGGATGCCCCCTCTCACCACTATTGTTCAACATAGTACTAGAAGTCCTAGCAACAGCAATCAGACAACAAAAAGAAATAAAAGGTATTCAAATTGGCAAAAAAGAAGTCAAACTCTCTCTTTTCACAGATGACATACTTTATGTGGACAACCCAAAAGCCTCCACCCCCAAATTACTAGAACTCATACAGTAATTCAGTAATGTGGCAGGATACAAAATCAATGCACAGAAATCAGTTGCTTTCTTATACACTAACAACGCAACTGTAGAAAGAGAAATTAGAGAAACGATTCCATTTACAATAGCATCAAAAACCATAAGATACCTCAGAATAAACCTAACCAAAGAGGTAAAGGATCTATACTCTAGGAACTACAGAACACTCATGAAAGAAAGTGAAGAAGACACAAAAAGATGGAAAAACATGCCATGCTCATGGATTGGAAGAATAAACATTGTTAAAATGTCTATGCTACCCAGAGCAATCTATACCTTCAATGCCATCCCGATCAAAATTCCAATGACATTTTTCAAAGTGCTGGAACAAACAATCCTAAAATGTGTATGGAATCAGAAAAGACCCTGAATTGCCAAGGAAATGTTGAAAAAGAAAAACAAAGCTGGGGGCATCACGTTGCCCGATTTCAAGCTATATTACAAAGCAGTGATCACCAAGACAGCATGGTACTGGCACAAAAACAGATATATAGACCAATGGAACAGAACAGAGAGCCCAGATATGGACCCTCAACTCTATGGCCAAATAATCTTCGACAAAGCAGGAGAAAATATGCAATGGAAAAAAGACAGTCTCTTCAATAAATGGTGCTGGGAAAATTGGACAGCCACATGCAGAAGAATGAAACTCAACCATTCTCTAACACCATACACAAAGATAAACTCAAAATGGATGAAAGACCTAAATGTGAGACAGGAATCCATCAAAATCCTAGAGGAGAACATTGGCAATAACCTCTTTGACATCGGCCACAGCAACTTCTTTCAAGATACGTCTCCAAAAGCTAGTGAAACAAGAGCAAAAATGAAGTTTTGGGACTTCATCAAGATAAAAATCTTCTGCACAGCAAAGGAAACAGTCAACAAAACAAAGAGGCAACCCACGGAATGGGAGAAGATATTTGCAAATGACACTACAGCTAAAGGGCTGGTATCCAAGATCTATAAAGAACTTCTCAAACTCAACACCTAAAAAACAAATAATCAAGTCAAAAAGTCAAAAAATGGGCAGAAGACATGAACAGACACTTCTCCGAACAAGACATACAAATGGCTAACAGACACATGAAAAAATGTTCATCATCATTAGCCATCAGGGAAATTCAAATCAAAATCACACTGAGATACCACCTTACACCAGTTAGAATGGCAAAAATTGACAAGGCGAGAAACAACAAATGTTGGAGAGGTTGTGGAGAAAGGGGAACCCTCTTACACTGTTGGTGGGAATGCAAGTTGGTACAGCCAGTTTGGAAAACAGTGTGGAGGTGCCTCAAAAAATTAAAAATAGAGCTACCCTATGACCCAGCAATTGCACTCCTGGGTATTTACCTCAAAGACACAGATGTAGTGAAAAGAAGGGCCATATGCACCCCAATGTTCATAGCAGCAATGTCTGCAATAGCCAAACTGTGGAAAGAGGCGAGATGCCCTTCAACAGATGAATGGATAAAGAAGATGTGGTCCATATATACAATGGAATATTACTCAGCCATCAGAAAGGATGAATACTCAACTTTTACATCAACATGGATGGGACTGGAGGAGATTATGCTAAGTGAAATAAGTCAAGCAGAGAAAGTCGACTATCATATGGTTTCACTTATTTGTGGAACATAAGGAATAGCATGGAGGACATTAGGAGAAGGAAGGGAAAAATGAAGGGGGGAATCGGAGGGAGAGATGAACCATGAGAGACTATGGACTCTGAGAAACAAACTGAGGGTTTTAGAGGGGAGGGGGGTGGGGAGATGGGTTAGCCCGGTGATGCGTATTAAGGAGGGCACGTACTGCATGGAGCACTGGGTGTTATACGAAAACAATGAATCGTGGATCACCACATCAAAAACTAATGATGTATTGTATGGTGACTAACATAACATAATTAAAAAAAAAAAAAGAAAGAAGCAATGCTTATTACATTCTCTCAGCCTAAACAGCAGGGGTTATCCACAACCCTATTCTCAAGAGTTTTTTTGTGTGTTGCTATGGAAAGAGCATGGAATTTGGAGTCTGGACTCTTGGCCAGGTTCACTACCTTTGTCATGCTGAACAAGTCACTCTTTAAACTTCAACTTCTGTGTTTATAAAAATATGTGCAATGTCAGACTGGCTATATTCCCGAAAAATTGAAATGAGATCATCCATGTATAAGCACCCACCACAAGTCCTGATACGCAATACCTATTTAGATTTCTTTTGCTTTTTTCTTGGGCTCTCAGGTATCTAAGAGACCAGGGCCAGGGGTGAGAATTGTATATATATGGATCAGATATTCCCAAGAGTTGAAGAACCACAACAGCAGACTGTGGAAAGGCCTGTGTTGGGGGAGAGAGGAGCAGAGATCTGGGTCATGGTGGAGAAGAGGATTTGTGTCTGGAGCATGGAGTATCTCAGCTTTTGAGTTGACTCTGTCATCATTTGTGTGTGTGTGTCCAACCATATCTGTGTGTCTTACTTGTATTAGACAAGTTCAAGATAAATGATTGCCACTGGTTGAAAATGACACTGAAGAATGAGGGCCAAGAGAAAAAGAGACACATCTTGCTTCGACAAGGTTCGTGTAATTCTCCCTCCATGCGGAGTGTTTACCGTGTATGCTAATTATCCTGCAGCATAACAAGAACTCGGAACATTAGGACATATGCTTCAGATTAGGTTTGTTGCAAGTCCCGTGTGGTCACAGCAGTCAACAATGTCCATGAAGACCCAGCCTTGCTGGGTTGGGGCTCTTGCAGCGTGGCTATCCGCTCAAAAGTTTAAAAGAGAAAGAAAAACTGCTGATAGAGCAAATACAGACAGAGCAGATCTCCTAGTGAGGCTTATCTTGGTCTTCCCTGTTTTTGCTGTGAATATTTCCCTCATTATGACCTTAGCAGTGACATCCTGATTGGCCTTCTTCTTGCCTGGAATATGTTCAAATTTCCTAGGCATGCTGAGAACAGAATTGGAAGTTGATGGTAATGAGAAATGCTGTAATTACAAGGCATCTTAATATTGAAAAAGAAAATGGATCTTTAAATTTATTTTCATTAATAACACAGGACGCTGGCATCCTGGAACATAGCTCCCCTCTCCTCTCTCCTCCTCTTCCTCTCCCTGCCCTCCTTTCTTCACCCCTCCCCCTCCCTCTCTTCTTTCCCTCTTTTTCTTAATTTTGATCTTTATTGTTTGAATAAAACATAATAATAATACAAAATCATAATTTTATTTTATTTTTTTAAAAGATTTTTTATTTATTCATTTTGAGAGAGGGAGAGGGAGAAGCAGACTTCCTGCTGAGCTGGGAGCCCGACGTGGGGCTCCATCCCAGGACCCTGGGATCATGACCTGAGCCGAAGGCAGACTCTTAACGATCTGAGCCACGCAGGGGCCCCCAAAATCATAATTTTAAAATGAACATTTATTATACAAATAAAACAGTACCATCATTATGTAAAAATAATAATAATAAAGTGTAGCTGCCTTTAAAAATTGCTCTTGTAATTACCATTTTAACCCCAGTGTGACTGGGAGGGAAAGCTTATTTCTGCAGCCGCAGCTTACACGCTGCCATGGTAACATCTGGGCTGCAAGTGAACAGTGAAGCTTGTCATAAAAATCAACTTTGGCAGGGGGAAATGACAGTGAATGGAACAATTTTAACTATGGGGGTACTTCCATTAGACAAAGTATATGTACAACTGTCTCCAGAGAAAAAAATATTGGAGAGTCTCCTCTCTGGGACCATCCTTAATAAGGTGGAGAGCAGTGGACCATTGAGTTAGAGACACAGAGCGCAGCCTCTGTTTACTTAGCCTTTTCCACTGTCTTTTTTTAAATGGTTTTGTTTTTGTTTTTAACATATGCATTATGTTTGTTAATTGTTAAAAGTATGTGCTGAAACTGCTCCTAGAAAATGGATTTTTCTCCAGCAAGTTAATTTAGCTGTACATTCAATTAAATTTGAAATCAAACTATATTTCTCCCTCAGGGTAGATTCCTCTGAAAATCATCTCCAGACTTTGGCAGGAGTAACTTGACTGCAAGATGGAGAGAATAACGAGGCTGGGAGGAGAGTGGGGGGAGGAAAGACCAGTAAATTAAGTACCTGTTGACCCGAGTTTGAGTCCTAGTTCTGTCCCTTATTAATTTGTGATCTTGGGCAACTAAGAAGATACAGAAGCTCTGTGTTTCATTTTTCTCCTCTAATATAGGGAAGACAATAATGGTAAAGGTACAAGCAAGTGCTTTGTAAGTTACAAAGTGCTATATAAATGGCAGTTATCATTATGGGAGTTAATTCCCCTTGAAAGTTTTAACTTTCTCTTTACGAGAAAGGCCCTTCTTTAGGAAGACCTCCTAAGATAGTTTCATTAGCTATGACTGAGAAAAGAAAAATGTCCTTTCCGTTGTAAAGCATGGTTTGGTCACATTGTTAATTCATTAATTCACATTCATTCATTCATGAATTCAGACATTCACTCATTCATTCTTACAGATGTCTGACATTTATTGAAATGCTAGTAAATAAAAGGCACTGTGCTAGGCAGTGGAGATATGACGAACAAGAATAACTTAAGCTCTGGATTTTTGGATCTTTCTTTATACTGGGAGATAAAGGCAAAACAAGTACATGAATTAAACTAAATTACAAACTATCGTAAGTGCTACAAAGAAACCAAGAAGGGAATTAGAGAGGTTTTACAATAGGAGGAAAATGGGGCTAAATAAATATGATCAAAGAAGGACTACCACAGGAATTAAAGTTCTGAAGGACAGAGGTAGGGGAGGTATTCAGGAGAAACAGCACGTGCAAAGGCCCAGGGGTAGAGAAGAATTTGGCTTACTGAGAGAGACCTGAAATTAGGCCAGTGTGTCTGGATCATGTAAGCCAAGGGGAGACAGGGTCAAAATGAGTGTGGAGACACAGCTAAACTCAGGAATTTTGTTCTGTGTGAGATGGAAAACCATTAAAAAGGTTTTCAACAATGGAGGACACAAGTAGCTTCTTGGGCTATTTTATTATGAGTCTTTTTGAGTTAGAATTCTAGTTATTTTGCCAAGTACCTTAGCATACTTAAACATACAAGTACAAAACAAATTCTGGTTATCAGCGCTAAGGGAAATCTGAAGATTAGTCTGAGTTCATTTTTCTATTACCTTAGACATGTAAGTTGAAAACAGGAGTTGGTTTTATTAGTGGAAGGTAACTCCATCTTCCATTTGTGGTATGATGGCAAACTTACGATTTTGATGGTCTTTAGAACTGAGGAACAGGAAAGAACAGACTGAGGCTTTTCATCAGGAAGGCATGCATATAATAAACTGAAATTCTTTGAACTTAACTGCATCTAGGGAAAAAACACATTGTTAGAGGACTTTGTTAGCTTCCTATAAGTTTTTTTTTTCCCCCTAAGACATTCGAGAATTCACAGAGTACGATTTTCAGCAAGAATATGAATAAAAGTTTCTGTTTTGTTGTGCTTTCTGTTTTAGAATTTTTGTTCTGGGCAGAATCCTGTCACTGAGCAAGAAATGCTAATTGGACATTTGATTCATCTGGACAGCTGTGAATGGAATTTTTGCTAACCAGCAGCAGATGTAGACCTAAAACAGCATGGCAAATGGCCATTGGCATAGATGTGATGTTAGCTGCATGGTGCCCATGCTCCAATCCACAAGCATTCAGTCTTTTTTTTCCTTGAAAGATTTTTTATTAAATATTTCTGTAAATTAATCTTATTGGTTGTAAAGAGCCAACCCAATTCATTGGCATGGGAAGAGAGAATCTGTCACAGTCTTTTTTTTTTTTTTAATTTTATTTTATTATGTTAGGGTAATCACCATACATTACATCATTAGTTTTTGATGTAGTGTTCCATGATTCATTGTTTGCGTGTAACACCCAGTGCTCCATTCAATATGTGCCCTCCTTAATACCCATCACCAGGCTAACCCATCCCCCCACCCCCCTCCCCTCTAGAACCCTCAGTTTGTTTCTCAAAGTCCATAGTCTCTCATGGTTTGTCTCCCCTTCCGATTTCCCCCTCTTCATTTTTCCCTTCCTTCTATCTTCTTCTTTTTTTTTTTTTAACATATAGTGTATTATTTGTTTCAGAGTTTATTAGTACTCCAAGGAGTGGATCGGTGAAGTTAGATGGGAAATAGTTGCTTTCCAGTTGAAAACACTGAACAGATGCTGGCATTATTAACAGAACGTTGCCTACTTGCAGCTCAGTCCTGGATGGAGCTGTCTGCCACTTGGTCTCCAAGTAATACCCTTTAGTTTATTTAGGGATAAATGCCTTTGGAAATGAACCACCCCAAAACAGGAATTCAGTACATTCAGAAGATGATACTGATCTTTCTTTTTTTCTTTTTCTTTGGATATTGGTCTTTCTTGTTTGCTTTTTTCTTTTTTTCTTGTTTGCTTTGAAGTCTGATGAACTGGTGAACTGATTTTATATCAGATGCTGGTTTATTTAAGGAGTTACAATTAACCAGGAGTGAATCCTGAAAAATCACTCATGGAATTTACTATAAAGAAACAAAAAAACATGGCTTCTGTCTCCAGAGATTTTGATTTCAAAATTCTTCCTTGATGATTTTGATATGCACCCCTCGTTGAGACTCTCATCAAAATAAGACTTTTAAAAAAGTTTAAGATCTCTATCATTAGCTCAACGTGTTGTCTATGAACAGTCACACCACACTCATGCATTATATAGTTCCTATAACTAAAGAATGAGTTGAGAGGAAATCAGAGGTGTGGCATTCCCAAATCCAGCTGGCCTGCGATCCTCCCTACACTGTCCTAGCCTGAATTTCTAAAAGAAATCAGGTCAACTTTTCCAATGTAGGTTCCCCGGCCTTGGTTCCCACTGTGTGAAACTGTGCCCCACTCTCCCTCTCATTCTGTGTAAAATAAAAGATTTTCATTGGTCTCTTTCATTTTGGGGGGAAACCACATTTTCCTATGGCCACTTACATCTTTGGAAGGTTGCCCTCTATGAAGAGCTTCAGACGATCTATATGGCAGTTTTCTTGCACATTAGAAACTGTACAAAACACGGGGGTTTTATTTTGTCTTGAATCACGCCCTTCTCTCCCTACCTGCCAAGAGATTCTGGTTTTATTGGTTGGGCCTGAGGTGTTTAGCTGTTTTAATGTTTTAATAGCTTTCCGGATGATTTTAAACTCTTTTTTTTTTTTAAAGATTTTATTTATTTATTTGACAGAGAGAGAGACACAGCGAGAGAGGGAACACAAGCAGGGGGAATGGGAGAGGGAGAAGCAGGCTTCCTGCTGAGCAGGGCGCCCGATGCAGGGCTCAATCCCAGGACCCTGAGATCATGACCTGAGCCGAAGGCAGACGCTTAACAATTGAGCCACCCAGGCGCCCCCCAGATGATTTTAATATGCAGCCAGATTTAAGAACCACTGGTTCAGAGTATCCTAGTTTGGCATCCACAGGTCTAAGGATCTGCCTCATTATATGAAGAACCATCAATAAAGAAAATCATTGGCTGGATTTATTATAAACATGCTGGGATGTGTGCACATTTTCATTATAACCTTATTATGGCTTGGCTATTTATACACCAACATGCAGATCCAACTGAGTTGTCCAACATTTACAGAATGGGACATGTTCTAGGGAGTGGCACATGGTAGGCAGGGATCGGTCATGGTGGGCCTTATCTGCTATCCTGCATTTTGATCTATAGGCAATGGAGAACCATTGAAGGGGAGAAAGAAGCAGACTTATCATGTATCATCTTACAAAATGCAAGTCATCGTGACTGACCATCTGTCCATAGGCACCAATCACATCACCCCTGAGCCAACCCATAATGAGGGATTCAGGCAAGAGACAATCTACTTAAGAAAATGCAAACCATCCATTTATCCATTTATTCACTGAACAAACATTTATTGAACACCTACTATGTGCCAAGCACTAGGGATACAGGATTTCTCAACCTTGGCACTGTTGACATTTTGGACATAGGATATTGGGGGCAAGGAAGGGGCAGCTGTCCTGTGCACTACAGGATGTTTGACAGCATCCTTGTCCTCTACACACCAGATGCCAATAGCACCTTCCACCTTCCACCATGCTTACCCCAAGCTGTGACAACTGAAATCCCCACTGGCTGAGAACCACTGGCATACAGGGATGAATAAAGCATACCCCCTGTCCTTCAGAAGTTTATAGTCTAACCTGGCAAAGAAAAGATGGGCATTAAAAAAGCATAATGAAGGGTAAAAGTATCATACAAACTGTTAAGAGAGCTAATATAGAAGGGAAAAATATCTCCATTTAGGGTAAGCAAAGAAGCCTTCATGGAACTGAAGAGGCTTTTAAACTGAGCTTCAAAGATGTTCTGGATGCATGAAGGTGAATTGGAAAAGCTGACACTCAGAAGAACCCCTCAGCTCCACAGTCCCATTTAAGGCACTCTTTTGGCATAAGTCACCATATGCGTATTAGCTGATTTGGATCCTATTAATTGGACCAAGGTGGGCACCTAATCAATGTATAGGCTGATTGATGAACCATAAAGTGGCTTGCCAGAAATGATCTAATTGTGTGCTTTCCACCAGATTTTAACTTTTCTCATCCATTTTTCCCTCCAGCTTGATTTTAAGGTGATATGCACAAGTATGACTACTTAATGTTCAGGTTTCATTTTGATTGGTTGATACTTGGGCTACACAGGTCATTATATACCATGAATATACCCCTGACCTCTCCACCCAAGGACATTGTTCAGATTGTATTCTATGGGAATGGTGCCCCTAGAGTTGTGAAAGTCACCTTGCTTCTATGCACTCTCTCCCAGCAATATGTGAGGCAGATTAGAAGACTGAAAGCCTGACATTTCTCTGCTAGACAAGGTTTATGTACAGCCAAGTCTCTTGTCTCTTGTTCTCTTGACCTCCAACCTGCCTGACCTTGTGATGGGTGCTTGTACGCTCTGTCTCTATCTCTACCAGTAGAGTGAGTTAGTTCAGAGATGGTGGTGAGAGACCCCACAGCGTTTTCCAGTCTAGCCATGAGCAGATTGGGTCCATGAATAAAGTGGATATTTCAATCTCTGCTTCTCCTTGTGTATATTCTTTAAGACTTAGAAGAGCAGGGGCAAGGAATTAGATGCTTTGCACTGAACTTGTGTTCGGATTAGGTTTCCATGGAGTCATGTAGGAGCTTTAGAGTCAGCAACGTGGGACAAGGGATAGGTCACATAGGAGGAGCTCCAGATTCCTGGCTGTCACTCTGTTCCCTTGACCTGGAATAGTTTATCTATCATCTATCTATCTATCTATCTATCTATCTATCTATCTATCTATCATCTATCTATCTATCTACCTATCTATCCATCATCTATCTGTCTCCTGGGTAAGATGCAACTTGGAATAAATCAAATAAGAATTTCTACTGTTTAAAGAAAGTTTCATAAGTGCTGATACAATGGTTTTATTGTACTGCCTCAACTTCTCATTTTGTCATCAAGACTACTCTTCTAAGAACCAGCCTGCCTGGGCTCATACCCCAGCTCTATCACCTCTTGTGTGATTTGGGGCAAGGTGTAATCTCTCTATGCCTCATCCTTCATCTCTAGAGTGGGGACCACAGTGTCAGCCTCATGGGGTTGCTGTTAGGGTTCAATGCAGGCATATATGTAAGGCATTCAGGAGGGTGCCTGGCACTTTGGGAGCATCATGCCAGAGGAAGCACTGACACAGCACCATTTCCCAAAAGCAGTGGGTCTCCCTTTTCTCTCAAATTCCTCCTCTGTTGGCTGCTTGTGCCTGGATTTCTCTAATTGGGACAACTAAAAAACACCATTCAATTGTCAATGCTTTTCTTCCTGAGAATGGTGAGGCCTTAGTGCTTGCCTGTCATACACACTTGCTGTAGGGATTAATTAGGCCCTTTCCCGAGATCAAATCTTGGTGTAGGTGAAGGGGGGTGAGGGAGGAGGCCCAGGAAGAAGAGAAGGGGGCCTCCAAAGCCAAGTTTCTATTTCTCCCATTTTTCCAAGTGATAATTTCAAGTCCTCCAGCTTAGAAACTTGTTCTTTTCTCTCCATCCTTTAGGTCATTCATATCACCAAATTGCAGATGGCTTTAGTATGGCTCTCAGAGCCACCTCTTCCTTCCCATTGGTCTTTTACCAGCCGAGTGCAGGCCGTCATCATCTCCCTTTTGGACTGAGGTGCTCACCAGGCTCCCCACTGGGTTTCTTAAATTTGGGCTTGTCCTTCTCTAAACCATGATAGACATCACTGATAGGTTCTGTGGCTGGCTGTTCTCTCAAACTGTACTCAAGAATTAGACAACCCACACTTTTTTTGGCCTGGCTTAAAATCCTCACAGTTAGGCTCATTATTCAACATTATCTCTGATTCCTGTGCACATGATCCCTTCATCTACTCTGGTCACCCCCCTTCTCCCTCTTTTACTCTTCCTTCCCTGCAAGGTCCCTGTTTCCTTACATTGCTCATGGAGTCAATGTCTTCTAAGCTTACTCCCTGCTCAACAATCTAGGATTCATGCTAGATTCTCAGACTGAAATGCCTTCTTCAAAATATATCCCACCCGTCTTTGAATACCCATCTCAAAACACCAGCCCTCTATGTAGCTTTCATGAGTGCTCCAGGCTAAATTCACATTTCTCTTTTCTGAGTGTTTGCTGGCACTCAAATTTTTCTTAGGTCTTTCGTGCATTTGTATAGTGGTTAAGTACATGGTATTTGCAGTCAGACAGATGTGACTCCAGGTTTGAAATCTGGCTCTACCAATTATTATCTGAGTAAATTAACTTCTCTTGGTGTCAGTTTCCTTATTAGAGAGGCTGTTTCGGCACAGTGACATAAGACACAGAATCAGGGGTCACACTGTTTGGGCTTGGATCCTGGTTTCATCACACACTAGCTGGGTATGCTGGAAAGTAAGTTAACCTCTCCAAGCCTGAATATCTTCATCCATAAAATGGGCATATTAACAGTAGAAACTTCAGAGGATGATCGTGAGGATTAAATGAGGTAATCCAAATAAAGTGTTTAGCAAATTCCTGGAAATGCTTATTAAAATGGGGACCAATCTCTCTTGGGAAGAGTGATTCTTCCCCTCTTCAGGTATTTCTTTCCATGCAGAAGGAGCTCAAATGGAGTAAGGCCCTAGTTTCCTTCCTCCCTCTACTTGTCATACCTTGGAGGGGGAGTGTAGAGTGGAGCAATGGAGTTAAGTGACTTGATTGACACATTTGTGAAGAACAAGTACATTATGCTTGGCTCAGCTCCTCCCTTGCTTCCTCTTGGGAGTGGGTTGCCCACATGAATTATGTCTACTCTGTTGCTCCCTGCCATACATTTTACAGAGGATTGCCTCTCCATTAGGAGGTCTGCCGTTGTCCAGAGATACCTTGTGTGAGTTTATTTACTTCTGCAGTACTGAAAAATCCAATCATCTGCAAATATATGCTCTATCGATAATAAAGATGATATGTTTGGTATCTTTGTCTTTTTTTCAATTCATTCAGAATTCAGGGAGACAGAATATTCCTTATTGGATTCAATAACACCTATTTCTTTTGGTTTTGGTGATGCTTAAATTATATAATGCATAAAACTGTACACTAGGGTTTGTATAAATTGGAATTCCTTACTTATGTAGAACAGGAATCTATTGAAAGGCCATAAGATTACTCACATAATCAATAAGAACTATACTCAGAAAGGACAGGAGATAAAGAAGCTCTGGCAAGAACCAATGGAGAATTGTCTTGGGGCACTGCTACCCAGAATGCCAGTTCCAATTACTTTCAGTCTTCTTGTTACTCTGCTCAAAGTTCAAATTCCAGGGAGAGAGTCTCTGATTCATTTGGGTTAGGTCATATGTTCACCCCATAACAGTGAAGCAAGGCATTGTGACTGGGAACCCCATCAGACAGTGACCAATGGGTCATATTGCCCCCATCCTCTCAGTCACAAAATGGGGAACGAATGCTAGATGACAAAATCAAACAAATATACTAATAATTAGCCCCTACCATTAATAAACATGAATGTAATTATTCTCTCATCAATTCCCTAAGTAGATTTAATGTGTCCTAGAGAGAAATAACTATATCTTACACTTCTTTCCATACTTCACAGCATTAAACATAGTTTCTTTCCATTCTTACATCCAAGAGCACATCTTGATTTACCCTAAATATCTCCACATCCTATTCCTTGATGCCATGGGTTTTTTTGGGTTTTTTTTGTTTTGGTTTTTGCCCCAAACCATTTTATATCTCATTTCTAGGCAGGCCATCCTGAAGCATAGTCTCTTCTGAGCACACTGGGGCAGTTAGTGAGTATATATTGATTGATGAATTATGAAGATGAATTGTCATTGCCTATTATATTGAAAGGCAGCATGTTGAGTAGGCCTTTGCTCAGAAGGCAGAACACAATGTGAGCCATTACTTTTCACTGTTAACTCAAGGATGTGGTTTGATGGTCAAGCACAAGAGAGAGGATAATAGAGTCAGAGAGTCAGAGACTGAGATAGACCCAGAAAGAGACAGAAGAGACCAAGACAAGAATAAGGACTGAGGTAGATGAACTATAGTTTTCCATGGCCCCAGATGGGTCAAAGGAGAATAGTTATTGTTTAGGTAAAAGTTGTTGAGAGACAACCGCTTGGTATTTTGAGAAAGATGGATGGTCCACTGTCATAACCCTTCAAGATAATTCCTTCTGAAAATTACAGACCATGATTATCTTTCATGGTGAAGAGTGCCCTTTCCCCAGTAGCATCAGCATTATGGAGACTGCTGGAAGTATAGAAGCTCAGGCCTCACCCCAGACTTATGAATCCTATTCTGCATTTTGACTCCCAGGTGGCTCACATGCACATTATAGTAGCCCTGGGGTATTCAGAGATCATTAGAGGGGAGACTTGGTTTTGACTATTCCCTTCACCACTCTCC
This sequence comes from Phoca vitulina, assembly GCF_004348235.1. Lineage (NCBI taxonomy): Eukaryota > Metazoa > Chordata > Mammalia > Carnivora > Phocidae > Phoca > Phoca vitulina. The sequence continues at coordinate 8,691,635 of NW_022589743.1, read as the reverse complement.
AGCATGTGACACTAGAAATGACTTATTCCTCCTGAGTCTCAGCTTCCTTACCTGTATAGTGGAAAGGACATATCTGCACTCATTGTTTTTAGGGCTTCTTGGACATAACAAATGCAATTTGAATGTGCAGGTACTTTGAAAACTGGAAAGGGCCCTGGAAATGGAAGCTCTCCAGTCACTTACTCTATGTGGCTGGGGAGGGGACAATGACCTTCCTCCTGGCTATCACTTGTGAGTTTAACTTTACCGCTATATTCTTTCTTTCTAGCTCTGAGTAAACTCTAACATGTGTGAAGATGTGAACAAGTCAGCAGATGATGCATTTATTTTTGAACACGTTAATTTCTTTATCAGCTCTATTTATTTTCTGAGGGCATCACTGTATTACATTAATGCTTCAAGTTGTTAACAATACCAGCTGCCACTGCGGGCATCACTTATATTCACAGCGTAAAAGCCCAAGGGGTAGCATGGAAATTGCCATCCAAACCCCAGTGCTGGATTCCCTCCTTGGCATGCTTTGCATCTCCCCTTAGGAGAGCAGAGCTACCATTCCCTCCTCTGTTTTCAAAGCTTTTTATTTGTGATAGGATTTGGCTTCTCTGCAGTTTATTTCATTCTTCTCTAGTGGATTTTAAGGCCTTGGGGGAGCAGAGACTCTTCATAGTTTCTTTCTTATCTCTGTTTCCTCAAGGCTTAGCACATAGTAGGGATGCAAGAAATATCTGCGTAATTCGAGTGGTGGAGGAAAATATAAAACCTACCATTTTATCTTTATTCATTCATTTGTTCTCAACATCAGCAGAACTTTCAGGTAAGTGATCTTTGACTGTATAGACTAGATCTTGTGCTCCCACATGCTTTCATAGCACACTTCAAAATGCTCATCACTCATATATGCATGCATCTTCAATGAATGTCTCTCCTGACAGTTTGTGAACTCTCTGATAGCAGGGATCATCTCTTATTCCTCCCCATATCCTCAGGGCCCAGAACAATATTTATCACATAGTAGGTGTTCAATAAATATCTGTAGAATTAAAATGAGTGGTTTGACATCGATTCCAATTTCTGAAGATTTCTACTGCAATACTGTGATTTATAAGAAATATATATTTGGTCATTCATATGACCAATATATCTCTTTTCTTGGTTGTTCTATCTAGTAAGTAAAATGTTTCTCTGAGTTCTGTGACCTGCTCTAGCAAATTAATCAAACCCGAGGCGGGGCTTTGGGAACCTTTGATTTACAGCAGATTTACAGAAGCATAGATAATGACCTGAGCTAGTGACTGACATCTGGAATGTGAGGGGGTGTGGGACAGGGGCAGTTTTGTGGGACTGAGCCCTCAACCTGTGGAATCTGGTGCTATTTCTGGGTAGAGAGTGTCAGAATTGAGTTGAATTAGAAAACACCCAAGTGGCATCCAGAGAACTACTTGGTGCTGTCTGGGAAAGCTTGCCCCACTTTCCACATTGGAATTGGGTCTAGAGCCCTAATTTACCTACCTTTGCTGCTCCTTTCCACAACCAATTTATTTCAACAGTAAACCTTTCCCAGTTGGAAATCGGGCCAATTTCTTCCCAATTTAAGAAGTTTCCCTATCAGTTCTCCCCTCGCCACCCCTCACCACTGGCCTACTGCCTGGAGAGAAGGAAAGTAACATTTATTGAATGCCTACTTTCAAAAATATGTGACAAGTGTTACTATCTCTACTTTTCTAGTGACAAAAAATGATGCCCAGAAGGTAAGTGGCATGACCAAGGTCCCAGAGCTACTAAAAGGCAGGATTTCAACCTGCATCTAACTGAATTTATAGTCACTCCTTCCACAGAATGACATTTGCCTGTGTAGGGGATGGAAGATTCTTACATATTTTCTCTCTGGCATCTGTTCTTCAAGGTAGCAACTTTGTCTGAATAGGGCCGCAGAACTAACTGGTCAAAGTTTGAGAAGAGTGATATTCTGAATTTAATTCCTTGTATAGATTTATTTTAACACGAGTCACTTTGTAACTCAACCTTCACTCTTCCACACCAAGCGATCTCTTTCCAGCTGGGGCATGTAACTTGACCGTGGTTCATTCCATCTTTCTCAGATCTAGGGCAGTGATGGCCAGCCTGTTTCTTGTAGATGCTTGCTGGCTGATCCTTTCATTGGTGGTAGGAACTGGGTTAAGGCTCAATGTAAGTTCTGATGCAAGTGTGTTTGGATTGTCAAGAAATATATATGTCCCTCTCTCTAGCCTAGAGCCTGTTCAAGTCACATACTTCATAAAGTCTAAAGAAGAAAATGGTCATCAGTATAATTACTGTTTGGCTGTAGACCCACCAATAACCATTATTTAAAAATATATATTCTCATAACTTATACTTTATTTAATCTACTACTTAATGTTGTAACTGATTTTTTGAAGCATTCTTTCAACATCTGTTCACCAAATACATATTCAATGCCTATCTTACACCAGGCACTTCATGAAGTACTGAGAATGGCAGGGAGAGAAATCATGGGTCCTGGCCTCAAGTATAATTCATTCCCACAAAGAGTGCTCACATCTGCCTGATGGACTCAAGGGAGGTTTTCCAGAGGAGGAGGCTTTGATGGAGACTGGATCGAGGGAATGAACATGTCTGGAGGCAGTCAGGTGGTAACTGAGAAAAGGATGTTGTATGGTAAGGTCACAGTCCCTAAGAATGAATGTAAAAACAACAAATTCTATAGTCCAATCATCTCTGCCCATGAACTATTATTTAATGGCTTTAAGATAAAAAGGATTTTTTTTTAAAAGAAGAGAAAAGGAGCATCTGAAAACATTCAAGGTCACAGTTGTGCTCTGAGCACATTCTAATAGGTTTTTCCTGTCCTTATGTGGTCATTTTGATAGAAAAGAACTCTGCATTTCAATTGCCAGAAAAGAGCCATCAGGCTGAGCAAAGAGAGAAGCCCTTCATGGGGTCCTTTAAAATCCGGTGTGGCTGCAGTGCTCTTGATGGAGACAAATGGGACAATCTGGTCACTGACAATGGAGTGGCAACTGTGATAAAGGGCCCTTCTGTTAATGGCAGTGTCCTCTCCAACCAAGCCACAGGGCGCTCTAGAAAAATGCGTGTGCCTTCCGGCCCCATGCATTTTTTTTTCTCTTGAGAGAGAGAAACAATTTCATCATACAGCTGAGGGGACTTGGGTCAAAGTTACATTGGGGGCTCTGGTAAGACTTGATGAGTAGATGGGCAGCTTATTTTAAATGGTGGCTCACCATATGACTCATTCATCGCTGTCTCATAACCCAGAAAGCATCTAGTCTAAACTCTTTTTAGAAAAATGCAACCCAGAATGGTCCAGCAATTTACCCAAAGTCATACAGCTGATTAGCACCAGGTCTCTATTAATCCAGTGTGATCTTATAATTAAGTACTGACCTGCCTTATTCAACATAAGTTATTTCATTAATAATCATTTACTGAATGCTTCTGGTATGCTAAACACCTCATTAAGCCATTGATTATTTTCAATGGAGAGGCAGCATCCAGTTGTGAAGCAATGCTCACTGCTTTTGGGCCTTGGACTAGTTGCATAATCTCTCTAAAGCCTCAGTTTTTCCATCTGCAAAATGGAGGAGATAATAATAGTCACTGTTGCCAGGACATCATGAAGGTTAAGTGAGATAATGCATTTAGAGATCAGCACGGTATCTGGCCGACTTAATACTGGGGTCACTGTGATTTAATCCTTCTGGGCTCTTCTGCCAGAGCAAAGATCTTTACTCTAATTATTATTTCTGCCTGCCCTAAAGGTGGTTATGAAAGGTTTATTTTCTCTGTGTTGCTTCCATTCTAAGCCCCTCTAAATCCCCGACTGACAACTCTGGAGGGCTGAAGCTTATCTCCTTCACAGCCATCCCCTTCTCTAGATAGCTCCTTCCTCCTCCTCCAGGTTCTTGGCAGCCTCCAGGGGAGGCCACATTCAGATGTGTTCTCTCAATACACCCTCATACCCTTGGGAGGGAGCTTTGTCAATGGTATGTCCCCATCTCCTGAATCCATTCTTAGAGGAACAGGGGCCAGCCCCTGATGGAATATCATCCATCTCTGAGCCCAGCCAGGTTTGGGTTGGCTCACAAGATCTGGGACTTGTCTTAGTCTCTGACATTCTAAGAAAGGGTTCCATGGAGCCCTGGAGTTAAAAAAACACACACATAATAAGCAGCGCTGCACATCAGCCTTTTTGGCAAGAATCAAGGGAAGAGAACAGCTCAGCACATACTTGGCTGTGCACACTCTTAACGGCATAATTGAGTTTTCCTGGTTCCTTTGGAAGCTTGATCACCTCTAATGTAACGAGTCATCTTCTCGGCAAGGTTTTTGCACATGCATGAACACCCTGCTTCTCTGGTCTCCTTTTGCAAATCATCCTCCCTGTGAGTGAGCATGCAACCTACTTTTGTGCACAGCTAGTTGGAGGGAATGCTGGCCATTCCAGTGTGCATTAATGATGGCAATACATTTCCGAGGGAGGCAGAAACTTCAGCAGAGGTCTGGAACAGATTTGCGAAATGCTCTATCTGCATAAGGCAGCCCTCATCCATCAGTGAATTCCTTAGCCCCACAGCTTGTGAGGCTCATTTGAATGGTTACCTTTTGTGGTTTCTTTGTCCCTTTTAATTTGAGGAATGAGCTTTTAATTTTGGATCTCTTAAGGAAATTTTGGAGCATCTTGTCTTATTCTTTTTGTCATCTGGGAAAATGAGGATGTAGCTTTCAAGTGGGGCAAGAGGAATGACTGTAGAAAAAGACTTTTTTTTTTTTTTTTTGGTTGGTAGGGGGAGACTTACATCACATCCATTTGCCATTTTAAACTTAGTGACAACTGGTCCTCAGAGAGGTTAATTGATTGGCAGATCACAAGGACCTTGTGTATTTCTCCCCAGGTTAATCTGCCTCCAAAGACCATGCATACAACAGGGATAAAATGATTTCGTCATTTTATTACCTCTTCTCCAATTCAGGAGTTCATTTTTTATCCTCAAATTAGCCTTCTCACACTTCTTTCTGTGTTCTTTTGATGTAAACATCATGCATCTTTTGGGATCTGGGACACTGCATATTTTTCCCATTTAAATTCCAGAAAGGATATATTTTCCTTATATACTTAGCTTTTTTCCAACACTACATGGTTTGATTTACTAAACAAAACCACCCAAGTTTCTTCTAATTTGATTTGTGTTGAAATTATTTATACAGTGGAGCAATTAATTCTTAAAATCTCTTTTCCCTGCTGTTAGCTTGAAATATAGCTAGAGAGTTTCTTTCCACATACTGTTATTATCCTGAAAATTCCTATTTGTGGCATTTAGTACCTAAAGGCATTTGTCCCAAACTACTCGTTTATTTCATATTTTTGGTCATAAATTCATTTATGTTTTAGTGTCAGTAATAATTTGAGAGGCACTTATAAATAAGTACTTGTACAATAGCAATAGGACCTCTGTTTAATAGAGAACGTGTGCAACGGGGTTGGCCTACATAATTTTGCAGTTTGGGAAGCTGCAAATTGTTGTCCGTCGCTGGGGCTCTGGATTCATGGGTGGAGCCAGCAGATGACAAAGCAGTCTGGATTTATCCTGAAGGTGATGGTACATCATAGGGTGTTTCATCCCTAAGTATGATTTTTGCTGTGGATTTTTTGTATAGGTGTCCTTTGTAAGATTAAGAAAGTTCCTTTCTATTTGGGGCTTGTCATAAGATTTTAAAATCATAGAATGGACCTCCCCCTGCTCATGCTCTCTCTCACTCACTCTCTTTCAAATAAATAAATAAAATCTTTTTAAAAAATCATAGAATGGAGATGACTTCTATTAAATGCTTTTTCTCCATTAAGATGAAAATATAATAACTAGCCTTTATTTTGTTAATGTGGTGAGTTAATTGTTCAAGTTTTTCAACACTAAACCAATCTTGCTTTCTCAGAATAAATCTTTCTTGGTCATAATACATTAAACCTTTTTAAACACTGCTGTATTTGATTTCCTAATATGTTGTTTATGGTTTTTGCATCTTTATGACTGAGATGATCCTGTCCTGTTCACTTCTTGTAATGTCCATGTCAGATTTTGGCGTAACAGTTTTGTTGGCCTCATAAAATAAGTTTGGGAGTTTTCCATTTTATGCTGTTCTCTGAAGCAGTTTGTATATAATTGGCTATGTCTTCTTTATTTTTTTTTTTTAAGATTTTATTTATTTATTTGACAGAGAGAGACACAGTGAGAGAGGGAACACAAGCAGGGGGAGTGGGAGAGGGAGAAGCAGGCTTCCTACAGAGCAGAGAGCCCGATGCGGGGCTCGATCCCAGGACGCTGGGATCATGACCTGAGCCGAAGGCAGATGCTTAAGGAATGAGCCACCCAGGCACCTCGGCTATGTCTTCTTTAAATGTTCGGTAGACTACACTAATGAAGCCATTTGGCACTGAGTTTTCTTTGTGGAAATTTTAAAATTATGGATTCAATTTCTTTGATGTTATAGGATGATTCATATATTCCATTTTTCCCATGTTAGTTTTAATAAATTGTATTTTTAATGTTAATTTTTCTATTTTATCAAAGTCTAAAATTTAATGACCTGAATTGTTTATAATATTCTCTTGTTATCTTTTTAGTATCTGTAAGATCTATAATGATTTTTCCTTTTTTCTTACCAAAATAGCTTATTTTTCTTCTGTTTTCTCTTGATTAGTCTTGCTAGATAGTTACTTTTATTATTAGCTAGTCAATTTTATTACTCTTTTCAAAAGATCAACTTTGGTCTTTGCTGATTTTATTATAAGCTTGTTCTCTCTTTCCTTAATTTCTGCTTCTACTATTTTTTTTCCTTTATTCCATTTTCTTTGGAACTTGCTCTTCTATTTCTAATTTCTTGAGATGATTGCTTGACTCATCATTTTCTGTCTTTCTACTTTTATAATACATACATTTAAAGGTAGATATTTCCTGTTAGATGCATCCTATAAGTATTTTTATGCACTGTTTTCTTGATCTTTTAGTTTAAAATATTTTCTAATTCTAAAATTTTGATTTTGGGGTGCTTGGGTGGCTCCAGATGGTTAAGCATCTGCCTTTGGCTCAGATCATGATCTCCAGGTCCTGGGCTAGAGCCCCACGTAGGGCTCCCGGCTCAGCGGGGAGTCTGCTTCTCCCTCTGCCTCTCCCCCTGCTCATGCTCTCTCTCTGCATCTCTCTGTCTCAAATGAATAAATAAAATCTTTAAAAATAAGTAAATAAAATTTTGATTTCTTCCTTTGAACAATGAGTTATTTAGAAGGGTATTCCTTAATTTTCAAACACAGGGGAATTTGTAGTTTTTTGGTCTTTGATTCTTAACTTAATTGCACTGTGGTCTAAAAATATATTCTGTATGATTTCAATTCTTTGATATTGGTTAAGACTTGTTTTATGACCAATGATACAGTTAACCTTTTAGCCACTTCATATGTATTTGGAAAGAATGTGTATACACTACAATTATTGAGTAGAATGTCCTTAAGTTACAATTAGATTATGTTTACCAATTTGTTGTTCAGATGTCCATACCTTCACTGATTGTTTTTGACTACTTATACTGTTATTGAAAGAAGTATGATTAAAAACTCCTAAGATATTAGATTTGCCTATTTCTCCTTTTAGTTCCATCAGTTATTGCTTTATATATATTTGGCCTATGTTATTTGGTGCATATAAATGTGTAACTGCCACATCTACCTAGCAAATGAAAGCTTTTTCTTTTTTTATCATGAAGCTTATTTTTTATTCATTTGTAATGCTTTTGGCCTCTAAATGTGCTTTTTTCTGATATTAATTCAACGACTATAGCTTTTTTTCAATTATTCTCCTCCTGGCATATCCTTTTTCATCCTTTCACTTAAAAAATTTTAAGTAAGGGGCGCCTGGGTGGCTCAGTCATTAAGCATCTGCCTTCGGCTCGGGTCATGGTCCCAGGATCCTGGGATCGAGCTCTGCATCGGGCTCCCTGCTCCACAGGGAGCCTGCTTCTCTCTCTCCCACTCCCCCTGCTTGTGTTCCCTCTCTCGCTGTCTCTCTCTCTGTCAAATAAATAAATAAATAAAATCTTAAAAAAAAAATATAAAAAAATTTTAAGTAAAATTTACACCACATCTTTATCCATTCATCAGTCAATGGATATTTGGGCTCTTTCCATAGTTTGACTATTGTTGATAATGCTGACATAAACATCGGGGTGGGCACCTGGGTGGCTCGTCGGTTAAGCGTCTGCCTTTGGCTCAGGTCATGATCTCCAGGTCCTGGGATCGAGCCCCACGTTAGGCTTTCTGCTCAGCAGAGTGTCTGCTTCTCCCCCGCACTCTCCCTCTGTATTCTCCCCCCCTCTCTCTCAAATAAATAAATAAAATCTTTAAAAAAATCAGGGTGCATGTACCCCTTCAAATTAGTATTTTTGTATTCCTTAGGTAAATACCTAGTAGTGCAATTGCTGGTTGTAGGGTAGTTCTATTTTTAACTTTCTGAGGACCTTCCATATTATTTTTCAGAGTGGCTGCATCAGTTTGCATTCCCACCAACAGTGCAAGAGGGTTCCCCCTTCATTTCTTTCTTTGCATCCTTACCTACACCTGTTGTTTCTTGTGTTGTTGATTTTAGCTATTCTGACAGGTGTGAGATGGTATCTCATTGCGGTTTTGATTTGTATTTCCCTGATGATGAATGATGTTGAGTATCTTTTCATGTGTCTGTTGGCCATCTGTATGTCTTCTTTGGAAAAATGTCCATTCATGTCTTCTGCCCATTTTTTAATTAGATTATTTGTTTTGGGGGTGTTTTATAAATTCTTTATATATTTTGGATACTAACCCTTTATCAGATATGTCATTTACAAATATCTTCTTCCATTCTGTAGTCACTCTTTTACTTTTTACATCCTTTTACAATATCTCCATGTTTTAGATGACTCTTGTGAACAGTTAATAGTTGAGCTTTGTTTTATTATAAAGCCTGAAAATCTCTGCCTTTAATTGGAACATTTGGTCCGTTAACATTTAGTTTATCACTGATATCTTTGGTTTGAAGCTCTCATTTTACTGTAAGCTCTCTGTTTATGCCAACCAATGTATATTCTTATATTTCGTATTTCTTGTCTTCTTTTATATTGATTGAATTTTTTCATTGTTTCATTTTCCCTCTCTTGTAGCTTGGTAGTTATATACTTGTACTAATCTTTTTGTGGTATCTTAGTGAGTTTTGCCTACTCTAACAAAATACCATAAACTGGATGGCTTATCAACAATAGAAATTTATTTCTCACAGTTCTGGAGGCCGGAAGACATAGATCACGGTGTCAGCGTGGTTGGATTCTGCTGAGAGACCTCTTCTGGGTTGCAGATGGCCAACTTCTCTCCATATCCTTACATGGTGATAAGAAAGAGAGAGAAAAAGAAACTCTCTCATGACCCTTAGAAGGGCACTGATCTCATTCATGATGGCTCTACTCATCGCCTCAATTGATCCTAATTACCTCCCAAAGTCTCCACCTCCCAACAATCACATTGGGGAGTAGGGATTCAACATAAGAATTTTGGGTGGACACATTCACTCTAGAGATTGGCTGCCCTAAATAGTACAACATGCATCTATATCCTAGCAAAGGTTATAGGTAAAATACTTTTTACCTTTTTACCTTCTTTCTATACAGTGCAAGGACCTCAGAATATTTGAACTCTACCCTTTAATTCATATACTATTGTTGCTGCATATCAATAAATTTACAGATACTTTAAATTACCAGACACAATTATTATTGCTTTATGCAGCCAATATCCACTGAACTCTAATCACATATTTACTCTTTTAATTGATCTATATTCTTCCCTTCATCTCTCAGCTTCCACCTGGGATAATTTCTTTTCTCCTAAAAAACTTCATTTGTTATGGATCTGCTGAGTTCTATTTTTGTCTGAAAATATTTTCATTTCACCTTTATTCTCAAGGGCTATTATTGCTGGGTATTCTAAAGTGCCAAGGTGTTTGTAGAAATAATTCTATTGTCTTCTCTTTCATTATTTCTGTTGAGACAGTAATAAGTCTCTCTCTTTTTCCTGTCTGCTTTTAATATTTTCTTTTTGTCTTTGGTCATCAGCAGTTTTACTATGATGTGTCTAGGTGTGGGTTTCTTTTGTTTATCTTGCTTGGGATTTGTAAGAATTCTTGAATTTATGACTTAATGTCTTTTGTCAGTTTTAAAAAAAATCAACCAATATATCTTCAAATAGTTCTTCTTCCCCATTCTTCCTATAGTCTCACTCTGAGCTCATTACACATATGTTAGCCTTTTTTAGTGTATTTCTTCTTTTTTAAGGATTTATTTATTTTTTGAGAGAGAGAGAACACGGGGGTGAGGAGCAGAGGGAGAGGGAGAGAGAAACTCAAGCAGACTCCATGCTGAGCGTGAAGCCCAACGTGTGGCTCAATCTCATGACCCTGAGATCAGGACCTGAGCTGAAGCCAAGAGTCAGATGCTTAACCAACTGTGCCACCCAGGCACCCCTTCAGTGTATTTTGTATGCCCTTAAGTCTCCTATATTTTTATCCTTTTGTTCCTTCTTGCATAGTTCTGGATATTTTCTTCTATCTACATTGACCACTGCACTAATTTCTCATTTTAACATAGACACCTCTGTTTTTCCTACAATAGAATACAATTCAATTTCAGGCTTTATTAAACAATTTTTCTACCTATAACCACGACTATATTTTAAGATGGGTGGTTTTTTTAAAAAATATTTAATTTATTTATTTGACAGAGAGAGACACAGCGATAGACAGAGCACAAGCAGGGGGAGTGGGAGAGGGAGAAGCAGGCCTCCCGTGGAGCAGGGAGCCCGATGCGGGGCTCGATCCCAGGACCCTGGGATCATGACCTGAGCCGAAGGCAGACGCTTAACTGCTGAGCCACCCAGGTGCCCCAAGATGGGTGGTTATTGATAGCATGAAGACTTTTTCAAACTATTGAGCACCTGGATAGATTTGGATATTCAAGAAGGGGAGAAAAACGGAATAGCTCCACAAAATGAGACAGGAATTTGGAGTTTTATGTGGCCACATTGACGGAGGAGGTGAGGAGAAATAAGGGGAAAGGTTAAGAAAGAGATGCCAGTGTGATAGAGGTTATGAGCTTAGCGGTGGCCAACTGGAACCCCTGCCCACACCATCTACACCACCGCCCAATCGTCAGTAAAATTGAATAAACTCAACTTTTATAGCAGCAAACAAAACATGGATTATTTTGTGTCATTTGACATGAGGTAGGATGAAGGTTTGGAATAGAAAGAAACCCAGAAGAGAGGTCTGGAGTTCCACAGGCTGTCTGGCGCAGCTTATGTATCCATCATGACCTCTGGGTTACAAGAAGAACAGTCTCTCCTGTCTGAAGTCTCTTTGTTAGAAACTCCCTTCAGTGTAAATGAGGGCCAACCCTGTGTTTCTCTGTGATGATAGAGGCTTTCCTCTCATATCACATTACCATTCCCACCCCAGTCATAGTAAGGTGTTACAGTTTAAAATGACAGAAAGCACAGTGACCTAAGGGAACTGTGTTCTGTCTCAAATGGTTGTAGGACTGGTTGACTTACCTTTGGGGTCTCTGTTTCTTCATCTCTAAAATGGAGTTGTAGGGGCACCTGGGTGGCTCAGTAGGTTAAGTGTCTGCCTTCGGCTCAAGTCATGATCCCAGGATCCTGGGATTGAGCCCCATGTAGGGCTTCCTGGTTAGTGGGGAGTCTGCTTCTCCCCCTCTCTCTGCCCCTCCCCCTGCTTGTGCTCTCTCTCTCTCTCTCTCATGCCCTCTCTCTCTCAAATAAATAAAATATTTAAATAAAATAAAATAAAATGGAGTTGTATTGGATCATGGTTTGCAATCAACCTCTGAGGAATCTTTTGTTAAAATGAAATCTTAAATGGAAGGAAGCATGCATACATAAAGTGAACAAAATGAACTCTAGTTGAAGTAGAAGAGTGGGCAGGGGTGGAAATCTCACCTGAACATCTCTTCCTCACTTTACAACCCCTACGGAGGCTTAGTAGAGTATTGTTTGATAACCAGTAGGCTTGATGGTTGCTTCAGCTCTAGCTATCTCCTTACACAGAAAAGAATGAATGCCACCTTTCAGTCAACTAAAAGCAATAGTAATTAAAGGAAAGATTACTTTTTGAGGTGGGAGATGGAGAGTGGAAAGGAGGCCCACATTTACGGAGGCCTTATTAAGTGCCAGACACAAAGCTAAGAACCTTCCTGGGACACCTGGGTGGCTCAGTCAGTTAAGCATCTGCCTTCGGCTCAGGTCATGATCCCAGGGTCCTGGGATGGAGCCCTGTGTCGGGCTCCCTGCTCAGCGGGGAGTCTCCTTCTCCTGCTCCCTCTGCCCCTCCCCCCAGCTCATGCTCTGTATTTTCTCCCTCTCTCTCAAATAAATAAATAAAATCTTAAAAACAAAAAAAAAAAAACCAAAAAGAACTTTCCTAAGGGCTATGTGGAGTTGGTTTTATGCCCAATGGAAGGAGCACCTGAAGCTCAGAAATGAGTACGTAGCTCAAGGTAACATTGTTAACATGTGGCAGGGCTGCATTCCAAGCTAAGCTCTTTCTGATCCCACCATCAGACATGGAGGTGATGGGGGGAAGCAGGCATCTAAGTAAGTTTGGGTCCAGGAAAGTGCCATGGGACATTTTGGATGGAGATACATATATATATACATATCTTTCTGCTTTCAGATTTAAACTTTTCTCTTTTATTTAGTGTGATATAGGAGATTCTGATAAGATGCTTCAAGCAAGGATGTGCCTTTTAATTCATGGTCTAAACTTTTCCCTGCTTGGTTACCTACACTCACAGCCCTAGCCTAGAGGGCTGGCAAGACACTGTTAATGAGCTCCCCCTCCTTTTTTTTAGTGCTCTAGGGATCAATATGTGGCACTGTCTTATTTCTGAATTACTAACATTCATTCCCATCTTTTCCCAAGAGTTTTAGGGGAAACAGTCCCATTGGTTAGAACCCTTGGTGTGAATTAAATGCACAAGATGTTGAACAATTTTTGGAGGGAAGAAAAAATTACATGTGGCTTCTGATTTCATTATCATTATGCTAATGACTGTATTTGGTTTTGAGGCAATGTGATACAGTGGCTAGACAGACATAGAATGCCAAGTTCACAGCAATAACAATAGCAACAATATTGCTAACAAAGCAGCATTTAGTAAGGGCTACCGAAAATTTTTGTGTCAACTTGACTGGACCACAGAGTGCTCAGCTATTTGGTTAAACATTATTTCTGGGTGTGTCTGTGGGGGCATTTCTGGATGAGATTACCCTTTGAATTGGTAGGCTGAGTAAAACAAACTGACCTCAGCAATGTGGGTGTGTCCCATTCAATCTATTGAAAACTTGCACAGAATACATGGCTGAGTAGGAAAGAATTTTTTCCCTTTACCTGTTTTCCAGCCAGGACATCGGCTTTCTCTTGCAGTTGGACTGAACCTGGCCCTCCTGGTTCTCAGATGTTTGGACTCAGACTGGAACTACACGTCCGGCTCTCCTGAGTTTCCAGCTTGCAGATGGACGGACTTCTCAGCCTCCATAATTGCTTGAGCCAATTTCTTATCATTAATCATATATATGCAAATATGTGATATACATGTATCTCCTATGGATTTGTTTCTCTTGGAGAACCCCAATACAGTGAGTGATGACTGTATCACAGGAACTGTACTAACATGCCGCACGTAACATCATATTCAATATGATCCTCCTCAATCTTATAAATTTGGTCTGATTATTTCCGTTCTGCAGATGAGGCTCACAGCAGTTCAATAACTTCAACAAGGCCATATAGCCTAAGGGGGGGGGGCAGTGAATTTATCTGAATTTATGTGTTAAGTGGGGATAATGATGCCCACCTCGAAAGACTATCAGGGGGATTCATTGAGGGGATAGGTATGAATTATTTGGAACAGGGTAGAATGCATGGTAGGGACTCAGAAATAGCAGCTTTTGCTATCTCATTTTTTTGTGTTACACAATTCAGAGGATTTGCAGCTCGTGAAATAGATGTAATTCCTCCAATGTAATATATCAGTAAAATCTGAATTTGATCATTTGTTCATCTCCATTAAGTTCCAATGATATTTCATGTTATCCTGGGGAAAGATGTGATTACTGTGACATTTAAAATTCTGTACAGCCCAGGGAGAGGGAGGAGGCACACTCCTGGAAACAAGGGAAAATCCTGGGTACACTGTCATTAGACAACTCCAGCCTGCCGTACTTTAGGAAGCTGAGCAGCTGCAAAGGTCACCAGGAGGTGCTTTGTTTCCCAAAAGGTGTTTGGTATTTACTTTCACTCAAGGATGTTCCTTCTGCTCTGATAACAATTGTCATCTTCCATTACAATAAAAGATGTCAGAGGGATTTTTACAGACATATGGCATTAATTTAGATTTCCCTCTGCGGTCATAAGAGGGTTTGCAAAAATGAAAACAAAACAAAACAAAGCCCCGCTCAGCCACTCATCCATTCATATTTATAGGACAGGGGTCATGTGCCACACAGCCAGGAGGACAGCATCTCCCTTTCAAAATCCATGGAATGCGCACGGTCTTTTCAGGGTGCTGGGTCCGGTGGTGCTTCATTCTCCATTTCCTCTCCGGTCTTTCGGAAGCGGGTCAGAGGGCTGCACAGATTTCCTCGGAAAATGTAACCATATCAGCCACATTTTCATTTCATCCAAACATTGCTTGGGACTTTGCCGGTGCTTTCTAGCTGCCAGAGCCTGGTCATGTCCATCCACGGCTTGCCACAATCCAGTGAGGTAGGCTGGGCAGGTTTGCCTATTTCCGTCATTAGGGGTGAGGGAATTGAAGCTCAGAGATTTGGAGACAGTTCGCCAGGGGCTCAGCCACAGAAGGGGCCAGTCTGTGAAAACTCCTCCGTTCTTATTCCTTGCCCAACTGTCCTTCACACCTTGGAGAGCCTTAAAACAATCTGACAATGCTGTTACCTTGCTTAGAATCTTTCCATTCCTCACCCTTATTTTTTTTTTAATTTTTTATTGTTATGTTAATCCCTATACATTACATCATTAGTTTAAGATGTAGTGTCCCATGATTCATTGTTTGTGCATAACACCCAGTGCTCCATGCAGAACGTGCCCTCTTTAATACCCATCACCAGGCTAACCCATCCTCCCACCCCCTCTAGAACCCTCAGTTTGTTTCTCAGAGTCCATCGTCTCTCATGGTTTGTCTCCCCCTCTGATTTCCCCCCCTTCATTCTTCCCCTCCTGCTACCTTCTTCTTCTTCTTTTTTTTTTCTTAACATATATTGCTGTATTTGTTTCAGAGGTACAGATCTGAGATTCAACAGTCTTGCACAATTCACAGCGCTCACCATAGCACATACCCTCCCCAATGTCTATCACCCAGTCACCCCATCGCCCCCCCCCCCCCCCCCCACTCCAGCAACCCTCAGTTTGTTTCCTGAGATTAAGAATTCCTCCTATCAGCCTCACCCTTATTTTTAGGATCATGTCCAAACTTCTTAACATGCTTATAAGGTCTTTTGAGATCTGGCCATGCTCACTTCTTTAGACTTATTTCAGGCCATTCCCATTGCCCCTACCCTGGGGGTTGCCTATCCCCTGCCCCCTGCAAACTATGCTCTGGCCATATTGAACCCCACTATATCACACTCTCTATTCATCTCCCTGCCATTACTTAGGAAGCTCTCTTACCTTCCTCCTCACCCATATACCTGGCTAATACTTACAAATTATCTAAATCTCCTTTTATTTTTTTTCCTTTTAATTTTTTTTATTGTTATGTTAATCCCCATACATTACATCATTAGTTTTAGATACAGTGTTCCATGATTCATTGTTTGTGCATAACACCCAGTGCTCCATGCAGAACGTGCCCTCCTCAATACCCATCACCAGGCTAACCCATCCTCCCA